>NC_134471.1:81502295-81610371 GCF_964194025.1 Convolutriloba macropyga | reverse complement strand
CGATTTTACATTTTAGTTGCTGCGAAATTATTAGTGATTTCGCAGAGCGTTTCCACTACTAAATTTGTATTTAGTAGATTAAACTTTCTGAGCCTCACTTTTTAAGTGGTATTCGCGTCGCGAATACAGCGTCGTCTTTTAGACTGGTATTTCGCTTAGTGAAACTAGAATTAAATCTGATATTTTGAATTGAGTGATCCGCGGAGCGAAATTCAAAATAAAGTGAGTCAACTGAAAATTGAAATTAGATTCAAGAGAATGAAAAAAACAGGAACAGCAGAATTTTGATCAGCAATTTGATCATAACGTTTCATGACTCAAAATGGAAATTTGTGGTTAAAACAAAATGAGCAGACAGTATGAACAGCCAATAAATCACAATGTTAAGTAAACAAATTTAGCAGGCATGAACGAGGAAGATTTGATCTTCAAATCAAGATTGAACTGAACAAAATGAAAATAAAATTACTAAACTGAATTAAGTTAACGAATAAATGAAATTAGGGGTTTTAGCACTACAAATGATAATGATCATTGTATACTATATGACAATTCACCCTCAACAAAAATAAACAACGAAGTATGTTTATCAGAAAATTAACAAATTATGCGCTGGTTGCTATTATTAATACTATAATGTTTGTGAAAAGTTTTACTTAATCCGAATCACTTTCATAGGTGCATTCCGCCTCGCGAACTGTCATTGAATTTTCGAGTCTTCTTTAAATCGGAGAGACGAAGTACTTTGTCGGAAACGTTTGAACTGACGAACAGGGGCCTACTGTAAATTTTGTTTCCTGATTTTGATTACTGGCCGCAGTTTATAGAATTGTTGAAACAATCAATTTATTCTGTATTAGCTGCTGCTTTATCATCTGCCTTCGCTTTTGTCTTGAGGGTGCAGAGGTAGATGATACTGTTGGGGGACAAGTTTGTGTGGATGCTAGTGATTCATCCGACTCAGTTATAAATGGGGACGAGCGTTTGCGTGTTTGAGAAAGTTGTAAGGCTTCTGTGGCTTTAGTAGCCGCCTTTCCTTTCGGTCAGATCGCCGGCTCTGCGATAACTATTGATGTCTGCGGTATGGTCATTGGCAGTGCGAGTCATGTTTCTGTAGGTGGTTGCATGGTGCGGTAACGAGAGTTTTCTTTGGTTTCGTCGACATGAGCACCGGCAATGCTCTTGAAACATTCGAATGTGTAAATCAAACTGCACTCATGTCATCAGCATTTCGTTTAGGTTTGATCTTTTTGTAGCCTTCCAATTTCTGTCTTGCTTCCTTGGCGTTTTGGTTGATCAGAACTTCTGTAATTTTTACCGATGGTGTTTTGGGTCTCCTGTCAGCGTAATTTCTCAATTCCGTTTGGTTATCCGCTTTAGTTCCAAATGTGGCTAAATCAGAGTTTCATATAGTCAGTTCCCGTTTTCCTGGTTCTTTTATTATTGGCTTGTATGCGTCAGATTTTATCACTGATGACCCTGTTGCGAGAACTTCGTAAAGACCGTCCAGACCCTTTTTTGAACGTTTACTTTTGGGTTTTTCCTTCGCCAGTTTCAACGTCGGCGAAGCCTCAGTTCTGGGTACTGCTTGACCAACATCTGGGTGTGGAATTACCCTTGATTCTTTATTTGGGTCTGCATTACACCGTTGCACCGCGTCCTTGCTGAGTCGGTATCTACCCATTTCCAGATCAATGTCGCTTCTCGCGTCATTGTCCCACTGCTCCTCTGAGATTAACTCGTCCCAGCGAATTGTCTCCATGTCTAAATAATTTTTTAAAATTGGTTTATATGTGAGAGTACTAAGGTCAGGCTCGGTTGAAATATTACTTAGTGATGAAAATGTCTCTGATTATCACTTCCTCTCGACTGTCGAAATCGCAAATTTCAGCTAACTCTATCAAAATGCTATTGGATTGATCTACAGTTTCATCCTTTTTCTGTTTCCACGAAAAGATTACATAGCGATCAAAAGTGATGTTTCTGGATCGTATGAAAGCTATTTTCATCATTTCTCAAAGTTTGAGAGTAGAAATTTTTGCATTAAAAGACGTCTTCCTTCCGTCCCAATACTGAGGTAGAGGAGTGAGACACACTTCTGATCACATAGTGATCATGGTCTTTTGCCACACAAAACACCTGCCTCCGTGATTTTCTGGCATTTCGATTCTCATTGAAGCTTCATCTGACTAATGCGGATTTGACGATCCCGTTCTGTTTGCTCTGTTGCATCCTCGATGGTCATTTCGTATTTTGGCTCAACCGGTAGTCGTACATGTGTTGGCTTTGGTTGAAGTAGTGTGTCCAACGTTATGTTCTCCCTTGCAGCGATTGCTAGTTTCACTTGGATGCACCACTTCTCCCATCGTATTGGAGGGTCCAATGTAGCCCGTTCACAAAACGGTTCAATTTAAAGTGGGGTCTCGCGTGATTCGCGAGCTGGCTGCGCCATGCCGTACAGAAAGCGTCTTCTGTAGTTTGGTGTGTTTGCTGAGCGATTTTACAATTTTAGTTGCTGCAAAATTTTTAGTGATTTCGTGGAGCTTTTCCCCTACTAAATTTGTATTTAGTAGATTAAACTTTCTGAGCCTCACTTTTAAGTGGTATTCGCGTCGCGAATACAGCGTTATCTTTCAGACTGGTATTTCGCTTAGCGAAACTAGAGTTATATCTGATATCTTGATTGAGTGATCCGCGGAGCGAAATTGAAATAAAGAGAGTCAACTGAAATTTGAATTTAGATTCAAGAGAATGAATAAAAAGGAACAGCAGATTTTTGACCAACAATTTTATCATAGCGTATCATGACTAAAAATGGAAATTTGCGGTAAAACAAAATGAGCAGACATAATGAACAGACAATAAAATCACAACGTTAAGTAAACATTTTTAGCAGGCTTGAACGAGGAAGATTTGATCTTCAAATAAAGATTGAACAAAAAGAAAATAAAATGACTAAACTGAACTAAAATAAAGAATAAATGAAATTATGGGTTTTAGCACTACAAATGACAATGATCTTTGTATACTACATCACAAACACATTGACTTTTTTATAGTTTGTTCAAATGTAATCCATCACTTTCCTCTATCCGGCCAAAATAAGTTCCAATTTCGCTATTCAAAAGTGGCGCCTTCTGTTTCCCTAAATTTGTCCAATATCAGTGCGTCTTGTGAACTTGAAGGTATTTTTATGTAACACAACATATGATAATAGCACAAAAACTAACTAGAAGACTCGATGGTTCTGTGCGCGACACAAAATGTTGCCACATTCAATTTCGAAAGCATAAAATATATCAATCAACCAAAAATGCAGCGTCGTTTTTTAGACTGGTATTTCGCTTAGTGAAAATAGAATTAAATCTGATATTTTGAATTGAGTGATCCGTGGAGCGAAATTCAAAATAAAGTGAGTCAACTGAAAATTGAAATTAGATTCAAGAGAATGAAAACATAGGAACAGCAGAATTTCGATCAGCATTTTGATCATAACGTTTTGTGACTAAAAATGGAAATTTCTGGATGTTTATCAGAAAATTAACAAATTATGCACTGGTTACTATTGTTAATACTATAATGTTTGTGAAAAGTTTTACTTAATCTGAATCACTTTCATAGGTGCATTCCGCCTCGCGAACTGTCATTGAATTTTCGAGTCTTCTTTAAATCGGAGAGACGTAGTGCTCTGTCGGAAACGTTTGAACTGACGAACCGGGGCCTACTGTAATTTTTTTTTCCTGATTTTGATTAATGGCCGCAGTTTTTTTGAATTGTTGATACAATCAATTTATTCTGTATTAGCTGCTGCTTTATCATCTGCCTTCGCTTTTGTCTTGAGGGTGCTGAGGTAGATGATACTGTTGGCGGACAAGTTTGTGTGGATGCTAGTGATTCATTCGACTCAGTTATAGATGGGGACGATTGTTTGCGTTTTTGAGAAGGTTGTAAGGCTTCTGTGGCTTTAGTAGCCACCTTTCGTTTCGGTCGGATCGCCGGCTCTGCGATAACTATTGAGTCTGCGGTAGGATCATTGGCAGTGCAAACTCGATCACTGTTTCTGTAGGTGGTTGCGATATTGCGGAAATGAGAGTTTTCTTGGTTTCGTCGACATGCCCATCGGCAATGCTCTTGAAACATTCGAATGTGTAGATGAAACTGCACTCATGTCATCAGCATTTCTTTTATGTTTGATCTTTTTGTTGCCTTCCAATTTCTGTCTGGCTTCCTTGGCGTTTTGGTTGATCAGAACTTCTGTAATTTTTACCGATGGTATTTTGGGTCTCCTGTCAGCGTAATTTCTCAATTCTGTTTGGTTATCCGCTTTAGTTCCAAATGTGGCTAAATCAGAGTTTCATAAAGTCAGTTCTCGTTTTCCTGGTTCTTTTATTATTGGCTTGTATGCGTCAGATTTTATCACTAATGACCCGATTGCGAGAACTTCGTAAAGACGGTCCAGACTCTTTTTTGAACGTTTACTTTTGGGCTTTTTCTTCGCCAGTTTCAATGTTGGTGAAGCCTCAGTTCTGGGTACTGCTTGACCAACATCTGGGTGTGGATTTACTCTTGATTCCTTATTTGGGTCTGCATTACACCGTTGCGCGGCGTTTTTCTGGCATTTCAATTCTCATTGAAGCTTCATCTGACTAATGCGGATTTGACGATCTCGTTCTGTTTGTTCTGTTGCATCCTCGATGGCCATTTCGTATTTTGGATCGACTGGTAGTCGTACATGTGTTGGCTTTGTTTAAAGTAGTGTGTCCAAAGTTATGTTATCCCTTGCAATGATTGCTAGTTTCACTTGGATGCGCCACTTCTCCCATCGTATTGGAGGGTCCGATGTAGCCCGTTCCCAAAACGGTTCAATTTAAAGTGGGGTCTTGCGTGATTCGCGAGCTGGCTGCGCCATGCCGTACAGAAATTGTCTCCTGTAGTTGGGTGTGGTTGCTGAGCGATTTTACAATTTTAGTTGCTGCAAAATTATTAGTGATTTCGTGGAGCGTTTCCACTACTAAATTTGTATTTAGTAGATTAAACTTTCTGAGCCTCACTTTTAAGTGGTATTCGCGTCGCGAATACAGCGTCCTCTTTTAGACTGGTATTTCGCTTAGTGAAACTAGAATTAAATCTGATATTTTGAATTGAGTGATCCGCGGAGCGAAATTCAAAATAAAGTGAGTCAACTGAAAATTGAAATTAGATTCAAGAGAATGAAAAAACAGGAACAGCAGAATTTTGATCAGCAATTTGATCATAACGTTTCATGACTCAAAATGAAAATTTGTGGTAAAACAAAATGAGCAGACAGTATGAACAGCCAATTAAATCACAATGTTAAGTAAACAAATTTAGCAGGCATGAACGAGGAAGATTTGATATTCATATCAAGATTGAACAAAATGAAAAGAAAATGATTAAAATTAACGAAATTAAAGATTAAATGAAATTAGGGGTTTCAGCACTACAAATGACAATGACCACTGTGTACTATATCACAAGCACATTGACTTTTTTATAGTTTGTTCACATGTAATCCATCACTTTCCTCTATCTGGCCAAAATAAGTTACAATTTCGCTATTCAAAAGCGGCGCCTTCTGTTTCCCTAAAATTGTCCAATATCAGTGCGTCTTGTGAACTTGAAGGTATTTTTATGTAACACAAGATATGATAATAGTACAGAGTTTAACTAGAAGACTCGATGGTTCTGTACGCGACACAAAATGTTGCCACATTCAATTTCGAAAGCATAAATTATATCTATCAACCAAAAATGGTTTTTCAAAAATGTTTCTTTCACGCCAACTACTTGTTTGTTGCAAAAAAGCTGAAGTTATAAAGCTGAAGTTAGAAAAATGCTTGTGTTTTAAGAGGACAAAAAACCTGGGCAACTTTCTTTTACAAACTACTTAGTTGCAGTTATTTTATGATGAACATTTTCAAAGGGAGTTCTCCTAAAACGCGTTGCAAGTAAATACTCTAGAGTCTATAACAAAAAGAATTTTTGCAATAGCTTTTCCTGGAAAAATGTTAGTTTTTCATGCGGAAATTTGCAAATTTCTCGATTAGCGAATGTTCAAAATAGTTTTTTTTTCATCGGGTCAAGGAGTTGTCGAAATCAAACCAAACTCGGTATGGAGTATCCACTGTGTACCTAGAGTCTATAACAAAGATAATTTTTGCTATAGCTTGTCTAGGAAAAAGTTAGCTTCTCATACTGAAATTTGCGAATTTCGCGAATAGCGAATTTTAAAAATAGTTCTTTTTCATCGGGTCAAGGAATTGTCCAAATCAAATCAAACTCGGTATGGAGTATTCCATGTGTACTTAGAGTATATAACGAAAAAATTTGCTGCTTTAGCTTGTGTAGGAAAAAAGTTAGGTTTCCATTAGGAAATTTGCAAATCACGAATTTATTATGCTTTGTATTAATTGTTTAATATATTGTTAGAAAAACAATTTATTATGCTTCGTTTTGTTTGGAGATGGAGCTTGAGCCTGGTTGTTTACATAGTGCTCTTCTCAAAAGCTCCCATAGTTGTTTTTTTGTAGCTCCACCGCAGCCGGTCCTCAGCCCGGTTGAGAAAAGGAGGAGGGAAACACCACCAACTCATAATAGAAAAATCTCAAAAGTTGATTTTTTTTAAATCAAAGTGAGGTATTTCTGACACTACTGTAGCTATATATATATATATTTGTAGAATCATATAGTGCATCTGATCAGACTACCGAGTGCTTTCGAGACGGTTTTCGGGCCGAGGATTTTACCAAAAAAAAACGGGGTAAAGAGTGTAAAGAGTGTAAAAAAAAATATTTTTACACCGTTAGTGCTACCCTTAATAAGGGTGTAAAAAGTGTAATTCAAGAGTGTAATTGTAAAAAAAATGAGTGGAAGAGTGTAATAAAAAGAGATTTAATGGTGTAAAATAAGGGTGTAAAAGTAAGTCTTATGGTGTAATTATGAAGATTGTAAATTGAAGAAATTACACCTTTATTCCACCTTTAAATCTTTTTTTATACTCTTAAATTACACTTGTTCCACCCTTTTTATGGGTAGCACTAACGGTGTAGAAAAATTTTTTACACTCTTTACACTGTCTTCTCCGTTAATTTTGGGGAAAATTCTTGGCCCGGGTGATAAGCCCAAAAATTTTAAGTCGGCGAATTCGCCGATAAAAATGGCGTCTAAGTAAAAATTTCCATTTATAGAACAAAGGTTTTTTCTGCAGCATTTTTTTTATTTATGTTCATCCAAAATCAATACTACTTAATAGAGGTCTTTTCTAGTTAATTATCACATATGAGTTCTCGAAATTTTCTAATTAAGTTCCATTAATGACTGGTTTCTCATTAACTCATTCAATTTAACGAATATTATTTTCAAACGATTTATTTGAATTTTTTTGCGTTTATTGACTGTACCATTGACAGACAAAAAAACAGATAGAATCGAGAAATTTTTCGTTAAAACCATACATTAAATGGTTTTTAATTTTTCAGTTATTAGTTAATTTCCAATTGTTTTCAGGAAATGAAATTATTAATTGAGTTAATTCAGAAGCATGAGTTATTTTTCTTTTTACAGGTATCTTTTGACATGTGTCTATTGACAGATGCTCTTTGAAAGGTATCATCTATTCATTGTTACTGAAAGATACGGCTACTCATCTTCAGCATTTTTTAACACGCTGAACTTCTGGTTTTTAACGCGGACAAGTGATTCCACAGTTTTCTATTGTACTTTAAATTCACTCCACGTTATTGACACGTTTGCACTTTTCTAATCAACATAAAGATCTAAAACTAACAACGACCTTGGCGATTAACTAATCTTTTAAAATACTGAAGATAGTAACGAAACTGAGGTATTTTTAGGACAAAGCAAAGCCGTTCGCAGTTTTTCTGAAATTTTCATTTCAGAAACACTAAAGTTGCTGATATGAGTGCTAATCAACTAGTTAATTTAACGCAACTGTCTCCTTACTACTAACCCTCTCAATTTCGATGGAAGAAAATGAAAACAGGGAAAATATAATTTAAAATTTGGGTTTCGATTTCTGATTGAGTTTTCTCCAAATTTGATTTTGCTAAAACAAATGCGAGGATCGCTTTTTTTGCTGTTCGATCTGAAATAAATCATTGAAATCTATCATATCTTAGTCAATATATCTGCTTTGGTTATAATATATTGGTTCTTATAAATCATCGATATCGATCTATCAATTAGGCATTAATTCAGCTCTGTATTTCTCGATCTCAGTGCATTTCTATTCTGTGGGTTCATGAGAAGAAAATGAGTTACGATGAATATTTTGAGTTCTGCATTACGATACATTTTGTTTCTCTGTTGGCTTTCGATACTGCCAAAAACTAACTAAAAACAACTTAATTAAATTCCTTCGAAACATCCTAAAGTGTCGTTTACCTAATAAGTAAGAAGATCATAATCGTTTACCTCTTATATGGAAATTTATTCTACAAAGTAGTAAATGACAAAAAGCTTGAGGACAATCTTGTTCGAAGGAGTTTCTATGTGTTATACACTCTGTTTGTATAACTTCAATTTCAGACTGCAAGACACTTTGTTTTAAATATACCATAAAGTCATATCCTCCAACTGAAAAGTTAAAAAAATTATTGAAACAGAAATAACTTATGTTTCTTAAAAACCGTATGCTATTCCAACAATTCAATGACTGTCAATTTGTTTCTGAAACGGCGTGATTTTCGTTTTTAGCATTCGAATGACTACGAAGTTTTTTAATGAGACTCAATGACACGTAAGAAAAGCATCAGGTTTCAAACCATTTTCAGATGCTGATTTCATGAGGCCTTAAAACGCTTCTACATGCTCATAACAAACCTTTAAACCGTTTTTGCTTTCTCAAAAGTTTGCATCAATTTAGGCAACACTGCTCACTACTGATAGATACTTTACAAAAAATAGATGCATACACTGCGCGATAAAGTAATACAGGACTCGTCATTTAATTTCCAGCTCTAAAATTATCTAACTTCGCAAAACGGGGCATCGAATTTTCGATACCGAGCTTGTTTTGTAATGTTGCTGAAATTATGCATCTACTTTTCAAGCAAAAATTACTAATGAGGAAAAGTTGGGGTATACCTCTGCGTCGCAAAGATGATTTGCCAACCACTCAGATTGTCATTTTTTTCCTGAAAACTAATGAAGATTTTTAATACTTATTCTTACAAATCAATGATTTATTATGTATTAACTCGGCTCCGTATTCTTGATTCTTAGCTCGTTTCTCTTTTCTGGGCTAATGAAAAATAAAGTGAGCTAATGAAAAATTTTAACATAGAGTTTCATAGTTCTACATTGCGAGACAATTTGGTTCTCTATTTGTGTTCTTCATACAGCCAAAAGCTAACTAACCACAACTTAATTCGTTTAGTTCTAAATATTTTAGTTTTCGTTTAAATAATACGTAAAAATACCAATATCAGTTCCCTTATATGGTAGTTTATTCTAAAAAATGGTTGATGATTAAAGCGCGAGGGCAATCTTGTTCAAATTGTTTTCATTGTGTTATAGACTCTGTTCGTATGATTTCAGTTTCCAACTTGAAGACACTTTGTTTCCACAATAGCATGATGTCATATCCTCCCACAAAAAAGTTTAAAAAAAATTACTGAACCAAAATTAACATATGTTTCTAAGGAAAACTATGCTGTTCCAATGTTTCAATGACAGTCATTTTGTTATTGAAACCACGCCGTTCGCATTTGTAGAATTTGAATGACTACAAAATTTTTAAACATATCCAATGTCACGTAGGAAAATTATCAGGTTGGAAACCACTTTTATATGCTAAGGTTATAATTCTCTAAAAAAATTTACATGCTCGTTTAATAAAGTTTTAAACCACTTTTTCATTCACAAAACTTAGCATCAATTTAGGCAATATTTTGCACTAATGATACAACCAGAGCGAGAAATAGATAACTAAACTGCGCGATAAAGTAATACAGGACTCGTCACCTAGTTTCCAACTTGAAGCTATCCAACTCAATTTAGATATTCAGCTTGTTTCCCATTTGTGCTTTGCTGAACTTATGTATCTATTTGTCAAGCATCTTTTAGTACGGCGGAAAGTTTGGGCTATACCTCTGCGTCACAATGTTTATTTAGTTGCTAAGTTGAATTGCCAGCCAGTCAGATTTTCAATTTTTTCGTAAAAAGGTTGAAACAGATATTCTTATAAAACACTGATTTATTATGCATTAACTCATCTCTGTATTCATGGATCTTAGCGCATTTCTATCTTTTTGGGCTGACGAAAAATAAAATGGGCTAAAAAATTTTACAATAAGGTTTCATAGTTATGCATTACGACATGGTGTGGTTCTCAACTGGAATTTTATAATGCGAAATGCTAACCAGCGACAACTTAAATATCTGCATTCTAAACAGTTTAAAGTTTCGTTTACACAGTACGTAAGAAGATCATTATCAGTTTCCTTATATGGTAGATTTGATTATTCTACAAAGTAGTGAATTATAAAAAGCGTGAGGGCAATCTTGTTCAAAGTAGTTTCCATGTGTTATACACTCTGTACAGATAACTTATATTTCAGACTTGAAGACACTTTGTATTAAACATGTCGCAATGTTTATTTAGTTGCTAAACTGATTTGCCAGCCAGTAAGATTTTAGTTTTTTTCTGAAAATTGTTGAAAGTTTTTACAGTTAATCTTCTAAATGACTTATTTAATATGCATTAACTCAGCTCTGTACTCTTGGATCTTAGCGGGTTTCTGATTTTTGGGCAAAAGGAAAAAAATGGGCTAATGAAATATTTTACCATAGAGTTTTATAGTTCTGCATTGTGAGACAATTTGGTTCTCTATTGGCTTTCTTTAAACAGCCAAATATTAACTAACAACAATTTAACTTATTTCATTCAAAACAACCTTTTTTCGTTTAAATAATACGTAAGATGACTGTTGACCAACTTGCTTAAAAGATCGATTTGACAATAGTAAATTCACATACTTTGGTTTCAGCGGTAAATTAGCATGGAAACATATGGGCTAAAGTTAAAAATCAAATCATGCAAAAGTCAAATTAAGAAACTTGCGAAATATTGAAGCTTGAGTTTCAACACTCCGCGAGGAGAGGAGGGCGCGCTTTAAAATTAGGGCTAAACCTGAATACTCTGGCACTAATTTAAAACTAATATAAAACATATTGAGTTTGTGACTTGTAACCTCTTTCGAAGTTGTTGATCTTCTCTTTGCATTGTAAGCTGCATTGTACGATAGGCAATCTTGTGAGCTGCTGGTTACTTGATTTGGAATGGACCGGTTTGATCTATTTGGCTTCTGATGTTGTTCTGAGTTGCAATTCTATATCTCGCAGCGGCTTGACATCTAAAAGCTAGTTGGAATTTTTGACAAAATTCACAATCCTCCCACACAACGAAAGAAAAGGGATAATAATATTATTGAATGATGAATGACTGGTTTCCAGGAGATGAGTAATTAAACAATTTGGTGATAATTCTAATATAGTTTTGAACCAAGTTGGAGTTGTTGCTGCGCTCCTTGTGATGTCCGCTTCTTCTTCATCTATGACTCGTTACAATTTTACTGCAGGGTGCGTTAGTGTACCTGTTGCTGTGTGAATGTCAAATGATCTTGGTATTTCGTCGGCTCCATAATGACATTTGGTTATCTGTCCAAGGGGCCAAATACCTCTTGGGGTAAATTCGTTCAAAATCCAGACATCGCCCACTTTGAGTTGTTTTGACTGCTCTCTCCATTTTGCTGTGCTTATTAGGTCTGAATTATACTCTCTTTGAAATCTTTTCCAGAAGTGGTCCAAAAGCGTTTGTGTATAGTTGAAATCTTTCTTCCTGAAAATTTTCAGTTTTGTTGTTAGAGGGGCTAGGGCTAGATGTGGTCGTCGAAGAATGAAGTGGTTGGGTGTCAGGGCTTCTTCCTCGTTGTTATCAGAAGAAACGTAAGTTATGGGGCGGGAGTTTAGGATGCCTTCCGTTTCTGTCACAATTGTTTGGAAAGTCTCTGCTTTCAGTTGCTGACTTCCTAAGATTATGAGAAGAGTTCTCTTCGCTGTTTGAATTATTCTTTCCCATATACCTCCGAAGTGAGGAGCAAGTGGTGGATTCATTTTCCAAAATATGTTCTGCTACGATAATTGTTGAGCAATATAGGAGTTGTCAATGCTGATATTATCTAAATTCATAACCTTTTTCGATGCTGTAAAATTTTTTCCGTTATCGGAGATTATTATCTCTGGGTATCCTCTCCTTGAAACAAAACGTCTAATCGCAAGTAAACAACTGTCGGTGTCTAGACTATGGCAAACTTCCAAGTGCACTGCACGGGCTACTAAACACGTGAAAAGGCAAATGTACTGTAATTCAAGCTTGCGAGTATTATCCTCAATGTAGAAAGGTCCAAAGTAATGAATCCTACATTTAAGAATGGGTATTGTTTTTCGGCATCAGCAAAGTGAAAGTGCGGAAGATCAGACATCATTGGTGTAATATTCTGTGCTCTCCATCGGCGGCATATGAAACATGTCCGGCTGAGTCTTCTTAGGAACCTTCGATGTCCAATGGTTAAAAATGTCTGTTGTAGGTGCGCTCTGACAAACTCCATTCCCATGTGTTAACAGCTGTTAGTGTGAGCGTCTTGAACATTTAACTGAGTGACATGGTCTCTGATGTCTAGTATTATGGGGTGTTTTTGATTCCAAGCTATTGGCGCATGTCTCAGCCTTCCTTTGGCACGCAAAACTCCATTTCCATCCAAAAATGGATTGAATTGAAGAACTGCATCCCTTAGTTCCCGTTGTTGTCCAGTTTGCATTCTAATAATTGCTTTTCTAAAAGTGTTTTGTTGTGAAATCTTTATCAGGTAATTTTGGGCTCCATTCTGACTGTTTAGTGTATCTCTTTTCCGCAAAATGTTTGTTGCTTTGTACACGGTTGTTGTACTTCTGAGCAATCGTTTCCAAATTGAAAATTTTGATGGTTCTATGACAGGGTCCATACATTTAGGTAATACTAAATTCGTCGTTGTTAAAAGTTTTGTTTGATCAAAGTTCCAGTTTTCAGGGTCTTGAAAAAGAAATTTTGGTCCTTGTAGCCACTTCTCTTCAAACTCTCATGGTTTCAAACCTCTGGTACCATGGTCGGCAGGGTTGAGCTTTCCGGGTATGTGTTTCCATTCCTCTGCTTTAGAATTTTCCAAAATTTTGTTGACACGGTTAGCTACGAAAATTTTTTCGTAGCCGTTTGTCTGAGTTTATCCATCCTAATGTTGCAGTACTATCCGTCCAGAAAAGAACTGAGGAAAAATTTAATGTCATTTCTGTGACTACAAAACTAGCTAGTTCGGCTCCCATTGTGGCTGCCTCTAATTCAAGTTTAGGTATAATTGTGTGCTTTATGGGGGCCACTCGGGATTTGATAATGACATAGTTCAAAATGACATTCCTTCAGTAGTTGTAGATCTCATAAAAATAACCGCTGAAGTTGCTATATTTGATGCAGCTGTGAAGACATGAAGTTGTTGACTGGTCGTTGGTCCTGCTACAAGGCATCTTTTTGTTGTAACATCTGGCATGCTGTTGAATTCGTTAATTCATTTCTTCAGGTCAATATGACATTCGGCTGGTAATTGTTCGTCCCATTTCTTGCCTTGTTTTATGACTGCTTGAAAAAGGCTTCGAATTCGCATCGCAAATGGCGTTATCATCCCCAGGGGGTCGAAAAGCGAAGCTGCTATTGACAAGAGTTCTCTTTGTTGTAAACGTTCAATTTGATGTCTAAATTGGGTTTCCTAAATAAGAAAGGGTCGTTTTTGACATCCCACGTCTGTCTCAGAATTCGTTGCGTTAATGCTGTATCTCCTTCAGTGTCGTCAATTAAAGGAAAACTCGAATCGTTGCTGAAGAATTTCGTTAAGTTGAATCCTCCTTTTTTAAGTGTTTCTTTGATGCATGTTGTCTGTTCAATTGGTTCGTCTGTTGTCTCGAAACTCTGTAAAAAGTCGTCCATGTAAAAATTATTCGTTATTGATTGACTGGCTTCAGGTGATAAGTGGTGATTATCGATAGCACATTTTCGAAGTACATAGATAGCACAAGAGGGCGAACAGGTTGCACCAAATATGAGTCGCTTGTATTTGTATATTGTTTCGATGTTGTTTTTGTACCTTAGAAACCTTAATGCGTCTTGATCTTCTTTCCTTACTGCTATCTGCATAAACATGGCTTCTATATCTCCGGTAACTGCTATGGCAAACTGTCGAAAGCGTAGTAGGAGTCCAACTAAACTGCAGAGAAGATCTGGTCCAGTTAGAAGCAATTTGTTCAGTGAATGTCCTTTAGAAATAGATGCTGCGTTTTTTACACGACGAATCTTATTCTTCTGTTTGTGCTGTACTGGATGATGAGGAAGATACCATAATTGGCTGCAAGTTGGGGAAGGTTTGCGGTTCGTCTCCTCAAGGTAACTTTTTACAATATCGTTCTCAATTAAGCTGCTGTAGTTGTCGGCTAACTGTTTGTCTTCATTGAGGCGCTTTTCCAATGATCGTAATTGGGTTTTTGCTAGAAAGTAATTGTTAGGTAATTGAATGTTTTGTTTCCAGGGTA
The DNA here is from genome assembly GCF_964194025.1 of Convolutriloba macropyga. Classification (NCBI taxonomy): domain Eukaryota; kingdom Metazoa; phylum Xenacoelomorpha; order Acoela; family Convolutidae; genus Convolutriloba; species Convolutriloba macropyga. The sequence goes on along the minus strand of NC_134471.1, from coordinate 81,595,719 downwards.
GTCCAATCTCATACCTCTCTCCGTTATGTTTTACTGTATCCTCGAAAATTTGTAGGGCTTTCTTGTCTTCTTGGTTTACTGTATTAGGTGAAGCCTTTGTTGTTCTTGTTCCTTTACAGGTCCAAAATAATTGTAGCATGTCTTCGTCCAAAATGTCTCTTCTGACTTAACCCTATTGAACAAGGTGATATTACGATTGCATTGGTTCTTCTCTGTAATTTGTCTATACTTGTTTGGGACTGGTCCTGTTATTGTCCATCCTAATTTTGTGAGAACTCCGTACGGTGTTCCCGGTGGTCCGATTGTGTACTTGAGTGGAACTGTTGCTGTAAAAGCATCGGCTCCTATCAAAATACCTATTTTGTTGTCTCTGATTTGAGAAAAATTGATATCGCTTAAATGACCGAAGTCCTTACAAACGCTGTTGAGCAACTGAATTGGCACCGTCGGCATTTGAAAGTCTGTGTTAGAAGTCGCAAAGACTGGTAAGTTAATGATAGGTCTACTGCTATCGATGGCTCCAATCCCAAGAAAAATTTCTGTTGTTTCAATCGTGTGTTCTTGATATAGTGATGCTACCTGTATTGTAACACATTTCTCATCACGAATTCCTAAAACATCTGCAATTGTCTTGGTAATTTGCGTACTGTCACTTCCACTGTCAAGGAGAGCGTAAGTTTCAATGGAGACCGTCTCCAAAAACACTGTTACCGGTATTGCTTGGAGCTGAACATGTGGTCGGATCCAACTGCTCGGCTGATTATTACTGCAAGTGTAGTTCTGGTGTCGGTTATTGCTGCCTGGGAAGCTTTGCGAATTTTGGTCTGTTGAGTGCTGATATTGTTGATTAAAGTTTCCTGATGTTGGCTGCTGTTGTTGAACATTGGACGTATTGGGCACTTGATGTGATTGCCCGTAATAGAAGTTCCGGTTATGTCTGTTGTAGCTGTTACTATTGTTGTAGTTACCATTTGTGCTATTGTTGCTGTTGCTGTGGATGCTGCTGTTTTTGTTGTAGTTGTTGTTGTTGCTGCTGTTGTATCGGCTTCTGCTGCGTTGCCGGTTGTAACCACTGTTACCTTTTTGTCTAGTTTGGTGATTGCAGTTGGGGTTACTGCTGCTCAAATTTTTGTTCCACGAAGAACTGTTGTTTGTGAAATTGAACTGGTTTCTGTTCAAGTTATCTCCATTGTGTCGATATTCAGATGTTGATTGGTTTTGTCCTTGACTGCTAGGCTGTGTTTTGTTGAAATTGTTACGGTGTATTGTTGAGTGATGAAAACCGTTACAATTGTATACCTGGCATCTGTATTTGGGGTTGCATTGTCCTTTTGGATGTTCAATAAGACAATTTGGGCATAAGTGCAGTTGTCGCACTGTCTGCTGTCTGTCGTACACGTTTTCACTCAAAATTTTCGACATTTTCCTAAATTGTGGCTTTGTGAACAAAGCGCGCAATTTTTTCTGGCGTTGATCCTTTGTTCAGATTTTCCACGTTGGTGTGTTCTCTCATAGTGTGAAACCCGAACATCCATTTATTCTTCAATTTCATTGATGCAGTAAAATTTATATGATGCCTTTAATTTAGTTCATTATTTTAATCTTAATCTTATGATCTTGTTTCAACTGTCTGGTTAGTTTCCCGCTTCGCGATCAGACATGTCTGATCACGCATTCACGTTGTGCCCGAGTGGCTTCAGTTTATTAATTTCATTCTTCTTACTTTCTGCAACTCAATTCAGTTTGCAAAACCTTCTCTTGATTTCCCGCTCCGCAAGTAAGCGAAACAAAAGTGAAAGTAGATCTGGCGCCACGAATAGTCAAATAATATTCTCTCTGTAATCTCGCACCGCAAATCACCACAGCAAAATAATTAAGTACGACATGGCGCAGTCAGCAACGAAAAGAACACCCCTTGGAATCGACCCTTTCTGGGACAAACCAACACCGGATCCACCACTTCGCTGGGAGAAGTGGAGGGTACAATACAAACTGGCACTCTTAGTCAAAGAAAACATCATTTTGGACACGCTAATCGGCCCAAAACCTGAAATGGTAGAGCTACCTTTAGAGCCAGTCTACGAAGAGACAATTGTGGGTGCATCTGCACAATCAGAGAGGGAGAGGAACGCGCGCAACGCGCAACAAAAGATGAACTGGCAAAACAAATGCCAACGACTTATTGAGGTAGGCATCATGTGTGGCGTCATTGGCAGACCAAAAAACAGTCTCTCTTCTTTACTTGAGCATCGGAATAGAGGGACGTCGTATCCTTAACTCTAAGAACCCGCATATCATGATAGACACTCTAGCTACTATCGATTTTCGGAAAATCGTGGAGGAAGCATTCATCCGCCCGCGCAACATAACATTTGACAGACATGTCTTCCTGATCACAAAACAGCTTAGGGGAGAAACTGTTGAGCATTTTTATGGTAAATTAAAAGAACTGGCGAAAAACTGTGATTTTGAAAACAAAGAAGAAACTCTGATACGCGATGTATTCATCACAAATCTGATCGATTCCGAGATCCAAAAAGAACTACTAAAACAAACGGTAGAACGGCGACAGGCGTTGGAACTCGCAATCAATATGGAACTCGGGATGCGAAACCAACATCAAATACAACAGCACAACAAAATTGTTGTTCCGGCGAATGTCAATGCTGTTCAATTCAACAAAAACTCACGAAGACCGTATTGGCAGAACAATAATATTGTTCCAAAACAAAATAATAGATCAACACTCTTTTGTTCGAATTGTGGCGGAGTCTTGCTCCCAATTCATCGCGAAAAGTGCATTGCAAAAGGAAAGACATGCAACAATTGCGGGTTATTAAACAACTTTGCAAAGGTCTGCCGTAAACAGCAAAGGAATATCAACGTAAAGCCAAAAGATCCCAAGAAAAAGATGGTTCGGGTGGTAGACGAAGAGCCACACACAGAGGAATCGGTAAATTTTGTTCAACCGGCAAAACTCTATGAATCAGACTACAGCAGCGGTGAAGAGGACAACACAGTCGCAATGATTGAAACCACAGTAGAGAAAGTTGAACCCCTCAATCTGCCTCTCAAGATCGGAAATGTCAATACAACTCTACTCGTGGACTCCGGGAGTGCATGCAGTATACTTCATCATTCACTCGCGTTGCAAGTGGTACAAAGCAGCCCCCGCGCTTTCTGGATTCACGAATCGTCACCACCACAACTACAAAACTTCTCTAACGAACCAATACAGGTACTGGGGACGATTCAAGCCCCCGTAACGAGCAAAGGATGGGTATGCGCCACAGCAACTTTCACAGTTGTAGCCGACGGTTTAAAGTCCTTAATAGGTCGTGATTTGTTCGACCAACTTGGACTTGCTGTAACTCAGTCTACACTTCTTAAAGGTAACAGTGTCAACAACATTGCATCCCCTGAATTTAAAGAACAGATAGCCAAAAAATTTCCTGGTTTGGTATCACGCATTGGACGATCAAAAAGTCATGTAGCAAAATCTATATTTCACAAGAATTTCCAACCTAGACATCAAAAAGGTAGACGAATTCATATCAATCTTCAAGACAAAGTTAATACAGAACTAAGAAAATTATTAGCTGAAAAACACATTATAAAACTGTCAAGCTGCCCCGATAATTATTTCATCTCACCTATTGTGGTTACAGTTAAAAAAGACCAAACGATAAAGCTTGCACTGGATTCATAAGTTTTAAATAAAGCTATTCACAAGAACAAGTATCAAATGCCAAACATTGATACGCTAATTGAATCAATATCTCAACAAATATGTGCTCCCGCTTCGCAAAACATAACGTACTTTTCTACGATTGATTTGAAATACGCATATAGTCAATTAAATCTGGTCATCAACACAGCTAATCATTGAAATTTTAATATTATTAGTGGAGATATGACTGGCACTTACAGATTTCAAACAGGATTTTACGGACTTACAGATATGCCAGCTGAATTTCAAAAAGCTTTGGACTATACTCTAATTGGCTTAGAAAATACATATTGCTTTTTGGATGATATTTTGATTGTTAGCAAAGGGTCTCTGAATGATCACAAAAATTATGTAATGAAATGTCTCCAACGTTTAGACGACGAAAATCTTAGCATGAATCTTCCTAAATGCCACTTTGGAAAATTAGAAATTGATTGGCTTGGGTATCATATATCACAAGAAGGTATTTCGCCCCTCGAATCTAAGACCGCGGCAATTTTGGCTCTCGAAGCACCGAAAACTTTAAAGAAACTCCGTTCATTTTTGGGATCCGTTCATTATATTGGGAAATTTATCCCTAATCTAGCCCAAATAAGTCCTCTTCGCCCGCTACTGCGGAAGTCTTCAAAATTCATCTGGACAACCGAACATGGAAACTGTTTTCAAGAAATTAAGACTCGCATAGCGAACGCAACTGCAAATAGTCATTACAACCCGCAACTCGAAACACGCGTGAAATGCGACGCATCCCGCTCAGGCCTTGGCGCGGCTCTCGAACAATTAACTGTAGATGGGTGGAAACCAATTGCATTTGCGTCTCGATTTTTAAATTCCTGTGAAGAGCGTTATAGTGTAAATGAACTTGAAATTTTGGGTGTAGTCTGGTCAACAGAATATTTTAAAAATTATCTGTATGGAAAACAATTTAAAGTAATTACCGATCACAGAGCACTTCTCTCGATTATGAAAGAACATAGATCTAATAAATAATACAATAGTAGATTGACCCGCTGGGTCGATCGTCTTCTTCCTTATCAAATTGTTATTGAACACCTTCCTGGGGCAAAAATGGGTTTGGTCGATTATATTTCCCGCAATCCATCCCAAAAAGCTAAAAAGATCTCTACATACGATGAAGAATTTATTGTTGCTAAATTGAAACTAATCTCGAAATCAGTTAACGCATTAGAATTAAACACTGAACACCCTGCATCACATTTACACCAGTTATTAACAAATTACACTCTCGACCCGCAAAACACATCTAAAATTGAGATACTTGATCCCGCATTACAGACTACACCTAAAATTGGGAACACTAATAACTCAATAAATTCTATTAGCACCCGCGCTACGCGAGTACGCGAACATGTATTTGGCAATTCACTCGCTCCGCGAAATCATGCCTCAAATAGTATTTGTCAATTAAACAATTTAAAGTATGTAATACTCGCGTCACAAAGTCCACTTTGCACCTCTCTCGCTCTGCAAAATACCAGCGACAACAAACAATTAATCCAAATTAGGAATAAAGTGACAGACGCGCAGCACGAGCACCAAATCACTCAATTACAAATCCCGCCAATCAAATCACATTCCACAAATAATTCTCAAAGTCATCACCCAGAATTAAAATCAGTTCTCTTTGCCTCTTGTCATTCTAGAAATCAGTTGCATCCTTCTAAACTAAAAAATTCTAATCGATCATCATCCGTATTCAATTACGTCAATTCAATAAATAACAGAATGCCTTCGAAAAAGAGAATAACCCGAGTCCGATTCAATGATGCATCCCGCGCAGCGGATCAACTTTCTTCTAACGACAATAATACGCGCCCTGCAAGTACGCGATCTAATTCGCCAACCAGCTCTCGCGCAGCGAATCAATCTACGCAAAATCTTAGTACACCGCATGCAGCAAGTACGGCACTAAACGTAACTCCAACATCCCCAACTCATTCTTATAATGCTTGTACCCCATTGACGCCGAGCCCACGTACCCACTTTCGAATATATCGTATCCAAAATTTTCAATAAGTCTCTGATTGCCTCTCTAACTAGTAAGGACGCTGTACTTAAAGAGGTCAGAGATTGCATTATGTCCAACAACGAAAGCAGATTAAAAGCAATAAACCCCTACATACACTCGTATTGGAGGGACCTGCACGTGCTCTCCGGGTGCGTGTGCATAGATGAACGAGTGGCTATCCCTAACGTGCTCCGCGAAGCGCTGATCGATGATATCCATGCAAGTCACCCAGGTACCTGGGGCATGAATTGTATGGCTACACATTCCTGGTGGCCCTACATGCACCGCGAAATAATAGTCAAATCCACTGAGTGCAAACCTTGCACAGTAATTGGTAAGAATCTTAAATCAGTCTTTCCTGCTAAGCAATTCACTCCTCATACACCATGTGTTGAACCTAATCAAGAAATTCAAATCGATTTTGGGGGACCCATTTTTGATAAAAAGGGCAATGAGGTGTATTTTTTGGCAGCAATTGATCACTTTTCTAAATATCCAACTGCATATATTTACGACAAAGCTAATGGACCAAATGTTTTGAAATTTTTTATGTATATTGACACTCATGGAATTCCAAGATCTATCCATTTAGACCAAGCAAAATGTTTAATTGGACATCAAGTGAAGACTTTTTGTAATAAAACAACATCGAAATTATTGAAGCGCCTGTAAATGATCATCGTGCTATCGGGTTGGTGGAACGATTAGTTCAAACAATTAAGAATAGGCTCGCATGTATCAGAGAAGAGAAATCTTCTAAACACGCCTTTCATATAAAGCATGCATTAAAGATAATCATTCACCAATTGCGTATATTTAAACAAAGAACAACAAAGACATCGCCCTTCGAAGCACACTTTGAAAGAAAACCTAATACCCCGCTAAGCGTGATTGCAACTAAACCTAATTTGCTGATCTTGTCATACAAGAGTATTATAAATCATTATTTAGACGAGGAAACAGTGATGCCAGAAGAGATCCTGCCTGACGACAAGTGGACCAATGGATATCGCAGTGATATCCAAGTAGAACTTGGCATGACCCGAGCTACTACAGAAGCACGATCAAGGGAGCAGGCCAGTACAGATGGGGAACCAAGATTCCTCAAGACCAAGGCGATCCGCCCCATTCCCCTGAAAGAGCGTGCGGCCGAATTGAATCTTGCGCGAAAGGTGCATGGTAAGAGACGCTCGAAAAAGAACTTGGAGGGTTTATACGAGGTTCTTGTCCCTGGATCGCACATTCTTAAAGTGAGCCCCACCACGTCGACTATAAAAGAACCGGGCAAGCAAGTGGTGACAGTTCGCAATAGCGGTATTGCAAAATTTGGCACAAAGTTGGAGAGGCAAACTCCACTGAAAGTTTATGCTGATAGACGCGGACCCCGTGCTGGAGAAAAAGTCGTGAAAGAGCTGATTCACAGCCATATCAAAGAGTTCACCCGGAAGCAAAAGGGCGATAAGAAAATGAAGCACAGGAAGAGAGAACCGGGCAGCGGGGTTTCATCGCAAAGGTCGAATACAGCACGCGCGATGCGGGGACGCATCCCAAAATTACCAAACTTCTCTGCGATACGCAATCAACAACCTCCACACTCGACTAGCGAACCAACCACAACTACGTCTATTCATCCGGCCACAACATCATCTACTACGCGTACTTCAGACCGTACTCGTCGAAGCCCATCATATTATGGCTTCGAGACTTCTCCACCAGCGTCTGATATCTTGCCATCACCGAAACGACCCCGCCGAGCAGGTGATGTGGAAAATTTTGCACCACCTGACACCATTGTCGAATCGGTACAGCAAATTGTGGAAAATCAACCCGAGGAACAAAATGTGTCACCCCGCATCGGCTCTGTCTCGCCTCCCGCTACCCGAAATACGCCTCTGCTATATATGGATACCCCAACGCTGGTTCGGACGATGACAGCTCTCGATGCAGAGAAACAAGATTCTGACAATGAAGATTGGAATATGTAATGCTCGAAAACTGCAAAAACATCGTATATTGTATTAATCAATGTATTTTTAGCTATGATAACCAGTAAATATATCGATATTATCTATTTAACCGGGGACCTTGTATTAATTTGTAAATATTGTTATTATAAAAATTTTGAAAATTGTATTCTACAATTTTCTCTTGCTGCAAGGGGTACGTGATACCCGAACATTCATTTATTCTTCAATTTCATTGATGCAGTATTTTATGAATGCAAAATTATATGATGCCTTTCATTTAGTTTATTATTTTAATCTTAATCTTATGATCTTGTTTCAACTGTCTGGTTAGTTTCCCGCTTCGTGATCAGACATTTCTGATCACGCATTCACGTTGTGCCCGAGTGGCTTCAGTTCATTGATTTCATTGTTCTTACTTTCTACAACTCAATTCAGTTTGCAAAACCTTCTCTTGAATTACCGCTCCGCAAGTAAGCGAAACAAAAGTGAAAGTAGATCTCGCGCCACGAATAGTCAAATAATTTTCTCTCTGTAATCTCGCACCGCAAATCACCACAGCAAAATAATTAAGTACGACAGATAGAATGAATTTCTGTTGTGAGTGCGTCGCATATCTTCGCACGCTTCGGCATACTTGTCTATCCAATCTTTGAAATGAATCAAATTTGGGTTAACAAGTTCTTTGCGGATGACATTTTCGTTCCACTTTATTATCATTGCAGGAGATAGTTTTTCTTTGGCTACTCTGAGAACGGCGCATGATTGCAGGTCAGGCGTAAACTCGTGAAGAAGAAAAGTTTGTACTAATTGTCTGAGAAAAGCTGCAAATGAAATGAATCTGTCTGGGTTGTCTGTCGAAGGTTCTGTCAGTTTGTCAAGATATGCTGCAATAACAGATTGTGGTCTTCTAAATATTCTCTTGAGTTCAGTTATTGCATCGTGGTAAAATTCTCCATTGTATGAGTATCCAAAAATGCTTTCCTTTGCGCGATCTGTGAGAGCGTTCTGGAGATAGGTGATTTTCTGTGCGTCCGAAAGAGACACATTATCATGTAATGTTGATTTGAAATAACAATACCACTCGTGCCATTTGAGGGGGTCTCCATTGTATGTCTTCAGTTGTGTCTTGGCAAATTGATGTTTATGTGAGGGTTTCTCTGATTTGGTGTAAATTGCAGATTGCGAAAATGTTCGTTGGTTGAATTGGTTGTGTGATTTTCACGTAGTTGTGTAGCAGATTCGAAGTGAACTGTGGGTTGTCTGACATTGGAGCTGTCTTCGTATCTCTCCATACTGTTCTCTCTGATTTCGTGTATTGCATGAGACTGGTTGCGGCAAGACCTTGTCTGTATTTCCGTGTCAGATGTGTCTGCTGATACTGCTGGACGGCTGTAGGTTGTCTGTGTTAACATGGTATTCTCATTGCAACGAGGTTGATTCCGATTCTCGGGTGAGAAAAATGTTTCTATCCCTTGTTTGTTTTGTTTACTCGAAGCAAGAGTTCGTGAATTTGTTAGGCAACTTTCCTGTTGTGTTGATTGTTGGTGAGTTGTGCTTCCCCCAAAAATTTGTAGTTTGGATGCTTGGTTCTTTGAGGAAACTTTTGCACGCGAATCGTATCGTTGGTTTGTCTCTTCATCGCTGTCACTGTCACTGTCGTCACAGCTGTCCTCTGAGAGACAATTGCTAATACCTTTTTGTGCTATGAGCAGTTTTGAATTTCTGAGTTGTTTATCTGGAAGCTGATGGCTTTTAAATATTGCTGAGTGATTAACTATTGATTTTGTTTTGGGGTCCTGATTGTTTTTGTTGGATTTCACAAACTGAAATGGTTCGGCAAATTGATTATGCCAATTTGTTCCAATGCACTCGTTATGTTGATTGCTCTGGGTTCCCTTGGAAAGTTCAGATTGTCGTTCGTTTCCTTCGTTTGAATCTGTAGGTTCACTATTGGAGGTCTGTTCAACAAATGTTTGAGAAGACCCCTGTTGTAAACTGTTCCGATCCCAATCTATTCGTTGATTACTAATTCCTATGCTGTTGTTTGCTGTGTTTTCTACAGTTTCTCCAATGATACCTTTGCAGGATTTTTTCGACACAACTAAATCTCTGCCATTTTTTTCGATGACTGTCAGGTGAAGAATTGTCGGTGTCATTTCGAAAATTCAGTGATTGATACCTATCAATGCTGAGTCCGATTTCATTTGAGACAAAACAACTGGTATTGTTTCTTTTGGTCAGTGTTGGGCATGAGTCTTGTGGCTGTGATATAGAGATTGCATTGCGCAGACTTCTATCTGATGATGATTCTCTCGAGTTGTTAGATGAATTATAATTATGTCTGTTGCGTAAGTTGTACCTCCGTGTGATTTTGGGCTGCATTTTCTTTGTGCCTGGTGTATCTGTTTGATATAATTTCGATGAAGGCACATACATTGTTGTTTTTGTAATAGGATTGTCTCCTGAAGCACCAACTGTGTTCATATTTGATTTAGACAAACCGTTTATAATTTTCTTCTATTTCAGCAATTTTGTTGTGCGTTCACCTGAGCGTTCGGCAAGTGTGATGTTCTCGTTAGTTGTAAGGGTAAAATCGGAGATATTATCCAATAGCTTGTCCAAGCATGCCTTATGTTCCAGCAGTGTGTCATACGTGAGTTGAAGAACTTCAACGTCATCGGTCTGATACTGTTCCTCAAGAAAGTTAACTGCTGAGCCCCACTCAACTTCACGTCTCATGATTTGTTGGATCAACGTCTCTTTCCTTTTATTTGTTTTTGGTGCCATTTGTTTCGGTCTAATTGCTGTTTGGAATTGTTCGAGTTATTCTTGCTTAGTGCTTAATTAGTTTGCAGTTTTGAACAGTTTCAGTTTCTATTCAAACTTAAACAGCACTATCAATGAGAGCCCCTGTATTGTTGCGCGCAAGAGTATTCAGTGTTACTTGAGGTTGGTAAAGAAGCTGCTCCTTCTACTTCCGTTGTCTGTTTTTTGTTTAGTATTCTCCGATCTGTATGCAGCGTAATGGTTGTGACTTCATTTAATTGTCAGCCTATTTGCTGATAAACGATTATTTTTTACTTTTTTCGAAAGAAAATTCCTTTGTTATGGTGATATGTGAAAAGAGCAAAATTTATCTCAGACCCGAGTGTTCTTTTATATTGTTGTGATATTAGTGAAGGTATGGTCTGAGTTTTTTTTATCCTAAACTTGGTTGGGTCTGTTGGACTTTGCAGATGATCAGAGAACGTCAATTTTTTTAAGGAAAATTAATGTCAAAAGAAATTATTTTTACCGACTTTTGATACGTGGGGTTACTACTTGACGTTTAAATCTTCTCTGCAACGAACAACCTAAATCCGAAGCTTTGTCTGCTGTTTAACGTGCCTTCTGAAGTAGAAAGTGATTTACTATGATTGCGGTGTTCTTTCTTGCATTACATTTTGAAGAGATTGAAAATTCCAAAACTTCGATATCTATCTACGATAAAAAACAAATTTTATTGTGTTGATATTTTCTTTATGTGTGTGTATGTGATTGAACACTATCTACTTCAAAGCAAAGAACGATGTACACGCATCTATATAAATATGATATTAGTTATATAAATATATATAGGTAAAATAGGCTTATATAGATATAGGTTACTTCGGATTGAGACCCTTTTACTTTTGTTACTTAGTTCTTTGTTAGAAGGATAGAACTATAAAAAATTAGTTGCTGGCAAGTAATGCTTCACTTGTCGTATTCCAAAACTATTTTCCTTCTCTTTTGGAATTTGTATTTGATTATGCTATTTCTGCATTTTTTCTGTTCTCCTTCTTTTTTGTGAGTTTTAAATTTTTCCTCTCTCTTTTTTCGTATTCGTTGATGGGCTGTAGTTGCAGTTCTAAATTGTTCTAAAATAAAGAAAACATTGAGTTATGTGATTACAGAAATTCGGTATTGAAAAGAATTCAAAGGTACTCCCTGTCTTTACGTCAATTTCTTTTTTTTAAATGTCTTTACAATTTTAATTTTATCTCAGAAGTTTTTAGTTGCAGTTCGTTGTTTCGGGGTCACCAATGTTGACCAACTTGCTTATAAGATCGATTTGACAATAGTAAATTCACAAACTTCGGTTTCAGCGGTAAATTAGCATGGAAACATATGGGCTAAACTTAGAAATCAAATCATGCAAAAGTCAAATTAAGAAACTTGCGAAATATTGAAGCTTGAGCTTCAACGAAGACCATTATCAGTTCGCATGTAAGCTAATTTATTCTAAAAAGTAGTAAATGATAAAAGCCTGAGGGCAATCTTGTTCAATGTGTTATAGACTCTGTTTGCATAACTTCAATTACCAACTTGAAGACAGTTTGTTTTCAAAATAGCATGAAGTCATATCCTCCAACAGAAAATTTCCAAAAAATTCATGAAACAAAAATAACTTATGCTTTAAGGAATCGTATGCTGTTCCAAATACTCAGTGATAGTCGCTTTGTTTTCGAAGCTGCGACATTTGCGTTTGCAGCAATTAAATAACAGCAAAATTGTTTAATGAGATTCAATAACACGTAAGACAAGTTCCCATAATTATAACAGTTCATTTCTTGCTAGAAGTTTGGTGACTGTTAACCTTTTTGGGAACAGATTAAGGGAAATGATTGATAAGAAATCATTGTAGCAACTGTGGACTATTCAATCTACTGGTTGCAAATAAAGATTATTACTTGGCAACTAATCTAATCCATCTTTTGATAAACAATTCCAAATCGAACAGAACGAGTTTTTGTTAGAAAAAGGTGAAAAGAAAAAAATTGCTGCTTGCCATTACAGTTATCTGCAAGGCGGTTAGGCTGTTGTTTGATTTATCACCTACTACACTTCACTCTAAAAATCTCTCGTGTGAAATCACACGATTTTTTCTCGTGTGATGAAAAATCACACGATTTTTCGTGTGAAAAATGCGTCTCGTGTGATTTCACACGAGAAAATTTTCCTCGTGTGATGAAAAATTACACGATTTTTCGTGTGATTGAATGTATGATGAAATGAAGCAATTTTTATAAAAAATTCAGATTTTTTCCTCGTCCTAATTTCCCTAAATTTACATGATTTCTCGTGTAAATCGACCTTTTATCGTGTGATTCTTTTTACGCGAGAAATCGGGTAAAAATACACGATTTTTTGTTGAATTCACACGATAAATTTTTAGAGTGTTCCCTAGAGTTAAGACTCTTGCAAATCGGATGATTATCCTGTAAGATCATGCAAGAATATTGCAAGATCTTACAAGATGATGCGTAATCTTGCAAGATTCATGCAAGATCTTGCAAGATAACCGTCCGATTTTGACTTGGGTAACAAAACTTTCGCCGAGTTGACACTTTTGTCACTAAGCATCCAGTGATTTTCAAGCTCAGTGATACAGTTAACTTTGAAGCCTAAGCAGTTACTGACAGCTACTTCTTTACATCATTCATTAATATAACCGGGACTGTTTTAAATACAAATTGAAAAAAAAAACCTAGAGGTCTAATACAGATGTAACCCGCACTATGGCATGAACTTCATCAAACTCCAATTGATCGATATCAAATAATTTTAGTCCAACGAACTAAAGATAAACTAACAATAAAAAATCAACCATTCACGTGCAACTTTAGCCGAATGGTTTTCAATTGTTGATTATCTTTCGATTGGGAAATAGCGTCACCGCGACAGATCTGAGGTACTCAACAGGAGAACTTGATCATCAATATACGACAAATACTGTCTTCACTTCAATTTGTTCTCTCAAAATACCAGTAATACACAAAAACTGATTAAAAAATTTGTCAATGACGCTTACTTCATCAAAAACTCTTTTGAAGTAAAATATATGTTTATTACCCTTCGTAGAGGTTTTCATATACTTTTCGAAATAATTTCCACTTAGTTTAAATACTCCTAATTTTCTAAAGCGGAATTCCAAAAACGCTCAAACTTTGAGTGGTTTTGATCGGGCAGGGAAAGCAGCTTCCTTAATTTCCCCAAACGACCTAATTCGCACATTTCAGTTAAAGTTTAGCATTTAGTTTCTTGTGATGAAACTGAATATTACTTCATCAGAAATTTGCTTAGCAAAATCCATGCTCTCTTAGAAACTTCTACTGTGCAACAAGATGGGAAAATTGATTTTCCTCACTAATATGATCAAATCCCCTTCTGGAGATGGCCATTCAAAAGCTCGAGAACAACATTAACGATCCATCCAGATATTTTCAGGTTTTGTGAAAAATGTAAATAAGAAATGTCTGAAAATGTTTGTTAAAACTTCAAACCAATCATTCATGATTTTGAATTATCGCCATAAATCAATATGGTTCAATTACAATGGGCAACTCCGCTATACTTAAGCTTTCCTAGACCTTGAAAAACCTTAATTATATTTATATAATCTAGTTTGCTGAGGTCAAGAAAATGAAACAAATAGAACAACTTCAGTCCTTATTAAAATCTTAAAAAAAGCTCTGACTGAAAGAGAAGTGTTGGTATTGTATATGCTTTGTAGACTGACGTAATTCGGTTTATGACTTGAACTTTCACCTCTTTGTTTTTAAACATTGACTCTGTTCTAGAACTTTGACTTCTGTTGTCAAAATTTCAACGTTATCATTAGCTTAATTTTTGTTATATACTAAGTAGGAAATGCTGTAAGTACTTCAAGTCCAAAAGCCTTTTCGAGAACTTTTCTTTCGATAACAGGCCTCCCCTATCTAAACAATAGACACCACCATACCTACCTATCTGCTCCTCTCTTCACAAACAACACCGCTGGCAAAAACAATCCTCCTCAACCATCCTCTCCATCCCTCTCTCACCTATTAAACGAAAATTTTGGCTGCAATTATTAAAAACTTTCTCTATTTGTAACGGCTGCTCTCCTTGTGTTTCACAAAGAAAGTTTTACACCGCCCAGTTCGTTCTGAGTGGTTACAAAATCTGTCCGGATACTTCGTTCATGCAGTTCGCTTTTGTAACTGTATATCCGTTCTGCTGTACTTACCGTTGCATTACAAATTCGGTTCGTAACTATTGGCTAATCTTAGTTTTTTCAACTATCAATTTGAACTGGATTGCTACAGATCACACAATACGGGATCTCTTTATGTATACCAGTTCAATCCGATAGAAAAAACAAATCGAAGACAAAGATATATGTCTAAGATCTGTTTGTGCAAAAATATTTAAATTTAAACTTAAGTTGGCTTTTGCCTTTTGTACTCACAAGTTGAGAATGCCAGAAGTTGGGGTTGTAACAGTTGAATTTCAGCTCCAATAATTCGTAGATACAAGACACAGTAACAGAATTTACTGCTCAAGAATAATATTTTGAATACAAGACATAGTAACAATTTACTGCTCAGGAATATTTCTAGTTCAAGACACAGTAACACGTTATTTACTGCTCAAGACAATTTGTTTCGCAATATTTTGCTGAGTTATACTTGACAATTTGTTTCGCAATATTTTGCCGTTTTCTGCGGCTACTATGTTGAGTTCTGTGTGTTGCTTTTGTTATTTCCCCTTTTTTCTCTTTTTTCTCACGTGACAAACTGTAACTAGAACTAGAACTATAACTATAACTATTAAATGACTAAGACATCAGAAAGTGTTTTGTTTCTATTATCCCCGCCTATGCAAGCTTGTTATTCCTTAAGCTCAGCTCCAACATCGCCGGCCCTGTTTTCCTTCGTGAAAACATCATCGTCAGTTGGAAGTACTGGAGCGAGCTTCACAACGGGCCTCTTGTAGTATCCATCTTTTGTTCGGATTTTCGCTGATCGAATCACTCCGTCGGAACCTTCAAATGTTTCGGTTATTTGACCCAGGTTGTAATATCCACGTTTGTCACTGTCTTCCACTAACCACACAAGATCACCCTGCTGAAGACTTCTGTCCGTTGTGGTCTGCCATTTCTTTCGACTATTCAACGTTGGCAAGTATTCTTTACGGAATCTGTCCCAGATGAGGTCTGCGTAAGCTTGCATTTGTCGGAAGAGCTTTCTATGATCAACAAATTGCTCTGCTCCTGATAGATACGGAAAACAAAGGTTCTTGTTGCCAAGTAGGAAATGGTTTGGAGTAATAGCTTCTAAATCGGTAGCATCAGAACTGACTTGTGTCAGCGGTCTAGCATTCAGCGTCTGTTCAACAAGACACATCGTGGTTGACAGAACGTCCTCCGTGACTGATCGATTGCCCAGCACTGCGTACATTGCCTTCTTGCAACTCCTAACCAGTCTTTTCCACACTCCTCCAAAGTGTGGTGATGCAGGTGGGTTGAACTTCCGTCTGATACCCTGTTGAATTAGATGTTCTTCAATTCGCACCTTGTTCCATGCTGCTATATACTCTGCCAGTTCTTTTTCAGCTCCAACGAAGTTTGTCCCGTTATCGCTAATCATTTTGACCGGTTTGCCTCTTCGTGCAATGAATCGCAAAATTGCGTTCAGACAACAATCAGTGTCTAGTTTTGGTACAATCTCTATATGTACTGCACGTACAGTAAGGCATGTGAATAGACAGCACCAACGCTTTTCGTTTCTTCGACCAATCTTTACTGTGAATGGTCCGAAATAGTCTACGCCCACATTCGAGAACACTGTTGATGCGACTAATCGTTCTTCAGGTAGATCTGCCATTACTGGTGCCTTTGTTTGGGCTCTTCCCTTTCGACATCTAATGCATTTGTTTTTGATTGATCTCAAAGCATTTCGTATGCCTAGGATCCAGAATTTCTGCTGAACTATGTTTCTGACATGTTCAGTACCTTCGTGATGACTATTCTTATGTTCATTTTGCAAGAATAATTCAATTACATGGTGCTTCCAATGTAACAGTATTGGATGCTTGGTTTTGAAGTTCATTTGACTTTTAATTATTCTGCCTTGGGCACGAATAAGTCCTTGCTGGTCTATGAATGGTGAAAACTGGAGGATTTTGCTGTATTTTGGAATTTCCTTTTCAGCTTTGAGAGATTTTATCTCTTCCGCAAACTGTTCTTGCTGCAGTAGTCTGAAGATGCTTGCTTGTGCACCCTCTCTTTCTTCAACGCTTAGTGTTTTTGTTGCCGGTTTGTGTTTTATAAATACGCGCTTTACGTATGCCATTGTATTTACCAGTCGATTGAAACTGCTAAATCGTTCCCACTGAATCATCGGTTTCTTCTCTTCAACCTTTGCTGAGAAGACCATTTCATCCTTTTGTTCGTCTGAAGCAAATGTCAAATTCACCTGTTCAGGCCATTTGTTCTCTCGTTGCCTCAACCAGGCCGGCCCAGTGAGCCATTCACTTCTCTTGAGTTCTTCAACATTGATCGCTCGTGTCCCGATGTCAGCTGGATTGTTAATACCACTCACATGATTCCACTGTGAAACATTAGTGATATCCAAAATCTCAGCCACCCTGTTTGCAACAAACACCTGTTGCTTACGGTGGGAGCTATGAATCCATTGCAGAACAGTAGTGGAGTCTGTCCAAAAGCTAGAACTGTGAATCTTCCATTCGTGTTCCTTCACTATCTGCTCTTTAAGTCTCACCGCCATCACTGCTGCTTGTAGTTCCAAGCGTGGTATGGAAAGATGTCGCATCGGTGCAACTCTGCACTTTCCGATTACAAATGCTAAGTCTGCTGAGTATTCTTTGGGCTTTGAACGTAGGTATGCCACTGCACACATTGTATCTTCAGATGCGTTGGCAAACACATGAAGTTCCTATTTGTCCTTGGCTGTGCTGAAGTATCTTCTATCAATGCTGGTTTCTGCTACTTCTGGAAGCTGCGCCTTCCACTTCAGAAACTCTTCTTTTTCGTTAGGTTCTACTGAGTTGTCCCAATGTTGTCCATTTTTGCTCCAGATGCTCTTCAGGAGTCGTCTCATATGGACACTGAATGGAGCAAACAGTCCAAGAGGATCAAACACTGAAGAAACTAGAGATAAGATCTTCCTTTGGGTGATTGGGGTCTCAATTTCTTTGCTTGTACCTCTACAAACCTGTAGACTATCATCGGTAATCGTCCACTGATGCCCAAGCACCGATGACCCTTCCTGGCTGGGTTCTACTTCAACCTGCTTTGTTTTGCTGATTGATCTTAAGTCCTCTGGGATTGCGTTGGTTACCACGTCGCTGTTGGTGATCCACTTCTTCAGTTCAAATCCATGTTTTGAGAGAAGAGGTTGCAGTTGGTTGAAAACCTTGATTGCTTCCTCAGGTGTTTCAACTGACTTGATGAAATCGTCCATGTAGAAGTTGTTTTGGATTGTTTTTGCTGCAATTGGGAACTCGTCTTCGTTATCGATCGCTACTCGCTTCAGAGCGTAGTTGGCACATGTTGGTGAACTCTTTGCTCCAAAAACATGACGTTGATACTCGTATATTTGCACAGGTTCGTTCATTGTTGGTCGCCACAAAAATCTCAAGCAGCTTTTATCCCGTTCAGGAACTTGCACTTGCAGAAACATTGATTCAATATCTGCGGTTAGGGCAATTGGTCCTTCTCGAAATCTGAATTTTGTTCCGATCAATCCGTGTAGTAAATCGGGTCCGGCTAACAACTTGTCATTTAGACATACATCCTTGTATTTTGCTGCAGCGTTGCCAACACGGCGAACTTTACCCGGTTTGTTGGGGTTTAGTACTGGATGGTGTGGCAAATACCATTCCTTTCCGACAGTGCTTTTGACTTCCGATTTGCCAAGGATCTTCACAAATCCTTTTTCAACATCTGTATCAATTGACTGTTGATACAATTCCTTTAAGTTTGGGTCTCGTTGGAATCTTCGTTCCAGTGAGTAGAGCTGACCAAGGGCCGAGCCGTAGTTGTTTGGGAGATTGGGTTCTGGTTCACTCCAGAGCATGCCCACTTCGTACCGCTCGCCTGTAAACTTTGTCGTGCTCTCTAGAAATTTCTGAGCTTGCTGCTCTTTCTTTGATTGACTTACAACATTTATTTTGGAAGCATAGGTTTCTATGTCCCACCATGATTGGATATTTTCTGCCACTTTCACATCTTCTGTGAAGGCGAAATGACAAACATTTTGACTTTTCTTGCCTGTCATGGGACCACTGACTACCCATCCTAATTCTGTTAAGACGGCGAAAGGCTCACTTCGTGTTCCAATCTTATAGTCTAATGGACGTTGAATTTCGTAGGCATCTTGTTCAAGTATGATGCCTACTTCCATCAGGTTGAATCTTCTGTTTGTGAGAACATTCAGGTCTCTGAAGTTGTTCTTCAGTTCCTTGTAATCATATGTTGTGTTTCCCAAAGAGATTGATGGGTGTGCAAACGCTTCAACTGAATGCACCTTTGAATTTAGTCCCTTTATTGTGATAGGAACCTTCTTTGTCCTCAAATCTTGCGTCCCATGTATGCCAGCTATGTTCAAGGTAACGTCTGTGCCTTTGGCTTGTAGTTGATCCTTGACACTTTGATCGATGAATGATACTGTTGACCCACTATCGAGGAAAGCATAGGTAGTCAGCCTGTTACCACCACTCTGAACCGATACAGGAACTATTTGAAGAAAACTAGTAACTTGGTTACTCTGGTTGATTGTTGCTGCGCTTACGTTAACTGCGTGACTACCCTCGTCCATTTGGTTTTCTGAGTGTAGCAGTCTGTTGTGCTTTTTTGTACATCCATTTATACCGCACGGGTGGACTTTACAATCTTTGATTGCATGCCCTTTCCCCAGACATCCATTACATAAACGTTCTTTTCTCACTGCTGCATAGCAATCGGTGACATTCATATTCTTAAATATTGGACAGTTCCATATTTTATGAGTGCCATCCGCTAGTGGGCAGTTGTTGTTTAGCATTTGCTTCGTTTCGTTCGCATTCGAACTCGCAGTAACGTTTGACGATTTTGAGAATCGTTTTTCCTTGTTAGCGTTTGGTCGATCATCTTCCTTCCGTTCGCTCTTGGTTGATGGCATTCCTTCATGGACAAAAGCCATTCGAGCTAACCATTTTTCAAGGAGAGTGAGATCGGGCCTATCTTCTTGACACTCGTCAAAGAAAAAGAACCACTTTTCTTTCAAGTTTGGGGGCAGTTTTTCAATTGCCACTTGCAGTGTTGAACTTGATTGCAGGTCGCCCTCATAGTTGTATTGCTTCAGTACATTAACTAGGTTGCTGATTGTTATTGAATAATTAATTATAGCCGTTGAGTCGTGCATTCGAATTGGTTGTTGTTTGCGCAATGTGTTAAGCTGAGCGTCGACAGTTAGGTAAGGTCGCCCAAACTTCCGTCCCAGGAGCTCCCACGCTTGAGCGTAGAAATCTCCCGAATAGCCCATTCCTGATATAGCTGACTTTGCTTTACCTGTCAACAAAGTTTTCAAGTGGCTCATTTTCTCTGAGTCGGGTATATCGCGATGGTGAACCGTTGCTTTGAACATATCCGACCACTCCGGCCACTCTAGCGGGTTTCCGTCGAATGAACTCAACTTCAACTTAGGTAGCTGACTACTACTGCTTGGTTTATTACGCTTAAAATTGTCTTGTTCCCGGGCTGTGCTGGCACGCTCTCCACTTGGTGACCGTGATTTAAGTACACCTCCGCGATTGAAGCTTACCCTGGGATAATTGTTGTCGATCCTGGTTTTCGCACGCTCGAAACTATGATTGTGCAAGTTGGAGAATTTATCCGAGTTATCGAGCCAACCGGAAACATCTTTATCCTTCGGGGTTTTCCAGTTGAATGGTGATCTACTTCGAATACTAGGGGTTGCACTGTCATCAGATTCTGGTGCTCTTGCGTCAAGAGCTTCTTTCTCGTATTCCAGTTTCAGTGCTCCTTCTTCTTCAAAAAGTTGCATCTCCATTTCAAGCTCCTTCCTTTTCAATTCGAATTCAATTTTCTTCAACCTCAATTTTGATGCAAAGTCTTTCTCTAGAGCCGCAAGCTTTTCTGCCTTCTTAGCTCGTTTATCAGAGGAGGCCTTTGAATTGTTGTCTTTGTTTGGGTTTCCATTTTCAGCAGTTTGTTGAGAAACTCCTACAACAAATTGTGAAGACTTAGCGGCAGTTGGTTCTGCATCGCTTGTCAATTGTGCGGTTTGATTCTGTTGATCCGTCATGTTTGTTTCTCCGTGAATGTATGGTAACCAATCTGCGTTTAATTTTTGTAAGAAATTTAGTCGGTTGGCTTCGTAACCTTCAAACAATTCAGAATCACGAAGAAAATTTGCTCGCTTTGGGTTAAGAATGCAAAGAGAGTCGTCAAATTTCAGCACCTGTTTATAGATGGTCTTGAGTTTGCTTGATCTATCGTTGTTTCTGATTAGCTCCTGGCCCTCCTGAATTTTTGCTTCGATTTGTTTTTTGGAGTTGCTAATCTGTCTTTGCAAAATGTCTTGACTCTGTGACGGAGTCACTGCGTTTGTACTTTGGGACTGCAGCTTGAATCTCTACAGTACCTTTTGTTTATTTGCTTTAATTAAACCTTGCTATTTAACTTCTAATGCAATTTGCCTAATTGGCTTTGCGTTGTTGATTTGCTCGTTGAGTTTTGTTCTCGTTCGTCGATGACTTCGTCACTTCGACTGTTGTGTTGGACAGCAGTTTATTCTATTGTCCGGGTCGGCGGACCAAATGTAACGGCTGCTCTCCTTGTGTTTCACAAAGAAAGTTATACACCGCCCAGTTCGTTCTGAGTGGTTACAAAATCTGACCGGATACTTCGTTCATGCAGTTCGCTTTTGTAACTGTATATCCGTTCTGCTGTACTTACCGTTGCATTACAAATTCGGTTCGTAACTATTGGCTAATCTTAGTTTTTTCAACTATTAATTTGAACTGGATTGCTACAGATCACACAATACGGGATCTCTTTATGTATACCAGTTCAATCCGATAGAAAAAACAAATCGAAGACAAAGATGTATGTCTAAGATCTGTTTGTGCAAAAATATTTAAATTTAAACTTAAGTTGGCTTTTGCCTTTTGTACTCACAAGTTGAGAAAGCCAGAAGTTGGGGTTGTAACAGTTGAATTTCAGCTCCAATAATTCGTAGATACAAGACACAGTAACAGAATTTACTGCTCAAGAATAATATTTTGAATACAAGACACAGTAACAATTTACTGCTCAGGAATATTTCTAGTTCAAGACACAGTAACACGTTATTTACTGCTCAAGACAATTTGTTTTGCAATATTTTGCTGAGTTATACTTTCAGCCGTTTTCTGCGGCTACTATGTTGAGTTCTGTGTGTTGCTTTTGTTATTTCCCCTTTTTTCTCTTTTTTCTCACGTGACAAACTGTAACTAGAACTAGAACTATAACTATAACTATTAAATGACTAAGACATCAGAAAGTGTTTTGTTTCTATTTTCCCCGCCTATGCAAGCTTGTTATTCCTTAAGCTCAGCTCCAACACTATTTTTATTGGTAATTTTTGTTGTTTCTGATTTTTTGATAGTTCTGATATAAGTAAAACCAGTTTAACCCGTATATTGGAAAACCTTTCGAGGATCGATTTCTGTTATTTAAAAAAAAAACAATTTTTAACATTAGCTTAGCTTCTGTTGTACAGAAAATAGCAACTGCTGTTAAAATTCAAGGTGGAAAAGTTATTTTGTGAAATTTTGACCCATAACAGTCCCTACTGCACGCTCAAAATACTACGCTTACAACATAACTACTAAACTACCCTGAAGTCCCCCTCAACACCCGCATCCTACCTACCTAACCCACCCATAATAACCCCGCACCAAATACTCTCCCTTCTTATGCACCTTATCTCTTTGCCCCTCACCTTACATACCTGGTCCCAAGCTACTCTGCCCGCAGCAACGATCTCATCTCAACCCCACGAACCTTATTCTTCCCTAATTACAAAATGTCTGCATATTTGCGGCAAAATCTGTAAATCTCTTAGGCATTTCAGATTTGGTTTGCGTTTTGTGCCATTTCTCATGGATAGTTTCCAAACTTTAGTTTGGGGTTCATATTGTGGGAATCTTTGAGTTGTTTCGGGTATCCTCCCGGCTGTTTTTTAACTAAAGCAAGTTTGTTCCTGACTAAAAATTTGGCCCCTTTTTTGATCAATGACCATTCTCTGTTTTAAAACGTTTATTTCTGTTGGCAAACATTCGACTCTAATATTAACTTACTTCTTTAACCACAATCATTAAGAAGAGCTGGTATAACTCAAGGTCAAAAGATAGTGTTGGGAAGTTTTCATTCCGCAACAACAGTCCCTCCTCATCATTCATACTACAGATTACTCCCTCTTGCCCCACTTGCCCAAGAACACCCCTTTCCGACCTTCAGTCCACCGACAAGCCATCCTCATTGCATACCACCCGTCCAACCACAAACACTCTGAGACCCATCAAACTATCGCCTGCCTTAACTTCCAACTCCACCTACCAGCCCCCTTTACTGCCCACGTACCACGCTCTTCCCCACATGCCACCTACCCACTCACCCCAAAACCTCTATCTATTACCTACCTCCTAACAGCCATCCACCAACTCTGCCCAGAGCCACCATCTAACAGTTGAAGACAGCATCCTGTAAATTTATATACTTTATACGTTTATAAAAGTATTTTACAAGCTACAATGTCTTTTTATGTAGGTTGTTTGTGCTATATGTTTTGTCACTACAAACATACACCAATTCAGATAGGGAACCTTGAAAATGTTTTCTCATTTTCTTTTTAGGTTTTCAATTATTTTAGACCAAATAAACTTTCTACGGCTGTGGAACAGGGGTTACTGCATAGTATCTGGTTATAAAGAAATTGCATTTAGGATGAAAAAGTTCGAGAAAAAAATTCGTAAACTGGAGATGGACAAACATACTGCAAATGCTATTTTCGAGTAGCGACTACAACTGTTGTAGCTTTTCGCCTCATGTCAGCGAAAAATGGTTTTGCCTAATCAAATTTATGCCTAACATCCCACCCTTCCAAGGAAAATAATGGCCTACTTTATATACTTTTGCATTCGATTTTTGCTTGAACTGAGTTAATGTTAGTAACTTTGCGTGTTCGTTTTAAATTTGACGCGTTTTTTTTATAAAAATCAAGTTCATGAAACGTACGCTAACATAAAAAAGCATGAATGGTGAATGGATGCATAACGGCTGATTTGGAAGTCTGTTATAAACTAATTTACAATTAAAACTGGAGTTTTCAAAGTCTTTTGAATTGACTTTTGAACGAAATGAATTTTGTGAAGTTTCTCTTCTGAAAAAAACGAATACTCTGAACAAATTTTTGTCGTGATTTTCCGTGTTTTTCTACAGACTATAAATTCGCAACGATGAGGAGCAGTAGCAATTGGCGTTAGATATTCGACTGCTGGTAATAAAAATCCGATGGTGAAGTCAACGAGAAATTTTAATTAGTTTCATTAAAACTTGAGTCGATAGAAAACTGTTCTAGCTGAGCTTTGAAAGTTGGTACGGTTTGCGGCTCTCAGCGGTGAATTTTTGTTGTCACTCCCGTTGCATTCACTTCCATTCTTCCATTTTTCTACAATTTATTCTGCGATGAACGAGTCCGCTCATTTTAGCGGCGAAATCTTGTCAGACTTGTGATTCTTAGCGGTAATTTTTTTGATCGCTTTTCATCCAAAAGAAAGCGGTGAAAACAAATTCCTCGCTAGAAAGTGTTGATCTTACCAAATTTCAATGGATTTTTTTCAAAAATTTGCAGCTTTCATCGCTAAAAGACGCGGGAGCATTGCTGTGAAATTCATTTCAACTTTTTTTCACCACAATTCTTACATTATCTTTGTCAGAAACACATCCAAGGAGAGTACCAGGAGTACCAATTTGGCTCAGATTTTCGAGCAAATCAAATTGAATCCCAATTGTGTGGTTTTATGTGCTCAAATTGAAATCACAATTGTCTTGGCAGCGCGGACTTGAGTGGGAGAGCAATTCATCAATGAGCCAGCAGAATTCAAATGAAAAATCTAAATTTGGTCCTGTAACAATGCATATTTTAAGTTTAAAGTATTTTAAGTTTAAAGTATCCTGAAACAAAGTATTTTAAGTTACTGTAGCCTACAACTTGTAATTAATACGGTCAAGAAAACGCTCCTTAAAATTACACTAACTTGTAGATCATTGGCGCAAAGCATTCTTAGCTTAGTGGTTATAACCTGCCATGCAGATTAAAAAAACAATTACGCACAAAGAAGTTACAATGGCATATAAAGCAAACCTTGTAGGTAGAATTTATGATCAGCATATTGTTTGGCTTGCAGTGAAAACCAAAAGAAACTTTGAACTGCAAAAATTAAAAGTCAATGAAAATTTATAATTCAAGAAAATATAATTTGGGACCTTAGGAGAGTCCAGCATGAAATTTCGTTAGCATGCTTCAGCGCTGATTTTCTGTACCACGAACTTCCGAGAAAGATTAAAAAAATCGCCAAAAATTACAAATTTCGCAATTTTTTGTTCGAAACTATTTTCGATTTCTGTCAGAGACAGTGATGAAATTTAATTTTTAAAGCTGCAATCCTATCGGAGTTTTTGACACGTACTAAAGGGAGTGGTTTTCAATTTTCCTCTAACCTAAAATCCGGGTTCCGAATTGTTCTAAAAGTTATGCAAGAAATGCGCTAAATTGCGCTCAATTTCCATAAATTTCGGCCAAAAAAACCTTACATGATGGGATGAAACTTTGCAAGAATTTGCGGAAAACCGCTGAAGTTTCAAAAAATTGGTGTTGACCGAGACCCAAACCCTCTTCTCGGTTGTCATAGCCATCAATTAATCCACTTCGCCAATTAATTCTGAAAATGTTCCCATCTAAACAGTTTTGCGCATCTTTTACATAATTCAGCGCATTTATTACATAATTTCATCGCATTTCAGCTAATATTAAACTATATGGTGAGAAATTCAGGAATCGCCTCTAAAAAGCGTTGAAACTCACTTAAATCCTTCGAGACATAGCGCGATATTTGAATTAATTTCTTGCAAATTTTCAGCGTTTTTGAGCGTATTATTAGGCACAGAGATTGTTGAAGAATCTACGCATATCAGCACAACCAGCGTAACCAGCGCATTTCCTACATAATTTTACCACATTCAGCGCGCTTCTTACAAAATAATGCGTTGAAACGGCGCTGACATCTGGACTCTAGATTGAACATTATGATTTTCGGCAAACAAGCCAGCAGTTTCGAACAGCAGTGTAAAACTGTTTAGTATCAAACTATATTACAGATAAAATTTGACTCGTGAGACTTGAAACCAACAGACAGAAACTTAAATACATTTGAAAAGACACAGAAAGCCAAGTTGACTTATAGAAGAATAATTTTCCAAACAGAAGTGAACAAGTGAATTTTCCCAACCGTTCATGACTCATTACTAATCAGTACAGTGATTTGCTTGCTGTCATTCTAATCCATTCACTTGCAATTTTCTCCACAGCCTTTTCGTCTTTTGCCCTGATGTGTTTGTTGTACACGTCAAAATGACTGTGGAAGCCGTCATCAACTCCGAAAGAGAGACATCGCAGAGCTAAAGTGGCATTTTGTCTCAATTTATCCCAGTTCATTTGTATGCCGGCGAATTGGTCGAAATCCGAGCGATGTATTCCACACGCTTCTTCTAACTTTCTATTTTCTATTTTTAATTCTTCGATTTCGTTTCTACAATTGTACGAATTACAATGCTGCTCTTGAAATTTGTTAAACTTCTGTTCAAATATGGCCGATGAGTAATTGTAAAACCAAATAGCCTTTTCATGATAAGTCAACATGACTGACATATTTTGTTCTGACATGGTGAAATTACCTGAGGTCACTTTTTTCTTAGCTAGTATATGCAAAATCGGACAAAGGCAAGCAGGAAAGTTTATGCAGCATTATCAAGCCTTCGTCGATCCTGTTTGTGGCAATAACTAAATCAAATTAGCTGGAAATATATTTAGCGCATAATTTGAAGTTTTCGAAATCTTTAACCTCCAGACACTCATAGAGAATCCAAGATATACCGCCATTTGTAAATGGCCAGATTTTTTTCTCTCGTTTGCCCATTTTGAAAAGCTGCAGTGTTTCCTTAAAGTTTGCAGGTTGATACTATTTTTGAAGTTTTAAATACCGGATCGATGAATTAACTTGATCGTGAACATTTCGTACTGATGATAACCATAAACTCTCTCGCTTGGGGAAAAGTTTTTTAAACTTTGAAACGTTTAGTCGAAAATGAGTCAAATCGTAGCCGATGTTTGAGTGATCTCCTTTCACATAGAATCCAAAATTCATTGGAGTCAAAATTTCGTATTTGTGATAATGTGTAGCAATTTGCAAAATAATTGCGCCAAGTGTTGTTCCGCCGGTTTTTGAGTTCTTTGAGAACATAATTTTTGTTTTCTTTTTGCAGTAGGCATGTCCAATGCCGGCTTGAAAACTGTTATTTTTATAATTAATGCTCGGAAAATGCAACTTTGATTTTGATGGAAGATTAACAAAGAGTTGGTTTAAAAAAAGCATAAATAATAGAAACGCCAAACAAAAAAGAACAAAGAACAAGCCGCCCCTTTTTTGTACTAGACTCGGATTAGTCATATTCATTGAGCAAAGTTTGAAAACTCCAAATTAATAACAAGATGATAAATCTGATTAGCACTCAGAACTGCTGAACAAAAAATGGTGGTTTGCTAACAGAAACCATCACAAAATGGTCTAATTGAAAATTTCTCAGAGAAATTATAATAGTAACTGTTCACATTTTTGTATGAGACTGACCGTTCATATCTTAATTCTGTCTATTAGTTCCAATCATCAACTAGATAGAAATTGCCAATCTATTGAACAGAATAATAAAAAGAGTATTCAATAGATTGGCAAGTACCTGATTGTGCAAAAAAATAAGCATGCGCAGCCAAGGTCGAAAAAGCAAGTTCAACAAAATTTTCCGAATTGCTGGAACGATTGGCACATTTTTTTTATTTTGAGTAAGGATAGAATATAATTACTAAACGTGGAAAAAACTACTTATTACAAAGGTCTTAGATCTTATAACTAGTCTTCACGGATAAACGTAACCCATTTCCACAACTTTAAGCGTGGTTTACTTTAAGCATGTAAACAGCCTATCCCTTTTTTAACTGGATTTTATTTTTAAGGCAGTTCATTAACGCGAGGAAATTAAAAAACGAGAGTTAAAAGGCTGAGGGAGAGAGGAAGAAACGTCAGAGATCGGAGAAAACCTTAAGATTGGCAATAAGAATTAATCAGCAAACATTTAAATTTTAGATCAATATAAACCAAGATTATTTGATAATGGAGACCACGCAGATTTAATTTTTATGTAAAAAAAATTTAAGGACTTGAGAACCAGTTCAAAGTCACGACTCTTCTGAACACGGATATAGGTAGTTGCAACACTGAATTTTCCTCTTAATCCGCAATTACGGTCGAGAGTGACATTTCTGAAATTAACCACCAAACTGATCTTTATGCCATTTTGGACTAAATGACTCTAGTTTAGTTATTTGAATAGGTTACTTACAATGTGGGTATTAGTGACTAATGGCATGGAAGTTTGTTGCAAACTACAGTCTCACGTTTTAATACTAACCCCAAAAACCGTCATAATGAAATAGCAAATATAAGCGCAGTTATTTTCTTTTTTGAAACAAACTTGAACAGAATTTGCTTAGTATAACTAGTTTCCACACACACTTACAACTTCAATTTTAAACCATATGTCATAATAAAAGACAAAATCAAGCATAAAAACTCAGCAGTAAATCCCAAATTGGCCACCTAATTCCCTTTCTGCAAACTTTTCCTAGCAGCGTCAAGAGTGAGATTTGGAACAATTGGAGTCTAATCCAGGCGTGGTTACACCAACTGTGTGATACAAATATTGTACATATATTTTGCACTAATTGTTCCGACCCACTTTAGTGGGAGAGGAAGAATATACTCAAATAGGTTTTATTTGTTCACACAATTTCGGCCGATCGATATAATCATCGCAGAGAGTTATGAGCGCTATCATTAGAGATCCCGTCCAGCGTAGATTGTAGAATTAAAAAGTTTTTTTCAATTTTCCTTTTTTATAGGGAGTTATCGAGGTTTAAATTTTTGTGAATATTAGACATAATTCAACTGTTTTTATTCACATTTTCGGTATTTATGACCAAACTTTTGTTAATTTTGCTGAAATAGGTAAAAAAAAATTGTTAACTGTAGTGCTATCGATTTTATCTATACAGGTGAAGAGAGCTGCCGAATCGTTCGATCCGAGTTTTTCTGCTAGAATTTAAAATAAATTTTTCAAAAATTCAATTTGTTTTTCGTCAAAAATTTGCACTTTAGCCCATTTAATAAAAACTTGCCGCATTTAGACACCTTAAGACCGCGGTCATATAAATTTTAAGATAAAAAAAAGCTAATTGTACTCCAGTTGGCTTCAGAAGTCTTCTGGAATTCTAATATTGCCAGTTTTTTTGCATTTTGCAATTTTACACTCGATAAGTGTACAAAATGCATTATTTATTTTGACAAACTGAACAATTTTGAATAAAAACTGATCTACTTCACAACCATTTGGACAACTGAGTGTTCTCTTAGACGCGCAGCAAAATTTCGGCTGATCTTGATATAACAACTGATCCGTAAAACAAAAAAATAACTAGATTTTATTGGGGCGCGAACTTTTATCAAAATATTTCTGCTATCTAAAAAGTTCTTGTGTAATTTACTGACAAGAACTTCGAATCAGGGCTCAATTGATGACAAATAATATCAACACAAAAAAATAGGCCTAACAAGATTATATCATGGTTTCAGAGTTAAGCTCTTGGTTTTTATGGCTTTGACCAATTGTTTTCATAAAATTTTTGTGGACTTCATGAGTTTTCCTTTCATTTGTTATAATTTTTTGTGGCCCAATGACCTAGTGTCCCTAATCTAAAACCCAGTTATTTTTTTAGGAGATAAACGAACCTAGACAATTTTTCAGTTGTTACCTAAGGTCTGTTATGACTTTGAATGTTTTTGTTTTAAGAAAATAAAGGTTAATTTTTAAACTTTGTCATTATTTTATCTTATTTCTCTCAACTTCAGACGCAGTCTCAGTGTTTGAGTAATTCTTTTGAGTAATTCTTTTTTGTTTCTACCTGTGTTTGTTTGTTTTTTTTGTTGTTGTACTTTTACCTGATAAAGATAGACTGCAATTGCTTCTCCAGGGCATAAGGATCAACGGATTTAAAGACTTCAGTTAATAGCTGTTTGTTTTAATGAAACTCAAAATACACCTAAAAAAATTTTCAAATGTCTCCTTTTTGCTTTCATTTTTGTCACCATGTAACTCAATCTCATTTATAAGGAGTCTCAATTACTTTTGTTGATTAAAACATTTTTTGCGCTTTGTTATACGTTGTGAGTGAATGCTTCGACCATTTAGTTTCGTGAAAAAAAATCAAAATTTCAATACTGTTCAATATTGGGTTCTTTTTGTTGTCAAGTCTACTCAGTCCTTTTATAAAGAAGACTCGTTGGTGTTAAGATGAAGAAAAAATGACTACTTACACTTCTTGCAGGTAACATCTTATAAATATTGTGCCATGAACAATGTGATGTCAGAAAATTGTTTGAAGTTTTGGCTACTATATATATTTGTTGTTATTTTGTGAATCTTGACTTAGTCTTATTATTACCACGTCCAATTGGCTTCCTGAAGCGTTGCAACTTAAATATAACTTTTTGTTGAAATTTTAAGTCTGTTATGACATTTGAAAATAATTGTTTTCAAAACAAATTTGGGTTTTTGAGCATCGTCAATTTTTTAAATAGTTTTTTGGTCGATTTGTAGCTCTGTCTCTGTAAACACAGGTCACAACCCGTTCCCAGTGAGCTATTATTTTGAGCATTATAAAGCATTTAGCTTCAAGCATTCGTTTCTCGGATTTTTTTTACTATTGTTACTCCGAAAATTTATTAAAAAAAACTTGAGATTTCATATATTTGTTTATTTTAAAGGATTTTTGTTTTCTTTTTTATGTATAACAATAATCATAAGTCTCATTGGCTTTGAAAATTTGAGCAATTAATGACATTTTAATAACATGTCTCACCAGCCTCTAACGGAGATATACTTGAACATTTAAATGATTTCAGTTGATATCTAATGACATTCAAACTGCGAAATTAATTGTTTTCAAAACAAGAGAAGTATTTTTTTGGAACTTCGCACCTCTTTGATTTTTTTGTCGACCTATTTACCAGTCGCATTGAGGATAGATCCCATATCTTTTCTAATGAATTATAGGTTAAATTGATTTGTTTAGGTTTTATCTGATGCGATTTTGATTTCTGTATAATTTTTTTATAGACATCAATTTTTGGTCATAAATAATGTTTGTTGTTTGGTTTTTATTTTGTCTTTGCTATTAGTCCTATTATAACCAACTGTCGGCCCACTAGCGTGGCATTATTGTACTTCACTGGTTAATTATTGAACGATTTTGTATGTTTTTAAAAGTTTCTCTCCATTTCTTCATCATTTGGTGGTCAATTAAGTCAGGAATATTTATGAGCGGGGTCGGAACATTATATGCGTACGCATATTACCGAGGCTCAGTGTTGTTGTAAATTATCTTATTTCACTCTGTTCACCATCTTTACCTCAATTGGATTCTTTTACCCCGCGTATTCTAAAGAATCATTCATTTGTATCAAGTGAATTTATGACAGGTCAAAAAGTGACATGAATCAGTCTATGATTCAGTAATGACGATGAATTCCATTTATACTGACCCAATACTGAAAAGTTTGGAACGAGATCTTGCTCAAATTCATGCTGCGCAACCTTTTAGTTGCAAGTATATTTAGTCATTCTTTAGTCGAATTCCTTTGAGGTTCAGTTATCTTTACTTCACACTTTGATATGGCCAGTAAAAATTCAATTGAATCTAAATCGGGACTGTCCGATACTGTCTGTTTCTAGTACCTTCCGCCGTTTCTTTGAAGAAATTGTGGACAATCTTTTATTAATAAATAGAAGCATTGTTTTCACTTTGACAGATCAATTGCCTCCTAATTGTGTTGCTTCAAAATTTAGTGCCACATTTATTCGATTACAAAACAAAATAACGAAACATTAAAAATTTTTAGTCTGTTGAAAAAAACCGTTACAAAGCTTGCACGTAATCTAAATTCTTTCAAAATAGGGCAGTTATAGCTAAATTTTTTCAAATAAACAAACACAGATTAAAAATTGTGTTTGCGCAGACCTCAGAAATATCAACTCAATGAAGAGATAATACAAATGAACAATAACGATTGCCATTTTGCGGTAAGCCTGATCCGATCTGCAAAAAAAAATTAATTTGCAAAAAATGAGGTCTGCAAAAAGGAAAAATCAATTGAACTAACACACCCGGCAGATTGGCTGAAAATGGCCGGCGTTCATCCCATAAACAAGATTGGAAATGAAAGAAGAAAAAAAACATCACGGAAAAAATGAACAAAAACAAATTTAAAGTTCGAAAAGTTCTGATGACATTTTGGTGCTGAACATATAGCTGTTTTGTAGTGAGACGGCATAGGGGCCAGTATCAATACCAATAAGCATTAGATATAGTAACTAAGAACAAAGTCTGAGTAACGGGCATCTAAACTCGGACTTTATTGGTTTAAACGTCTCTATTTCCGATTATGGTTTTTGATTCTGTCTCTGTTCATTTTGAATTGCTTTGCTGAGCAGCTGCTATCTAAGAACAATTTTAGCAGAATATTAGAAGAGTGAAACTAGCCTAGAGAAGTCAAAAAAAGTCGCATGCAAAATGTTGAACATAGCAGGACAAGCCCTCACATACAAAGCAGAGAATTTTCATTGTTTAAACAAACAATAGACATAGAAGGGACTAAGAATCGATTATGAAAACCATTTAGAAAAATTCCATTGAAAAAAATGAAAACTTTAAAAATCAAAGTCAGATTGCCGCATGTGAACAAAAACCACTAGCTAGAAAGCAGTTTTTTGTTCAAACGCTATTCTTTTCACTCTACTTTAAATTTCCTTTTTCCTCTGCTACCTGCTCCGGCGTGAGCAAAATCATCACTCCACGTTGACTTCAAAAATCATAAAAATGTGTGAACAGATCTTAAAAAACATAGACGGAAATATTCGGGAAACGACTCGAAGGGAAAAAACCAACCAACTAATCTGACAAATATTTATCGTACTAAATAACACTAATCACCGAAACAAAAACATGAAAACGAACAATGAAAAAGTAACTGACCTAAAAAGATGATAATGCATCCGAAAAAAAATTCTTTCTAAGTTATAACTCCAAAAACCAATACGATATCACAATCAAATTCGAAAGCAAAAAATTCAGAAAAAAACTTCTACAAAGCCATCTCACTTTTTTCGCTCTCTTGAAAACTGTGGTATGAACAAAAACCACTCTCTTTTTGCCCGTTCTTCAATTTTGATCGGCAATCAAACCAATCCAAATTTCTTCAGACGTTTCCTTTCCTGCTTGAAAAATCACTCCAAAAAATTGATTTTAAAAAGGGATTTCTTTATTACTCTTCTCCGAGTCGTAAAAAGACAGCGCCCCAATACAATTCAAATTATTTGAATTGTAAAAAAAGAGCACGATAATAGCCAGCTGAGAAGCTGAGGCGGCCATTAACAAAAACATTTCAGGTCTTTGAGACTTTTCATTAGCAGGGCAAAGACATAGGAGTTCAAACCCAATAAGAAGGCGCCAGCAGTCATGCAGGAAAACTTTATCAGAGCATATCAAAATCAATACTCCGTCAACAAGACACTTACATCAGGTCTCTGGCAATACGAAGTCGATGTTGACATTTTGGGCACCGATCGATTTTTAAAGTTCAATCATCAACAAGATTTTTGTCACCATCATATCCAGCTCAACCAATAAATTGCTTGGTTAAGTACCATAAACTGTCACAGTGAACTTTGAAATACCGAGTACTTGACTGCCAAAAACGCCAATTTATCAGAAGTTAAACGTATCCAGCAAAAACTCAAAAAAGGCGTTTTTGGCCCAATGACTACAGTCAGCCTCATGCCAGTCCTCTGTCGAATTTGCATCGCTAGTTTGCTCTCCGAAAACAGTATCACTAAATCTATAATTGAGGTTATTATAGATTTAGTGTTATCACCTGTTGACTACTGTATTGTACTTTATTATGGCCTGCAAATCTTTTTGTTAGGAAAAACTCCAGAGAATAAGGAACTCTATTGTGCGTTTGTTTTATAAATAGTCATATTCAACGCCAACCTCATTGTACCAGAAGCAGCTACACCGGTTGCCAATTAAGCAAAGCAATCTGTTTAAGTTTTTTTTGTAAAAGTATCGCTTTGTACATCAACCTGACAACCTCCAGATTTATTTATCGGAGGTAGTTAAAAAAAACGGTGGCTACAGATCTCACTATAACTGCAATTTACCTATTCCCCAGTTTTATTCTAATTTCAAAAGATGTTTATTCTCGTATGCCGTTGCTGTAGAGTGGAATAAGCTCTGTTTTGAGCTAAACCTATACCATCTGCAATTTTATTCAGGCAAGTTTTATTTTTTGGCATTAACGAGACTTTCAAAGGTGGTAAAACCAATAATAATTAATAACTGTAGATTGAGGGAATAATTTATCGATTTGAAATCAAGCGAGTTTAGAAGTCATTTTTTTATCGAGGTAAGCCACGCAATTGAAGTTAACGAGGTTGACCGTATTGTTTTAACAGTAACATGGATTAAAGATAACTCAAATGGTGAGTTCCTCCAACAGTGTCTCCCCGATGCTCATCAATACTTCAGTGCAAAAAGAAAACAACATGGCGTAGGATTTGCGGTGCACTAGGACGGATCCTTACGTGTCGATAACTTTTTAAGCATGTGTTTTTCAAATGCAGACTTCACCCCTCCTAAATTCACGGTGGGCAAATCAATTTATCTCTTTTTGTATATACCGTCGATCAAATACCAATAATCGTGTTTTAGAGATGAGTTAACCTAATTTATTAAGGAGAAGGCGCTGTTGTTTAAAAAAGTAATTTTTGTACTTGATATTATTATTTCTACGCTGCTATCAAATAATGCTTCAAAAAACCAGACTTCTTTCTTGGACTACTTTAATTTGTAATACTGAGTTACTGCAGCTACTCTCACACGTGGAGTGATTTGAGACCACGTTATAACATCTGAGGGGGTTAAAGTCTCAGAACCACTTTCCGGTACAATCTCTGATCAAGGAACTGTTCACTTTGATCATCGCAAAAGCATGAGAGTTGAGCTAAGAAGATGGCCTCCTGTAGGAAATGGAACATTCTTCGCCGTAATAATTGCAAAAAAAATTTTGCTCTTATCTGCGGAGAAAATCCAGAAAATGTTTGGAACCGTGTTCTATTGAACAAAGTTAGTTATGTCAAGAAGAACCATCCTCTTAAAACCAAATATTTGAGAAATTATACGAGCCCTTTCTTCTATGATATGCAACGAACACTGAAAAAATCTGGACGAAAGTTTGAGAAGGCTTATCGAAATAATACAAACCTGCAAACAACGAGCTGTTTTCTAAATTCACTCTGTGATATTTCTAAGCTGTTTCACAGAGAGAAAAAGGATTACTAAAAAGTTTTGTCGCTAGTGATTTTTTACAGGTTGCATTCTAGTCTACAACTGTTAGGAAATTAAGTTGTCTCACCGCGGTCACTAGGGAAGCCTGATTTCTTTTATTGAGAAAAAGAAACTGTATGTTCCAGAACCTCTAACTAACGGTATAAAATTGAAAAGCTCACATCCAACCACCTTGAAGACTTTCAAAGTTTGTACATCTAGTAAGGTGCTATTGCTTCCCCAAAAAACTTTTGAAGAGTACGACGCTGAGAGATGTAATATCAACGAAGTAATGTACAATTAAATTGTGAACTTCTCCGGGCTACACTACCTTAATCAATTTAACATTTCAGACAGGATAATTTTCTACTCAATTCAAACAAAGCGTCGTGAGGCCAACGATCAAGACGTCTAACTTTGATACCGAAAGGTCGACTTATCATCCTGTGACAAACTTAATATAACTGGCTCAAAGATCGATAGGCAATAATTTTTAGACAAATTTCAAGAATTTCGTTCCATTAAAAAGTTGAAAACCATTCCATTGCCCAATAGCAACTATGCAAAAACAAATATTCAAACACTAAAGGAGCTACCTGGCTACTGAAGCAAGAAAAATTACTTAAAAAGACGGATGTTTTCAAAAAACTTGAAATAACAAATTTTATTCAGGCTAGAAAAACTCAAAAGTGACAAAAATTTTCGAAAAACTTGAAAAAATGCAAAAACCAAATAGCAAAAACATCAATTTGCTTGTGTGGCAATACAGTTCAAATTCTTTGAATTGTAAAAACCACGATGTCCTCATTAATAGCCGCTATCGCTTCGTGGCTACTAATAACCGAAAACTTTGTCGCAATTCTCAATAGTATGTGAGAGCAAACAATTAAAACCACTCAGCCGGAAATGTAAACATCAACAGACGAAACATTAACAGACAAACATAAAACAGATAAATTTCTCTTGAACAACAGGCGGGGGATTCACTATGGAGGGTGAAGCTTACAACTTTTTTACATGACAAAAACCGTAGGAGTGTGCCAAACTCTATTAACCTCCCTTCATAAAGTTCTCTTAGTTTAATTCGGCAAAAAGAGTAGAGAGTAGAGAGCCGTACCGCTCTAACACAACTTAATACTCTCCGAGCATTTTATACTGTAAAAAGACAGCAGGACTAATATAACTGCTACAATCTTGGAGCTTTGATAAATTTACTTCCAGCATTCATTATTGGAAAACCGTTTCTCAGTCGCTAAAAAAACCACTCTTGGTGTCGTGAGAAAGAGCATGATTCCCCGAGTAGCAAACAGAACTTCAAAATTTGCGGTTAAATATCAGTTTTGCAGTTTAAAAAAGACAGCTCAGCAATGCAAACCAATTCCTTTGAACTATAAAAACATAGCCGGCAGGTTGCCCGAAAATAGCTGCGATGGACTCTTGTGGCCTTCCATGAATTTAAGAAACTAAGGAAACAAGAAAACCAGATCGACTATCAGTTTTTAATAGACCACTACTAAAAAATTTTTAGGGTTAGATTCGGACTGTCTCCTTTATGAAACAAACGGTCTTTAAGAAAAATGCCCTAAAAGAGCTTTTTCAAAATTTACAATCGATATCAAAAACTCAAGACTAATACCAAAGAATTAGGGCATATAAGTTAGGCACTACTTAGACGCACACTATTGTTTTTAACTAGTAGATGTTCATAAAATTAAAAGTTCCATAAGTGAGTTCAGAAGTCATTTTTTTAGTGAGGTGAGTAACGCAATTCACCTAAAAGCAGAAAAGACGTCAACCCTACAAATTTTAACTGCAAAGCAGTAGAAGTAAATAAAGTCTTTGAAAAAGTCAATTCCGAGTATTCAGGTTGTAATTATCATCGATGGAGACGACGAATTAAAAAAACATAGCACAAGATCTGAAATACAATCCAAAAAATTGGATGAAAAAGTTTGAATTACTCTAACTGACCAGAAGAGCAATTGCAAATCCAGACAAAACAAGAACAAAAACATCTCAACAATTTGAGAAAAGAACAAACAAACTAAACAAAATAATACTGATTGCTATAACTCTTGAAGCTTTTAACCCGAAGTCAAAATTCGATACCTTTAAGTATACTACCTATTTAAAAAAAATGTTTACAACCAGTTTTGATTTCCGAAACAGGTCCAGTGTTTTTGCTGCAAGGCCAGAAAAAAACTCATTGGCCCTCGAAGATCGACTAAGACAGAAAATGACAGAAAAAACTTCAAGAAAAATTGCAAATTTTAATGAAATGTTGCTGAAAATCCCGATAATATCTTCAGAACAATTGCTGTCTCTCTACATCCTGTCCAGTAATCCGATTCCAAGCCTTAAAAAATTCATTTGATCAAACATCGAAATTTAAAGTCCAAATTTCAAAAGAAGTAATTCGTTTTATTAAAAAATTGAAAACCATCCCATTGCCCCCTAGCAACTAAGTAAAAAAATTTAATCAAACACTCGAAGAGGTTACCTGGCTACTAAGGCTGGAAATTATAATGAAAAGAAGTTTAAAAAACTTGAAAAAATCAATATTTTATCCAAAAAATTTAAAATTCGAAAAGTTAAACTATTGAAAACAATTCCATTGACACTAACAACCATGCAGTAACTTTTTATCCCGTGCAATAGTTTTTGTGGCATTTTAGAATTTAAAAAAGCAAATTTTATCAAAAATGCTGCAATTTGAGACATTAAAATGTTGAAAACCATTCCATTGTTACTATAAACTATGCAGTGCTCTATTATCAAACCTTAAAGAAGATTCCCTGGCCCCTGAGATAATTCTGAAATATAAACTCAAAGAAATTCTGAAATATAAACTTTAAAAAATTAGTATCATTTTGCGTGTTTGTAGTATCAAAATATACAGCTCAAAATGGTGCTCTATTATGCAGTGCTCTATTATCAAACCTTAAAGAAGATTCCCTGGCCCCTGAGATAATTCTGAAATATAAACTCAACAGAAATTCTGAAATATAAACTTTAAAAAATTAGTATCATTTTGCGTGTTTGTAGTTTCAAAATATACAGCTCAATATGGTCACATTACGTAACTTTTCCTGGCAAAAGACCATCAATCTAAGATTAATCAAACAAGAAACTCCAAAAATTACAAAAATTGCACTATTTTGAGCCCATAAACTCCCAAAAAATTGACCTTTTAACCTTAAAATACTGCCATCCCAGCATCTGCACCAATCTATGCACTTGAAGATCTACTACAACTCACTAAGGGCTTCCAACGAAACTTAATGACCGCTGGGATTTACCTGTTTATCCCGTTTTGAAACATCGAAGTCATTGAAAAATCTGTGAAAATATCTCAAAAACATAACCGACTAAACGTCGGAAGAATTGCTCTCAGACGACTAGTGGGAGCTCCAATCAATTGCAATCTGCTTCCGTCGGGGGGCAGGGGAGCCTAAATGGCACTAAGAAGTCAATTAGTGGGCTTCAAATAACATTAGAATTTAAGATATACCACTATTAAGATTTAAAGTGAAAATTACACCAGCTTCGGCGCACTTTTAGTTTGACTTTTAGTATTAAATTGCCGCCAATAGGATTCAGCTGCTTGAAATTGTGATTGAGAGAGAAATTTAGATCACGCGAAACGCAAAAAGTCGTGCGCAAATATCACTCGAAAAGTCGAAACCGTTAAGCGAAAATTTTGCATAAAAAAGACACGTTTTCAATAATTGCTATGAACTTCGTTCAAGATCAAATAAAAACATAGCAAGACAAGTCCTGACGAACAATTCAAAGAGTTTTCATTGACCAAACAAACTAGACCTAGAACGGACTATAATAGACTTGAGAAATCCATTTCCACAAAATCAGATAAAAACAACTGAAAATCGATGTCAATCTGCCGCATGAAAAAAACCATCAAGAGAAATTTGGTTCAAACAAAAAATTAGGTTTAGAATGAACTATGAATGGATTGGGTAAAACATTTAGAAAATTCAAGGCAAAATATCAAAAAAAAACAGTAAAAATTAAACTGAAATTGCCGCATGTGAACTAAAACCACTAGCGAGAAAGCGAACTTTCGTTCAAACGCCGTTCTCTCACTCTACTTCAAAATAAAAAACATAGCAGGACAAGTCCTGATACACAATTCAAAGAATTTTCATGACTAAACAGAAAACTAGACCTAGAACGGACTATGAATGGATTGGGAAAAGCATTTAGAAAAACGTCAGATCCAAAAAATCGAAAATACAGTAAACATCAAAGTGAAATTGCCGCTTGTGAAAAAAACATACCCGGAAGATTGCCGGAAAATAGCCGCCGTTGATTCCAATAAGCATGATTGGGATTGAACGAATAGAATATATTGAAAAAAAAAGATTTTTGTACAAAAAAATATTTCAAGTCCGATTTATTTTGATGGCATTTCGTAGTTGAACATACTTCTGTTTCTTAGAGAGAGACTACAGGGGCTATTATCAACACCAATAAGCATTAGAGGTGGTAACTAAGACTTATAGGAACGACGTTCAAATAGCGGGCATCTAAAATTGGGCTTTATGGGTTTATCCCGTTTCTACTTCTCACTTCAATTTTTTATACTGACTCTGTTCATTTTGAATTGCTTTGCTTAGCAACTGATGTTCAAATGCACTTTTAGCAGAATGAGAGAAGAGAGAAACTAGCCTAGAGAAGTCAAAAAGATTTCACGCAAAATGTCGAAAAAGCGGCAAAATGGTAAAGCGAAAAAAAGTTTGACGAAGTAAAAAAAAATACGATCGCAATAATAGCCGGCTGAGAAGATGAGGGCGGCTATTAATAACCACTTGCAAGAAAGCGAATTTTTTGTTCAAACACCGTTTTCTCACTACTTTTAATTTAGAGCGAAAAAAGTTCACGCCGCAAAACCACTCGCTTTTTTGCTCCACTTCCTGTTTCGGCGTGACCAAAATCACTACTCCAATATGACTTCAAAAATCATGAAAATGTGTGAACAGATCTTTAAAAAAGACAGCGCCCCAATACAATTCAAATTCTTTGAATTGTAATAAAAAATAGAGTATAAAAAATTTCATTCCGCAAAACCACTCGCTTTTTCGCTCCACTTCGTTTCGGCGTGAACAAAATCACTACTCCAATTTGACTTCAAAAATCATGAAAATGTGTGAACAGATCTTGAAGATGTGTGAAAAGACAGCGCCCCAATGCAATAACTTTTTTGAATTGTAAAAAACCACGATGTCCGCAATAACAGCCGCTACAACTGATTAACAAAATCAAAATCCTTTGCATTGTAAAGAAAGGGACAGCGCCTAAATAGTAGCCATTGAGAGGATGACGGAGGCTATTAAACATTTCCAATTTTTCACTGTGTTGCTTTCTAAAACATTTGACCGACCTGCTAAATCTTGCCTCTATTTACCTTACTTGAATTGACAACACTGATGAGCTTTATAATTATTGCTAAACAATATCGTAAACATATTTACAAAGTATATAGTTTTGGAATCAAAGTTTTCTATTCAATTTTCAAATCGATCATGGATTTAACTTCCTCAAATCATCAATCATTGACGTCGTACTTGGTTGCGCCACATCCAAATTAAGAGAAAATCCAACAAAATTTCAGCCAGTTACCAAAACTCCACTCCAGAATCATCATTACAGTCAGTTCTGAAAGTCAACTTTCTTGTTATTGGTTGGGACTGAAGCACGTGGCAGGCAAAAGACCATCAGGAATGAATTCAAAAGTTGCCTTTTTGTACCGACTGCTCATTTCATACGCAGAAACCGCAATGTAAACCAACAGACCGCTCATAATCAAAACTGCGAACCAAACCCCATCGTCAGTTTTATCACGATCCATTAAATTCACTTGCTCTTCTATTCGATGTGGTTGGATGTTGAAACTGTTTAGCAAACTACATGTCCGTTTTGATTGTTTTGAACTTTCGCTTTTCAGATATTCGTCGTATTTGTCGAACATTTCGGGGTCGAAGAGATCTCTAAAACACATCAAAATAGTTTAGCAATAAATGGAACCCTATGTCTGCATTTGCAGTCACAGCAGAAGCTTTTAAGAATGCTTCACCTCAAAATTCTTCAGTCTTTCTGCTACTGAAACTTGACTTGCGAATTACTTTTTCAACTGGGAAATACTTTCTATCAAAATCTATGCTATTTTTTAATTCCGACCGCATTGACATAACAATTAGTATCCAACACCTTCGATCGGTTTTATGATCTCTAGTACATTATATCTAGCTCCTTTTTGTTGGACAGACGGAGGTCTATATTGGTAAAACCAGAAGTCCTTACTCGTCCATACCTCACAGAACTGTATCCCTCTGGCACATCCATCAACTCAGCCGGCCTGCCACTGGCAAAGAAGTCTGTCACTTTGGTGGTCTTGGCATCGCCAGAGTATAGATCCACTCTTGGCACTGTGTTTGAGTGGCATTTTGTGTATGGGCAACAATCGAAGAACTGAGACAGAGTCACTTCACTGTACGAGTCTATCTTCTCAAGGAACTCCAACATGTAGTGGGAGAACCTGGAGTAACATTTTCATTTAAAAGGAAAACCCTGCAATAATGATTTTTTTATCTGACGGTTTTAATAATCGTCAATCACATTGAAAAACCGTGTCATTGTAAATATAAACAAAATGGACTAACGTCGGAAAAATTACTCTCGAACGACTAGTGGGAGCTCAAATCTATTACAGCCTGCTTCAGTGGGGGGAGGAGAGTAACTAAATTCACAAATGGGGGCATCAAATGTTGTCATTAGACGTTATTAAATACCACTATAACCACTAATAAAAATATATATCATATCATTAAAATATATATTTTAAATATATTTAAATATAAAGAATAAAGGTAGGGGTGGAGGTAGGTAGGTGCGGGGGAAGGGGTAGGTAGAGAGGATTAGGTAAGTGTGGTAGGTCCGGGTGGGGGCAGACGGGGAGGTATGAAGGACTGGGGGGGGGGGGGGGGGGAGGTAACTTGGTGAGGGGGGGGGGATTGGGGTAGTGGGAGGGAGTAAGTAGGAGGTAGTTAGCTCGTGGTGGAGATGTAGGTAGGTGGGGAGGAGGTAGGAAGGTGGAAGAGGTAAGTGGGGTGTGTCTGTAGTTTGGATAAGAAGGGGATTGCCATGTGAAAAAGATTAAATAACCTTGAGACCTTGAATATTACAAGCAGTTCCTATTTTCCACATTCACTGACAAAAGTAAACGCACAAAATGAAGTTTTACATGGTAAATTGCTGTTTTTAAGTCAATTTTCGCACATATAACGTTGGCCGTTTCTTTTGATTTTTGTGTCAATCGCCGCATAATCATCAGAAGTTTAATAGATCTATTTTTGGGTAAACTGACAAGCTTGCTTACTGAAAAAATCCAGATATAACTTGGCGACTTTTCAATAAGCAGCTGTATTTTCAGTCCCATGTGAAATCTGTTCAACCTGCTCATAAATTTGCTAAATTCACAATGTAAAAATTTGCTTAAAATTGAGGAGGCATGAGCGGGTTGAACATATTTTAACGTGGGACTCAAAATATAGCTACTTATGGAAAACTGGCCAATTTCTTTCTGGATTTTGTTTCTGGAAGTAAGATTGTCAGTTTAACCAAAAATAGATCTGTTAAACTTATGATCATTATGCATCGATTGACATAAAAATCAAGAAAAGTTATGTTGAATGAAATTGACTTCAAAAACAGGGAATTTACCATGCAAAACTCTATTTTGTGCGTTTACCTTTGTCAGTGAGAGTACGTTTAAGTTATGAAGCTACTGTTAAATGTCCTGTGTAAAAAAAATAAAAAAAAACAGAAGTCAGCCTTCTGAAACAGAAGTCGATGTTCGAAATCAAAAGTCGAAGTTCAAGTAATGAACAAACTTGCTTCAGCTAAAAAAAACCGGTAGAATACCAATACTCCTCTTCGGTTATTTAATTGTAGAATGTAAACACTTGTAAACACTTACCTGTCTATGACGTGTACCCCAATAGTATGGTCGCTGTGGTGACTGTAGCTATCTTGATCTATCCTAGCAGCTGCAAATCCAATCACATTCGGCGAGTAGATGTAACTGAAAAATATCTAATCAAATAGACTAAGACACTAAGTTAACAAATTCTTTACTCAAGATTTCAAATTTAGTTACAAGCTAACAAGTTCGAAAACCAAATCTACAGAAATTCAGAAAGAATTTATTTCGCTAACTCCAGTACAAATAACGAGGACTTTTGATATTCTAATACAATTAGCCCCATATAACCAAAATTATTCAATTAATTACCAAAAAGTATTCCACTGATTTATTATTTCAGATGTACGATAATAAGGGACGTAGGATTTCAGACGAAAACTTGATTAGGTTAAAGGAACTTTTGTACCCATCAGGCAAAAATTTTCGACTTAAAGTTTGCGGAAATCAGGCGAATTCTAAAAAAAAACACAAAAAAGATTCTCTAAAATCCACTAGACGCTGTAATGTAATCACGCATCCTTAATACTTGTCTTCACAATGAAAATTTTATATAAATTGGTAAAAATTGGTACT
Source organism: Convolutriloba macropyga (assembly GCF_964194025.1). Classification (NCBI taxonomy): domain Eukaryota; kingdom Metazoa; phylum Xenacoelomorpha; order Acoela; family Convolutidae; genus Convolutriloba; species Convolutriloba macropyga. The sequence continues at coordinate 81,551,795 of NC_134471.1, read as the reverse complement.
ATCTTTTCAAAATATTAAATATTGAGCGATCTGCACCATTTTAGTTTAAGCCCAAACATTTTAGTTTAAGCGATCTGCACCATTTTAGTTTAAGCCCAAATTCAAAAAAAATTTCCGCGTCCAATGGTTGTAAAAAATACAAAATTATTGAATGCGTTAACTTGCAAAAAAAACTCTGAAGGGCAGCACCGAGGGGTGTAAAAATGATGTAACAGTTTGCAAAAGTGGAACATTATACGACATTTTCCAACTCGTATTGTATTTGAAATAAATTTGAGCAACACTTGACAATATAGTGTCTCGAGTGCATTTTAAATTAGGGTTTTAGATTGATTTCCTCATTAGGGTTTATCATTCGCCTATTTTACACAAAATGCTATTAAAATTTTTGCAAAATGCATACAATGTTTTTGTCCAATCAAGTTTTTGTCTGATATCCAATCGCCGATATAAAGTACATTGAGGTTGAATTATAGTCCCCACTAATATCTACACGCACTAATCAATGAAATAAAAAGCACTAGCCCGTTCGTATACCCTTGTGAAAACGATGAAATTTTTACTCGGAAAGGAAATCGAAGGAATAAAAATGATAGAGATCTTTCAACTGTCAAAAAAACTTTCAAGTCTAGCTAAGAAAATTTTCAACTAGCTTTTAAACGTGCCAAAGTTGTTAAAATACTACAATTCATACTTTTGCTTGAGTACTTGCTGTTAGTGCTTTGAATCAAAGCACCAACAACAGAAAATTTAATCCAAGTTCAACTGCCCTCAATCTTGAGAGGACCGTCAATTTGGGTCAGGCAGAAGTTGATACATAGCTGGATAAAAAAAAGGAGAACAAGCCTCTGAAATCTTTTCCACGTAATTTTTTTGTGATTTGAGCCCCTAAAGAGCTCAGGGAAATAAATATTTTGGTAACAGCCATTCATTCTGTCAACATCTGCTACCCATTAGATTGATCGGTGGGCAACAATTTTTCCGAAAAAACTTTTAGAGATTTATTGAAAGATTTATTTTCATCAAAGTATCGAAAATTGAACCAGAAACGTTTACTTTAAAAACTTAATTTCAAAGGGGGTGCATAGTTGAGAACATTTTTGGGGATAAAAAGTTTTGACATGACACCGCTGAGTTTCTAACCCCAATCTCAGGCGTAAAAATTGGAAACATTACCACTAGGCTATCAGGTCCCTGTCACCGCTTACCTTACAATCCATTTTATTTTAGCAACAGACATAATTTTTGAATGCCAGCAAACTAGGTCACGCAAAAAGCAAAAAACCAAGCGTGAAAAAGTCACTAAAAAAGTCAAGCGAAAGATTGTTCTAGAGCTAACGTAAAACGAGCGTCAGATGAAGAAACAAAAACATCCAAGAGCACCGCAATATATTGCTCTCGAACGACAAATGAGGGCAATTTAATTTGAAAGGGGCGTAGCTTAGACAAGTGTTATGGTGGAAAAAACTTCCCCACTCGCGTTCGGACTAGAATCTCCAGGTTCGCAGCCTGACATCTTATTCACTTATCTACAAGGGAAATGATTACTGTGCTCTCACAATCACTAAGCAACCATCCTTGTTTCAGAACGCGAGCAACTTAGACCACTAAAAAAGTCACTAAAGAATTCAAAGATTATTCTAGAATAAAAGCACAAAAGCTTGTAAATTTTATGGAATTTAGCAAGGTGGAGTTACACTTTTCCCAATGATTAGTTTGAACAGTCCACTGCCAAAAGGGGCAAAGCATTAAAATACTCCACGCCTATAAAGGGTGCAAAATATTACTTACACCAGGTCGCACTGCATTATACGCAAGTGCCGAGACAGCTTCTCGGGACTGTTTTCTTCTTGTGAGCTTTAGGATATAGTCCCCGCACTCCATAACTAATAATATTTCACCTTTATGATGTAACTAAATCACAAAGGAGAGACCAACCTGTTCTTGGACTACACAAACCATTATCAGCGCAAAAAAAAAATAAGTATTTGTTTGTCAACACAGGGTAATACAAACAAAAAAAAATGATCAAGGCGGACGATAGTTTTTCAGTTTCTAACCTGAGCATGCTAGCAGCCTTGCAAGTTTCAATGATAAACAAAAGTGACTTGTATCTTCTCTTCTGGTACATCTGCTGGAATGTGTCTGCCAGTTCCTGGTCTGAGATCTCATGGGTGTCCTGGAACTTGAGGAATCCTACTCCACCATGACCCGTCATGTACACGAGCACGTTACTATTCTCATCCAAAAGCATCTGTTTCGACTGAAAAGTCAAATATAATCCAGCTAACAATATATTAAGAAATAAGAACATAAACCGACAAATGTCGGAAGAATTGCTCTTGAACGACAGGCGAGGCAATTTAGTTCATGGTCTTTAGTATAGCTCGATTTTTCTTTATAGGTGCAAAAACCCTCGCCCCCACCTGGATTTGAACCACTGACCTCCCGATCCACGTCCACCCACACTAACCACTGCACTACGAGTCACTTAATTTTCCTATGCTGCAACTGAGTTTATATTAGCAACAAGCTATACTTCGGAGCACTAGAGATCACTCAAAAATGATGAACGAAAGCGTGAAAAAGTCAATTGAGAAGTCAAAGAATGTTCTAGAAGAAAAGCGCAAAATTGTCAAGCAAAAAATTTGCAGAAAAAAAGACACACACGTTTAAAATAATTGCTATTAACTGCGTTCAAGAGCAATTAAAAATCAACGAATATTTTCTAAAAGGCAAAATTCAATGCACTCAACAAACAGAGCTGTATTTACGCAAAAAGTCAAGTTAAATTTAATGAATAGAATCTGCAACAGACCCCTTCGTTACTTTGGATATTTTCAATTTTTGGATTTCTGGAACTCATTTCTGCGTTTTTACGTCCCCCGTTACAAATTATATGTTCTATAGCACGTTACTATGTAAAAAATAGCACGTGCGCCTGAGAGGGGGCGGGGCGTGAAAGATATAAGCCCACTAAGATGGGGGCAAACAGAATTGATCCGAAAACTCACTCCAGATCAACTAAAATAATTCAGGATGAATGAAGCTTCGGATCTATTCTGCCCACCCCCCAGCTCAGTGGGCTTTTATTTTTTACGCCCCTCAGACCCACGTGCTATTTTCTTACATAGTAACGTGCTACATAACAACATATATTTTGTAACTGGGTGGCGTAAAACACACTGGGGGCCAAAACAGAATAGCTCCGAATATTCTTCCAAACAATCAAAATCGAAGCACCGTGACTGTTGGTTCAGAGTGGAGCATTGATTCCTCCTATTACAACGTATTTATTGTCTTATCTTTTCAAAACATACCCGGCAGATTGCCGAAAAATAGCCGCCGTTGATTCCAATAAGCATGATTGGGATTGAAAGAATAGAAGATATGAAGATACTGAAAAAAAAAGAATTTTGTACGAAAACATTTTTTAAGTCCCATTTATTTTGATGGTATTTCGTAGTTGAACATACTTCTGTTTCTTAGAGAGAGGCTACAGGGGCTGCTATCGTAACCAATAAGCATTAGAGATGTTAACTAAGACTTATAGGAACCACGTTCAAATAGCGGGCATCTAAAATTGGGCTTTATGGGTTTATCCCGTTTATGTTTCTGATTTCAATTCTTTATACTGACTCTGTTCATTTTGAATTGCTTTGCTGAGCAACTGATGTTGAAAATCACTTTTAACAGAATGAGAGAAGAGAGAAACTAGCCTAGAGAAGTCAAAAAGATTTCACGCAAAATGTCGAAAAAGCGGCAAAATGGGTAAAGCGAAAAAAGTTCGACGAAGTAAAAAAACATAGCAGTACAAGTCCTGACGTACAATTCAAAGAATTTTCATTGACTAAACAAAAAAACTAGACCTGGAATGAACTATGAATGGATTGGGAAAACCATTTAGAAAAAAAATCCGATCCAAAAAATCGAAAATAGTAAAAACCAAAGTGAAATTGCCGCATGTGAACAAAAACCACTAGCGAGAAAGCGAATTTTTGTTCAAACGCCGTTTTCTCGCTCTACTTTAAAAATAGAGCGAAAAAAATTCACGCCGCAAAACAACTCGCTTTTTCGCTCCACTTCCTGTTTCGGCGTGACCAAAATCACTACTCCAATTTGACTTCAAAAATCATGAAAATGTGTGAACAGATCTTAAAAAAAGACAGCGTCCCAATACAATTCAAATTCTTTGAATTGTAAAAAAATAGGAGCGCTATAATAGCCGGCTGAGAAGATGAGGGCGGCTATTAAACATTTTATTATATCTTAATTATTGATAATAATAATAGTTTTTGGAGCTTTTCCGTTTGTGCCCCCCCCCCTCTCCCAGCTTAGTGGGTGCATATTATTTGCGCCCCCTCCAGACGCATGTGCCATATTTTTACATACTTAATTACCACGTAATTACACGTCCTCTGTAACGGGTGTAACGGGGGGGAGCATAATGTACCTGGGGGGGCACAAACGGAAAAGATCCTAATTTTTATTTAAAACCATTATTTGAAAATGGTTTGGGGGGGGGGGGGGGCATAAACGGAAAAGATCCTTCTTAATTTGGTAAATTAACCTAAATAAAAATAAAGTGGGACTCACTTGGGGTGTGCCATCCTTAACTCTTCCAGTGAGAATACGAATGAAGTTCTCTGCTGTCACTTCATAACCTCTGTAGTCTACTTCTACGTCATCGCCGTAAATGTTCAACCTCTGGTTGGAATTATGATAGATGGTGGCTAAAGCAACAACAGGATTATCCAATCTGTACTTTACGGCCAAGGCTACTAAAGACGTGTTTAAAAGAGTGAGACTCATTTGACATACATTAGTGGCATATTTCACACGATAAAAAACAACTGACTCTTAGTTCATACGATAGAAAACATAACCGACTAACTTCGACAGAATTGCTCTCAAGCGAAAAGCGCTAGGTTCTCATAACAAATTATAACCAAACCATCGCAGTATATTTACAGTAACTAGGTCACGCAAAACTTAAGAAGGCAAGAAAAACTGTCATCGAAAAGTCAAATTAGTCAAACAAAAAATGCAAAAAAAACTTACAATAACTTGCACCAAATTTTGATTGAATGCAATAAAATTTAAGTCATAGGACGTAGTTGATACGCTATCAAATACTCCAAAAGAACCCGACATAAAAAAGCCCTCAACTTGCACAGTTTTAAGACAATGTCTGCTCCATTTCTTCAAAAAATATGACTAAATTTTGACCTTTTAATTTTTCCACCATCTCTGAAAAACTCGCTGTGATTAACTTTACTTCCAACTTCGCTGTGAATGTACCACACCCGTATCCTTTTTAGATTACCAACAATAAAAAACATAGCTGACAGATTCCCAGGAAATAGCCGCGGTAGCTTCGTAGATCTGCAGTTTCAAAAACACAAAAAAACCGGACCAAAAGTGACATTTTTCTACTGAGATGTCATATTTCGAGGAAAAAATTGTAAGCTTATTGCTGCTCCTATTAACTGCCATCAAATACCCCTCAAATATAATTACATGCACTGAGTTGACTTTATCTATTAAAAAAGCAAAGAAAAGTAATTTCGATTGCGAGGAAAGTCATTTTTGATATTGAGGTGAGACACGTGTGATCAAAAACTTAATCAACCATGCATATGACAAAAAACTTGCTCCACTAAGAGTGTAAACGAAGTCAAGTACGCAATTCAGTCAAAATTGCACGATAGACTAAAGAAAAAGCAGAAAATTTGAACTAAAGCTTGACTAAATTGGCAAGAACTACGCATCAACAGAAGACCAATTAGGATTGTTAATTATGAGACACAGGAACAAAACCACAAGAAAAGGAACAAAAAAGGGCAATATTAAAAATCCACTATTTTTGGCGAAAAATCAGCAAAATCACAATTATGAGCTCATATCGATAATTATAAACATAAATGCGTCATTAGCAAGGGATGCTCATTCTGATTAATAAGAGTAAGTTATAAGACAACAACATGAACAATAAAAAGTTGCAAAAACTCAAAAAATGCAAATATATTTGATAAGTCATAGAATGCATCATCTTTGAACTGAAACAATTGATTAGAATATTTAAGCTTAGCAACTGATGACAGATCTGATGATTAATCAGATTGAGTGCTTTAACAAATACACGCAAATTTTCAAAAAATTGTTATAGTGTTAAAAAAATTAACAGTGTTATAAATTCAAAATTATGGAAAACACTAGCTATGAACTCACACTAAGAATTAGATTCAATTTTGACAGACGATGAAAATTGCTATGAATGAGATTGTGCTACGGCAAGAAGAACTACAAAACTGGGCCAGAGGTTCAAAACAAACTGTGAAAACCTCAAGACCAATTGATACTACTACGTAGATTCTATTAGGCCTCATTAGAAAGCTAAAGCAACCGGTGATTAATGAGACTAAGAAACAAGACAACAATCACTGATATTTCATTAAATCAAAGAGTGTCTAAGCCATATAAACCGTTAACTGCTCGTAGAATAATTCTTTAAAATATCTAAGAATCCTTAGAACACATGTAAGACCTTTTGAAAACACTGGTTGAAACAATCAGCAGAAATAATAGCAAAAATAGAAGTCAAATTGCGGCACGTAAAAAATCGCTTTCAAACATCAAGTTGTCATTCCCACTTCAAATTAATTTTAAAAATGGAGCCTCAAACTTACTCGTTTTTACGTTCCCTTTGTTGTAAAAAAGTCACGACCAGGCCAATAAGAGCCCCAGCTATCACTTTGGCTATTAATGACTGGGCAAAATAAAGATGTCAAGCATGAAATTTTCAATGCAATAGAGAAAAAAAGCAAAGTACTGAAGTGTACATCAACACATCGATGCCCAGTTTCATCAACGTTTTTCGAACTCTTGCTCCAAAGACTATGGCCCAATTTTAAAAAAGTAATTACTTGAAGAAACTGAAAACCACCTGACTTAGCAAGTTACGAGAATTAACATACTACAAAAATCACTCTGAAGCCAGTTCGGTACCAAAAATTGAGTCTCTGGGCTTCAGATCGAATTCTAGGCAGAACTACTCGAGATTCGCTGTTCACTCCCCCAACGTATTTTAAACCGATCGCTGATATCGATAAGCCATTATAATGCTGCTGAGCAGCAACAGATCTTTCAACTCTTAGTAGCGCGGCGGCAAGACCTTACACTTGATCATTGAGTCATTATATACTGTTGAGTTCATGTTAATTTGATACCTTTTTAAAAAAAACTTTTGATTAGTTCATGATCAGTTACCAACACTTAAACATACCCGGCAGATTGCCGGACAATAACCGCCGTTGATTCATCACCAAGATTGGTATTGAAAGAACAGAAAAAACTAGTGAAAAAATTATTTTTGTACAAACAATTCTGCAAACTATTTTGATGTCATTTTGAAGCTGAACATACTTCTAATCCGTAGTGAGACCGCATAGGAGCTAGTATCAATTCCAATAGACATTAGAGATGATAACTGAAAACAAAGTTCGAGTAACGGGTATCCAAAATCGGGCTTTATAAGCGTATCCCGTTTATTTCAGATTTCATTTTTTATACTGACTCTGTTCACTTTGAATTGCTTTGCTGAGCAACTGCTGTCTAAAAACACTTTTAGAAGAATGAGAGATATGAGTGAAACTAGACTGGAGAAATCAAAAAGATTTCACGCAAAATGTTCAACAAGGTGTGAGCTAAGGCAAAACAAAATTTTTATTCGATGAGTAAAAAAAACAGCAGACATATCCTGACGTACAATTCAGAAAATTTTCATTGACTACACAAAAAAGAGACCTAGAACGGACTATGATTGAATTGTAACAAACATTTCTGGAAAAATCAGATAAAAAACAACTGAAAATCAATGTCAAAATGCCGCATGTGGACAAAAAAAACCACTAGCGAGAAAGAAATCTGTTTCAAACAAAACAAAACTAGGCCTAGAATGAACTTTGAATGGATTGGAAAAAACATTTAGAAAAAAAAATTATCCAAAAAATTGAAAAAAAAAATCAGAAATTCAATGTCAAAATGCCGCATAACAAAAACCAATAGCGATAAATTGAAATTTGGTTCAAACTAACAACTAGGCATAGAATGAACGATAAATGGATTGGGAAAACCATTTAGACAAAATCCAATCCAAAAACCGGGAAAACAGTAAAAATCAAAGTGAAATTGCCACATGTTAACAAAAAAACCACTAGGAAGAAAGCAAATGTTTTCTCACTCTACTTTAAAATTAGAACGAAAAATTTTTACGCCGCAAAACCACTCGCTTTTTCGCTCCACTTCATGTTTCGGCGTGACCATAATCACTACTCCAATTTGACGTCAAAAATGATGAAAATGTGTGAACAGATCTTAAAAAAAGACAGCGCCCCAATACAATTCAAATTCTTTGAATTGTAAAAAATCAGGAGTGCTATAATAGCCGGCTGAGAAGCTGAGGCGACTATTAAACATAAAAGAAGTGTTGGCCACAAGACTGCACGGTAGAAATGACTCTTAGTTCCAATTGGCAGATGTGTTGCGATCGATCAGAGCTCTGAAACTATGATTTGTTGCCAGTTCTTAGAAATTGAGTTTAGAAATATTCAAGTAATTATTTCTGGCCATACAGAACAGTCATTAAGATCTGTTTGCATGCTGGTGATATTATTATTGATGAGGTTGCAAAAAGATAAACTGTTGAAGCGCTGTCCAAAGTTGGACGATCGTTGAAAAACTCCAAAAAATAAAGCCCTTAAAACCATTAACATCAGAGAACACAAGGTCGAGTATATTTCCAGAAAAGTAGGTTGGTATTGTGACTGATTGATTGAATTTTTTGTCCATAAGTAAATTGATGAAAGTGTCCATCTCATTGCAGTTCGAGGTAAAGGACGGCCAATCAAAGTAAGTTAAATGAAGTCGCCTGTAATAAGTACCAAAATTAGGGACAAACGGCTCACGTGAGGATGTAATTCTGGTCTCCACCTTCAATACTCTATAGAACGTATGAACTGACAGTCGCGTATTTGAGGTATGGCCTCAAAACAAAAATTGTGGCGGCATAAGATAGCAACGTCATCATGTAACCAAAACTGTGATTAGTCCGAGTAGCTGTAACATAAACAAAAAATCAAAAAAGCAGTACTATCAAAATAAGTTTCAAGCTTGCCAAACAGACTCGAGGAGAACGTACAAACTTCTGAATGACATCAACGGAAAATCCAAAACGTTTAATGATCCCCCGCTTTTGAACACTTGTAGACAAAACTATAAGCTCCCATCAATTAAAAACAATGCAGATGTCTTTAATAAATTCTTTGCAAACGTTGGTGAAGGACTTAGCAATCATTTAACTGCCGCACATGATGTTGATATCCCAAATTGCGTTCACTCCATGTTCTTTTTCCCAACAACAAAGCGTGAAGTTGAATCCGTTTACCGAAGCTTACAAAATAAGTCGTCCTCGGGAGATGACCTAATATGTAACAGTATTGTAAAAGCCTCAATGCCAGCCACCTTAAATGTAATTATAAATTTGATTAACCGGTCATTCAACGCCTTTTTCCTGATAGCCTGAAAACAGCCAAGATCGTTCCTTTATTTAAAGATGGCTCAAAATTGGAGGAAAAAAAACTATCGCCCAATTTCACTACATAATTTGGAGCAAAATTTTTGAGAAAGTAGTTTTTAATATAGTATATGGCTATTTCGGAAAACTAGGAATTCTCTCAAAGTATCAATTCGGTTTTCGAGACAAGCATAGCACGATTGATGCGCTCGTAGAACTTACCGAAAAAATTCGTCATTCTGGAAAAGAGAACGCTATTAATTCGCTCTTTTTGGACTTGAAGAAAGCTTTCGATACTATAAATCATAATCTACTGCTAAAAAAACTGGAAAGATATGGTATCAGGGGGAAATACTTAATGTGGTTTGAATCGTATTTAACTAATAGGAGACAAAGAGTTTTTTTAAACAATGTGTCATATGATTGGGAAATTTCAAACTGTGGGGCACCACAAGGTTCAATTCTGGGACCTCTACTCTTTCTAATATATATTAACGATCTCCCTCAAAATTGTAATCTTAATTTCCTGCTGTTTGCTGACGACACTAATATTACATCCATAGGAAACAGCCGTGCTGAAATTAGTCTCGAAGATAAATAACTGGTTGAAATCAAATAAACTGGTACTTAACCTTGAAAAGACTATCTTAATGAAAATGCTGGTTGCTGGTTCCAAAATAGATTCAAGTGAATATCTGTTTGATGATCAAGTTGTCCAAACTCACTCTATGTGCAAGTATCTTGGTGTTAGAATTGATGCAAAGCTTTCCCTTATTAGCCATATTGAGCATGTAAAGAAAAAACTAAGCAAGCAATGTGGAATTGTATCTAAAATGAAACATTTTGTTCCTAGATTGCAACTTATAAGCTATTATTCGAGCAACGTGATTCCCATTTTTCAATATGGCGTTCTTGTATATGGTTGCTGCAGCTACTCTTCTTTACTACCATTGTTTATGTTGCAGAAAAAGGTGTTAAAGTTTATATCCTTTCGACGAAAATCAGACAGTTGCAGTGATTTGTTTCTTAAACATGGATTTCTCTCAGTCTACGAGCTACATATTTACGAGCTCCTTAAATTTGTTCTTAAATCGATTTGCAATTTTCATTCTGAGAATTATTGTAACGAAATGTTTCAATTTAGTAAAAAAAAAAGGAGGAATACGAGGCAATCCGAGCTAAGATTACTCAATATACCTTGCTGCAAGAGAAAACTTGAGAAATTTTCGATCAAATATCGTGCTGCTAAACTGTATAATAAGCTCAGGGAATTAAATCTGCTACCTGGAAACGTAGAAAAAAGTACGCGTGATGAATTAAAAAATATATACCATAAGTTAAAGGATTCTTACCTTATTAACAACCAAGAGCTAGTAAATTATATGTTTGAAATGTAGTAAAATTGAAAATGTTAATGTTTCTGAGTTAAATATGGGGATTGCTGCAATAGAGAATCAGCAAGATTCCGTGCAAGTCCACTTGTGTCATGATAAATATATCCAATGGCTGCATATATTCAATCATGTCCAAGAAATAAATTCTTTTTTTTTTATAAACATAACCGACTAAACGTCGGAAGAATTGCTCTTGAACGACTAGTGGGAGCTCTAGTCAATTGCAGTCTGCGTCAGTCGGGGGGGGGAGGGGAGCCTAAATGGGACTAAGAAGTTCTATAGTGGGCTTCAAATAACCACAGAGGTTAACATATACCACTATTAAGATTTAAAGTAAAAAATGACACCAGTTTCGGCGCACTTTTCATTTGACTTTTAGTATTAAATTGCCGCCAATTGAGTTCAGCTGCTTGGAATTTCATTTGAGAGAGAATTTTAGATCACGCGAAATGCAAAAAGTCAAGGGCGTAAAAGTCACTCGAAAAGTCAAAATTGTCAAGCAAAAATTTTGCAAAAAAAGACACACACGTTTACAATAATTGCTATCAACTACGTTCAAGAGCAACTAATCACTATTTAATATAAAGCTGGAAGTAGAAATTAGGTCAGGCCAAGTGATGCAGGCGATGTCAGGGTGGTGTAAGGCCAGCAAATTTGAAATGAGAACGCTTTTGTTGATAGTGAGGGTACTGCGGAAATTGATGGTAATATTATCGAGTCAATCAACCCAAACAATATTGTGATCCAGGAAAAGCTTTGAGCTGATCCGAGATCAACTGCATCCCCCATTGATCAACTCATATCGTTTCCTGAGTATTTTCTTTTCAATAATTTTCAATCCTCAGCCTGTGAAATAACTCCAATGTGTCCTCAACGGCAGTTATGTTCTTCAAGAGTCTTTCAGAGACAGATTCCTTCTGATTTTCAGATAACCCAAGGACTTTCAGTTACTCAAAAGACTATCCGTCAGCTGATAATGATAATAAGATCTTGTGGAAGTAGCAGGAATGGTTGATCATTGCTCAACGAATCAGATTTTGCATCTTAAATTTTTGGTTGGCAACTCTGTTGCTTGATGAAGTCATTAAAAGCTTTCATTTACTCATCCATAGCTTGAGTCATTTCGATCCCGAGATTGACAAGCTTATCCGTGAGAAGACAATGAAGCCAGTCCTTGCTCGGTTTAGCCTTCAGCTTTAAGAGGGAACGTAGAAATTCATCTTCAAAGCTCAAGGCAGTAGTCCTCGTGATTGAGTTCTCGTCCCATGTCAGTTGCAGCCATCATCAGACGTATGTTTATCACCCATGTCGGAATAGTGTTACAGGGAAAAAAATCAGTAAGAAAAACAAGAATGAGAGCCTCTGCTAACTGTAGTTTCAGCCAATGAGCAACTGAAAAATTGGCAGGACTGTTTCAATCTAAGGAATCGGCCTTGGATTTTGCCGGAATCTAAAATCCCCAATACTGCGAGGCTAACCAAAGAACAACCCAGTCTCTGATATCAAGTGCAAATCTCTGACATCAAAACTCAAGCTGAGAAGGTTTTAAATATCATCCCGTGTGCAGATAGAGACTATTTAAAAAGTTTATCACAATAATTAGGTCAATTTAAAGAATTGTAGAATTCTAATTTCAATACTAAATAGCAATTTAAGTTCTTCTGATATATCAATTTCAGAGTAGGAAGTAAGAAGATTATCTGTAATCGTAGCCCTACAAGCCCTAACGGCACAAATCTGGGGGCTCTATATTCTATGTGAAAGAATATCGAGAGTACACGAACAATAGGTGATTGACACGCATAGCACATTTAACACGCTAGTCAATAACCTGCACTGTCAATGCGGAACCTACAGCGACGAGAGCTCTCAAACATATCACCGCTAAGATCAGCGAAAAGCGTAAGGAACCGTACGCTGACGTCATTTCCATTATTCAAACAATATCAGTTTCGCTCTTCTTGTAAGCTGTTTCCTTTGCCTCAGAGGGTGTCGGTGGTTACGAAGAAACACGACGCAACGGAAATTTTGTCCTCTGCAATTGTTCATGAGGGACGGCTGAATTAATTCTAATGTTCTGTTTTTTTTCCAAATTTTGTTTTTTCCAAGATATAAAGATATTGTTTCAAAAAGCTTGACATCTTTCACTTTTATTTCTTTTACTCTTATTCCATTTTGTCTCGTTTTTAATTCTTTTACCTTTATTCTATTTTTTTATTATCGTTCTAACATTGATTCCCTTAGTCTTTTTGTTCCGACCCCACTTTGTTCAAACAAATTTGGTCGAATGATATATTCATCGTAGAGAGTTTTCAGTGGTATCATTGAACAGCTCGTCCAATGTAGAATTTAGAATTAAAAAGATTTTTTCAAAATTAATATTTTTCGAGGAGTTATCGGGGCTTAAATTTTCGTGAACATATCACTAAATTCCGTTGTTTCTGTTCACATTTTGCGAATTTTTACTAAAAATTTGTCAATTTTGTTAATAATGAGTAAAGATAAGGTTGTTGAAAAAACTGGTTTGAGCTTTTAAGATAAACGAGTATTTCTGAACCATCTGATCATACTTTTCGACAACAAATTTGGCTAAGTTTTTTAAAATTCAGCAAACTTTTCAAAAAAAATTGTGCCAAATTTGTAACTCTAGACCCCTTTGTTTTAAATTGACGTAAGTAAAGACATAAAAACTGCTCTCGCAATCTGTGGAAACTCCGAAGCGATTTAATTCTACTTCCATTTCCTCGGAGGGTTTTCTAGAATTAAAATTTTAATTTTTTTGCTAATTTAACACGATAATTAAAAAAACTGCATCATTTAATTTTGACTTTTATTTGTCAAATTACTCACATCTATAAAACTAGGACCAATGACGTGTTTGCAAGAATAGGGGCAGCATTGGCATGGCTGGTTTTGAGCTATTTGAGGATTCTTAGAAACCAATTATTATTTGGATGCTTTTGAGCGCTGTCTTTTTTGAAAATATTTTTGATTTTTTGTTCTATGTTAATTACACACAAGAATTTTTCTTTCTTGCCAATTAGGGGACCCAAGTAGCACATGTTACCATTTTAAATAAAATCTCATTGTTTCCTTGACTTTACCACAGTTTATACGTAAAATGGTAGGTGAAATTGTTCGAGTTCCGTCGGCATTAATGCGTATTTTGCAGTCTTATGACTTAGTCTCTTTCACTATAGGTTCAATTGGCTTGATAAGGAGTTATAGTTCTATGAGGAGGCTCTATAGGGAGTTAAGTATTTTATCTAGAATGATTCAGTTGAGATCTTAAGGCTCTAATCTTTCAATTTTTTTGTTAAAAAATTTTCGTTGGGCCTTCTCTTTTTTATCTTTTTTAACCAACTTATAGCTCAATTTCAGCAGTGACAAGTCTTATTACGTTTCTCGTGATCTATGTGTTAGTCATTCTTGCGGCTTTGTGTTTTATTGAATGGTTTTTCTTTGCTTGGATATTAAGTTTTATTAAGTTCCTTTGGTTTTTAGATCTTTGCCTAGTGTTGTGGTTAATTCTTTGTCCTGTCAATTTAATCACCTTAATAACAGTTAAATATCCCATTATTTATGTTGCAAGAAGTCTGACCTGAAAAACGCTAATATTTGTATGAACAGATTATGGATTTAACGGCTTCGACAACGTTTTCTCGCAAAATTTGTTGGAATTTCATCAATTTTGTGGTACTTTCCGTTCTTTTTATAGACGTTTGGCATATTATAGGACTATTTATATATTTCAGTCCATTGCTAAAGCTTTTTTTCTTTATTTTTTGTCTACTTGTTCCCTAATCTTTTTAGCGAAACGTTACGTCTGACAATATTTTTTGTGTTGAAAAAACGACATTGGTTTATGTCTAACATTTATAGTAAAAAAAATTATAGTTTTATTAGGTTCGACATCAATTTCTCAGTGCAATTAATTGAGTTTAGATTTTGTATGTATTTGCCGTTCTTTTTGTGGACTTATGACGTATTCTGAATACTGACAGAGGTCTCAATGACTTAATGTGGGGGTTTAAGGGAGGATATCGGACGATTTCAGTTGATAGCTGATGGTTTTCATTAGTAAAAAAATTTATTGTTTTTAAAATATTAACTTTTTGTAACTTTGCCCCTTTTGTTTTTTTTTTCTAATTGTTAAGTAGTCTCACAAATTGAAGTGAGATATCACATTGCTGGTGTTGAAAAAACGTAATTGAAAAAATCTAATGTTTTCAGTGAATTAATTATTCTGTTCACGGCTTCGCAACCGTTTTCTCGAAAAATTTGATAAAATTGTTTATTTGTTGTGCTATATTTGTCGCTTTTTTGGAGTCGATGACTTATTAAGGATAATTACAGACCTCAATGGCTTCTTATTGAGGTATAAATTAAGCAATTCAGTGGTTTCAGTTTATAGCTTATACTTTTCCTGACTTTCAAAACAATTCTATTCAGAAAATTGAATCTTATTTTTTAACTTTGCCATTTTCTTCTACTTGTTACCTAGCGTTAATTAAGAGCAGATTATATATCTAATCCAAAAAAGTATAAGTTTATTTGTTAGTGTTATCAGATGCTTTTTGGACTTTGTTATTAGGTTTGTTTTTTTAAAGACTACATTGAATTTTGGTAGTAATTAATGCCTGTTGTTTATATTTGATTTTGTTATTTGTCTTTCCTCATCGTCTTTTCAATGAAAGGTCACGTAGGCCCTCTTATAGATGAATTATTGTATTTATTTAGTCATTTGAGTTTAAAGCATTTATTTACACCAGTTATATTTTTTGGAACAATATGTGAAGCTTTGAGTTTTGTCATTCTGTTCCTCATTTGGTAGACAATTAAGCTAAGTGTGAATGAGCGCGGTCGGAACTTCATGTGCGAACGCACATCACCGAGCCTCTTTGTACATTTCTATTATCAATGTTTTTACCAATCAGACTGACTTTTAAAGCCAAGCTAATGTCGCCAGCGATATTTAAAAGTGTCCGAAACATGACTTCATTCCTCGTTTTTAAAGTTTCGGGTCCTGGAAAATGGTTGCTTTGAGGAACGAATTATACATAACTTCCAGAGAAGACTCCTGAGAAAAGAGGTTGCGGAGGCTTTCCGGACTCCCAAAACACAGCAGAACGAGCTAATCATATCCAGAAGCAAACCTAAAGAGAGCACTCCATTTAAACTGTTACCATGAGTATTTTTACACCTGACCGTTGGATGCAGATAGATCCGGAAAACCATCAGGGCCAAACAAAGAAAGAAAATTGAAGAATTGTCTGAAATACAACAAAAATCCTTACGCTCAGTTAGTAACACTGTTAGATCTCCTAGGGGTATAATAAAACCGGAATTTGTCAAGGAAATACTTTCTTTTGGACCTAAGCATTCCGCCAAGTGGAGGTTCGACGAGATGTCTTTCCTAAGCGGATTTTGACAAATGCCTGTCGGATTTGGGTGACACGGATGCCGACACTGTGAACAATCTGAATGCCGCCGCTGTCTGGTACCGTATCGCCGCAAATAAGGACAAGGGCATTCATGCCGTTGAAAGAGCCAGAGGGTTTCTCAAAAAAGAATGCTTTGAAAGTGTACCATTTGACAAGAGCACGGGTTTTTGCATTTCGAATGGGAAAATTGACAGAGAGCTATACGAGAATCCAGAAGTTTTGGAGCTCAACCAGCGCGACTTTACGCTTTAGAGAAAGGTGCACAAAGAACGTATTCCACTGAGGCCTGTGCTCTCACTCCCTGGAAGTTGTTACGAAAAACTGACAAATAAACTTTCCAAACTTCGAAGACCTGCCGGAAGCTCAAATTGAATGTTCCACTGGACAGATTAAGGAAGCCATTTCCGAACTGACATTAGAGTGACAAGATTCTTGTATCATTGGATGTCAAGAGTTTGTACACAAACGTACCGGTAGATGAATCGATTGCTCAGGCGCCTAACTCAACCTATGAAAGAAAAGTACCAGCCTTCAACAAGAACACCTTCATTCGACTCATGGGTCTTGCTGTGAAAAATGTTTTTTTTCCAGTCCGATGGAAGATGGTAGAAGCGAGTTGACGGATTGATTATGGCCTTGAACTTGGCTGTTTATTTGTCAAACCTCTGACTAAGGCAGTTTGAACCCTGTATTGGTGGAAAATCAAAAGAATACGAAGAGGATCCCTCACCTCTACCAATAATCATGGATTAGAAAAACCCATGAGGAGACTGTGGAAAAACGGTTACAAGAATAGGTTTTTCCGTCCCATGTGACTGGTGTGGACACTGGTACCACAGTTTGAGTTTGGGTTTGTCCACAGCACATATGGGGGCAATAAAACCTGGACAATGCCATTGCGGTTGTATTAGAAAAATCAGTATGCAGAAAAAGGAGCCATCAATTTTATTCTTCCGGTATATGAACGATATTCTGACTTGTATTAAAGAAAAAGAAGAATTACCAGAAACCGCCAGTAATTTGCATAAAAACTTGACTTTTACTATTGAAAGAGACGAAAAAGAAAATTTGCCATTTTTGGATATGAAGATCTGCAAACACTGAGGAAAACTACAATCGGCATGGTATCAAAAACCGACGGAAACTGGGTTCATTATGTCCTATCATGCGTGTGCCCCTATTAGACACAAGAAGAATATAGTGGAGGGTATGGTATATTGGATATATCATGCAACATCGACATGGAAACTTCTTCGCAACGGTTTGTCTGAAGCAGAAATTATTTGGGAAGAAACTTCATACCCGCCGTTTTTCTACAATCCCACTGTTCGGACTGCGATAGAGAAGATTGTCACAAGTAGTACTTCCATGCATAATTCTTTTTTTAAAACATGTAAATTATTCAGACTATAACCCTAAGGTTAGATATCTACATGCTCTAAAATGTGAAATAAATTAATCAGCATTGTTATTAATATAATAATCTTCAAATTGTGGCTGTGCGTTTTCATAGGTAAAAAAAGGGAATTGAAGGCTCCTATTTGTCTATTAACGGGTACTTTCTGGTGTTGATCGAGCAAAAACTCGGTTAAAACATTTGCAAGTTTGCTTCCTGAGAAAAGAGGTTGCGGAGGCTTTCCGGACTCCCAAAACACAGCAGAACGAGCTAGTCATAGCCAGAAGCAAACCTAAAAAGAGCACTCCATCTAAATTGTTACCATCAGTATCTCTACACCTGACCGTTAGATGCAGAGAGATCCGGAAAAACATCAGGGCCAAACAAAGAAAGAAAATTGAAGAATTGTCTGAAATACAACAAAAATCTTTACGCTCAGTTAGTAACAATGTTAGATCACCTGAGGGTATAATAAAACCGGATTTTTGGGCGACACTGATGCGGACACTGAACAATCTGAATGTCGCCGCTGTCTGGTACCGTACCGCCGCAAATAAGGAGAAGGGCATCCGTGCCGTTGAAAGAGCCAGAGAGTTTCAAAAAAGAATGCTTTGAAAGTTGCACCATGACAAGGGCACGGGTTTTTGCATTTTGAAATAAGATTATAAAGAGAATCGCCGAGGTTTTATCAGGCCCCAATTAACCCAAATGTTGTCCGGCGAAAATGTGATAATAGAAACAGAAACAGTCTTTAACAAAGAATTAAACAAGTGAATTAAACAAAGAATGGGAAACTTGACAGAGAGCTATACGAGAAGTCCAGAAGTTTTGGAGCTCAACCAGCGCGACTTTACGCTTTAGCGAAAGGTGCACAAAGAAGGTATTCCGCTGAGTCCTGTGCTCTCACGGCCTGCAAGTTGTTACAAAAAACTAACAAACGAACTCGCCAAACTGTTCGAAGACCTGCCGGAAGCTCAAATTGAATGTTCCACTTGACAGATTAAGGAAGCCATTTCGGAACCGAAATTAGAGTGACGAGATTCTTGTATCATTAGATGTCAAGAGTTTGTACACAAACGTACCGGTAGATGAATCGATTGCTCAGGCGGCTAACTGGACCTATGAAAGACAAGTACCAGCCTTTAACAAGAACACTTTCATTCGACTCATGGGGCTTGCTGTGAAAAATGTTATCTTCCAGTCCGATGGAAGATGGTACAAGCAAGTTGACGGATTGGTTATGGCCTTGAACTTGGCTGTTTATTTGTCAAACCCTTGAAAAAAGCTGTTTAAACCCTGTATTGGTGGAAAATCACAAGAAGACGAAGAGGATCCCTCCCTCACCTCTACCAATAATTATGGATTAATAAAACCCATGATGAAACTGTGGGAAAACGGTTACAAGAATAGGTTTTTCCGTCCCATGTAATAGGTGTGGACACTGGTACCACAGGTTGTGTTTGGGTTTTTCCACAGCACAGGTGAGGGCAATAAAACCTGGACAATGGCATTGCGGTTGTATTAGAAAAATCAGTGTACAGAAAAAGGAGCCATCAAAGTTATTCTTCCGGTATATGAACGATATTCTGACTTGTGTTAAAGAAAAAGAAGAATTACCAGAAACAGCCAGTAATTTGCATAAAAACCTGACTTTTACTATTGAAAGAGACGAGAAAGAAAATTTGCCATTTTTGGATATGAAGATCTGCAAACACAGAGGAAAACTACACTCGGCATGGTATCAAAAACCGACGGATACTGGGTTCATTATGTCCTATCATGCGAGTGCCCCTACTAGACACAAGGAGAATATAGTGGAGGGTATGGTATATTCGATATATCATGCAACATTGACATGGGAACTTCTTCACAACGGTTTGTCTGAAGCAAAAATTATTTGGGAAGAAAATTCATACCCGCCGTTTTCTACAATCCCACTGTTCGGACTGCGATAGAGAAGATTGTCACAAGTAGTACTTCCACGCAGAATTCAGAAAAAGAACAAAGGAAGAACAGAGGAAAGAACGAGCCAACTCAATTCTCGAATACAGAGGGAAATATTTGGATGCAATGATGAAGAAAGTTAGGTCTATCACACAAATTTCAGTTGTTTTTGGCACTCAGAAACTAAAAACAGTTCTATCGAGTTTGTAAGACAGGATTCCCCGGGAGATCAAAAGTCGTGTTATTTATAAGCTTAATGGTACAGTTTATGTCGGAATAACTTCTCGACACCTAAAAACCCGACTTGCCGAGCACAAAAATGTCAATGCTCTTGTGAAACAACACCTATCTGAATGCAATGCAGATTTTACCGTGTCAATTCTGGCTTCGTGTTTCGATTTGAGGAAGTTATTCATTCTGGAGGCTCGTTACCGAGTAATCTATTCATTGAAAAATTAAAGCCTGTTATCAACTCAAAAGATGAGCAAACGAGCCGCCCCCTGACTGTGAAGACAATGTTTCAATAAAGCTCGACATCTTTCAATTTTATTTCTTTTACTCTTATTCTATTTAGTTTCTATTGTTATGACGTGCTTTGAATAAGCAGTTCATCTTCTGTTTTTTAAATAACTGATGATGGCTATGAGAGCCGAAAACGTTCTTAATTCTTTGGATCTTTTCCGTTTGTGCCCCCCCCCCCCCCCAGCTTAGTGGGCGCATATTATTTGCAACCCCCAGACACACGTGCCATATTTTCACTATGATGATTTACTATGTAATGGCACGTGCTCTGTAACTGGGGGGCGCATAACGTACTGGGGGGGGGGGCACAAACGGAAAAGATCCAATTCTTTTAACCTTTATTCTATTCTTTTATTATCGTTCTTAACATTGATTCCCTTAGTCTTTTACTTTTTTTTGCTTATGCTCAAGTTTTGAACGAGAACCCCACTAGGTTTTCTTGTGCATTTAACCATAGACACTGAACGTAACCATAGCACCAGTCCATTCTTTCTTTACAATAGACAAATACTTCACCATAAGTGTGATATGTTCCTTCTTATCAGGAGGATATTGAAGGTCACTTTTGTTCAGAATACGGCTAATGGAATTAAGCTTCTGACAAGTTCAAAACTCAGTCTTAGTCACTGTTTAGGTTTCGTCAATCAAATCAAAAAACCCTCTTCTCTCATTCACTTACAATCTTTGTTGTGGTGGGTGTAGTTAATAGTCTACAAACGTGGCTATAATAAACGAAAAATGACTTTCAATCCAAATTGGGTCCAATTTGTCTTACCAGGTCGAGGATTTCTCGGATTGCAAGCAGCATCATCGGCTAGCATCAAAATAATGTGACTATCGGGAATCCCCAGTCTCTTTATGCTCCGGTATATAGATAACACATTTGCAACGTGCCGATAATTAAACCAAAATTTGCTGGTATCCACAAGTATTGCCCAGTTATTTGTATGGCAGAAATATAAATCAACTGTGAGCAGAAAACAAACAAGCTGCAGTATTAAACGCATTACGGATCCTGAAAGAAGAATTTGATTGAATACGAACCAAAAAAATAAAAGTGCATTAAATTTAACTTGAAATGAAAAAAAGTCAAAATCATTTGAAAAGGTCCTTAAAAAATTGGGTCTTTCCCATTAAAGCCACCCCCCTGAAATTATAGTATAATGCAATATGGTATAACTACCATGTTTGAGGTTGGGGGCTATAGATTGTCTGACCACTAAGCTGAGGGGGGGGGGGGGCTAAAATGGGAAAGACCCAAAAATCTTCCATAATTTTTTTTCAGTCTGCCTACATATATATAGTTTCTTATTGAGCCCCTCCTAGCGGGCGAGGATTGTAGCCGTCTTGTCTGTTGTAGGGGAAGTTCTGGCTTGGAATCGTTAGCAACATCAATTGAAGGATAGGGTTACTCTTGCAGTTTACGGGAGTTATAGATGAAGGTCACGAGTCGCTGACAGTCCTGATACGACAGGAAATCCAGTAGCTGTGGTTGTGAGGGCCGCGCATGATCGCGGTTCTTGCAAACGAAGAAAAAGTGGTAGGCATTTTCCTCTGAACTTTTACATTCGTAATTTCCATTTCATCTCCTTGTATTGCAAGGAGTTTCCAAACAAAAGTCCAGCAATCTTGTTTGCTTTGTATGGATTTCCGCGGAGAAGTGGGCTTGTTGTTCCTATCTCTGGGACAAATAACGGGAAATTCTTTAAAAATCCCAATAGGTAGTGAGGGACTCTTCCATCTATTGGTCCATTCTTTGTTGACAAATCTGTTATTGATTTCGCTGAGTATTGCAGTGGATCCTTTGGGGCCATTTGCTTTTGATATCTTTCTAGATCGCTCTGCAGAATATGACTTGTGCTCCTTTGTTATTGCAGTGCTTTATCGTGGGCAGTAGAGACCAGGTCTGGGCCATACTGTCTTGTTTTGACGAGAAACTTGACATTCAAGCATTTGCCAAAGACGCCGCCGGTGGATACCGAGGAGATACTCGGATGCTGGAAGTGATGGTGAGAGGTAGTTTTGTAGTATGGATCGAATGACCTTGTTTCGAAGGGTTTGGATATCTTTCGTGTTTTTTTTGCACCCATACCGGGAAAGCATACAACGCTTGCGGCTGGATAACTGTTCTGTATAACAAGGCTTGGGTTTGTAATGGTAGTCCCCACCTCCGGGAAAATTTGTTTCTGAAGTGGTTCCAGGTCCCCATTGATGTCGTGATGACTGACTGGACCTGGTCTTTGTATTCAAGTCTGTGGTCTATAATCGGAACAAGCAATTTCGTCTGTTGTGTAACGGCACAGCTTTCACCTTTCACAATTGATACATCTACGTCAGTTGGTGAGCAGTTCAACAGCATCCGCTCAGTTCACTTTGAGCAGTTCACGGCCATTCTCTACTTGGAATACCAGTTCTCAATGTCACGGCAGGCATTTTTGAGCTGCGCATTTAAAATTTCAGTTGACTCTGCTTCTATTAGTACAGAACTGTCGTCCGCAAATTTAAAGTGTGATTTCCAGTCTTTCGAGAAATTAAAGGATGAATAGCACAGGTGAGCGTACGCTGCCTTGTGGTTTTCCAGTTTTGATTTTAAGTTCAGAAGTGTCATGTTTATCAATTCGTGTGTGAGCAATTCTTTATTTTAGAAAAGTGTACAAAAAGGCAAATAGTTCTCCAAACACTTCATTCTCTTTCAGTTTGCAGATCATTCCATATATCCAAACGCTATCGAACGCTTTCTCCGTGTCGATGTTTAAAAGGCTATCTGTTTCCGTTTCCGAATTGTTTTTCCTATCAAAAGATTGACACGGTAAGTCGACCTTACTGTACTTTTGTTGGGTCGGAAGCCTTCTTGGGTAGGGCGCATGCAATTGTTTAAAAATACGTGTTATTTTTTCTTAATTTTTAACAAAATTTTAATTTAGAGTCCTATAGATGACTGTCCCACCTAAATTCTCTTTATTACTTTAATATGATACTAGCTGAATTCCGATTTTTCCTGTTATTTTGATGTTTATAATATATATATATATACATATATATATATATATATATATTTCTAATAACGAGAAGGATGATATTTGGTGCTTTAATTTTCTTTTACTTTCTCCTGCTTATTGTTACCTGATCATTTTTTTTTGCTTTTTTGTTTTTTTTATTAATGGTAGTTTCAGAAAAAGTCAATATATAATTTTCAGAGCTTAAAACATTGCAATTGCTTTATGTGATTCTACAACGCAAACACACTGCAGTTTTTTTTGTTCCGATTGTTATGCCGCTCGTTATCTACAAGTCAATTTCGCAACTATGATCAAAAGAGAAAAAAAAATTCCTAGACTAACAAGACTAACGCAGTGGCGATCAGTTTTGATTACCAACAACAACAACTAGAGAAAACTCTTTTTTGTACTCACTTGGTATGATGCGGTCGTTCCACACAAGCAATTTTCTCTCTTCACCAACGAGTAAAAGTTAGCCCCACGCGAGTAAATTCTCACTTGCGACTGATTCCGTTTTGACTTCTGCAACTAACTCCCACAATCTTTGGTGGAAATTGGTGGAACTCGTGATTTGTTATCCCGAATCTTGTGTTTTCTCGAGATTAATTCGATTCTCGGGTTCTTTGGATTAAAGTGCTTTTTATTTGCGTCTTCCTACCGACAATTTCATTAAAGTTTTCAAAATAATAACTTTTTAAAAAATCACTGTCGCCAGTATAATATCCGTGCACTGTGTACGGTTACGGGTTGGGTTGGGGGTTTTTCTAAAAGCACTTTAAAACCTCTAGTTTACTGATGAAGGTCTTCTAAGTCTAAGACTCTAAATAAATATAAAGCTGTAAAAATTCAAACTGTTCAATATAGAGTTAGAATTTTTGGTCCAAAATACAATAAGTTTCAAAAGATGAGAAGGTGTAAAGCTAATAAGAGAAAGGCAGCTCAATTATATGTGGTTTAGTTTTGAATAAGGTCTTTGGTTTCGGCCCTATCCATGGTTGATTAATCTTAGGTTAGTTTTACCCTTTTTTTAAATCACTTTGGGATTTCCTCATAGTTATTTTCTACCGCACGGGTCCCCGTTAGTTAAACAAAAAGATAACAGGTTTACCTGCATGACGAATCCCCTCAAGAACAAACATTCCTTGACGTCTCCTGTCAAGATGACTTTCCGCAATGATTCCCATTATTATTCAGATGCTTTTTTTATATTGTTAAAATCCGGTTTACTCTTAGTAACCATCTCTTTTTGTTCTACCATTTACTGTGAAAATTTCGAATTGTGCGTTCACTATGTATTTTATAAGCATGTCATACATTAAGTTCTATGGTTGACTACACTGCCTTCCTCTTAGAAAATGTGAGTGTTCCACTCACTCACAAGCAAGAGTTTCAAAGGTCCATTTTCGAGTTCGTATATTCCTCTGCTTTTTCAATCCCGTGCTTGTCATAAATATTACGGGCCTCCTCATCGTCCATAATTTTCTTTGCCTGAAGAATAAGTTTGAACAGGTCCTCCCGACCACGCTTGTCCGAATGACAGAGCATTGCCACCGTTTTGAAATATTTCTGGATAGTACTGGTTGTGGCCCACTGTGGCAGGAGTAGAAGCTCATAAAAGTTCGGAGGTCGACTGAACGGGCTCTGCGCGTTGATCGCCTCCAGTCTCCTCTGGATGACCTTCTTTGAGGTCTGTTCTGTTCTTACCCTAGTCCTTAGTTTTCTGATATCTATCTCGGCATTCTTCAACTCCCGAGCTAAACACTCCCGCTCATCCACCAGAGCAATACATTCTCTTGTCTTTGTTTCGGCTACATTCGTAACCTCCGCCAAATCTTTCTTCAATATTTCCACCTGCCTCCTGCAGGACTGCCGCTGATTCCCAGCGTATTCAAGCAGTCGTTTGGTCTCAAGCAATTGAACGCTTAACCTTTGACTTTCAAATTTTAACTGACGGAGCTCCTCTTCGAGCCGAGCCCCAGCAGTTCCCAGGATTTCGCTGTTGTCAATCTTATTTTGCTGTTCCTTGATTCTCTGATGCATCCCATTTAACTCCATAACTTTAATTGCGGCTCTATCTGCTATATTGGGTGGTTACAGCTGCGTCAACGGCACCAAGTATCTTTTATTTGAGGTTATTCCAACAATCCAATACACTTGGTGCCTGACTATCGACCTGACCCCAAACAAATCGGGTAGACAGTAGCAAAAACCGCCATTTTGGTTCTGCCATTCCTACTTATCATACATTTAAATTAATCTAATGTGTCAATCTCAATTTCTGTGTCAGATTTAGCCTTTTTTGCTTTTATAACTACAATGTCTGTATTACCATCACACAGTTCAACTGTTCTTTTTCTTGTCAAATTTTGTTCCATAGTACGTTGTTTTAGATAATGAAAATAACCTAGTTCCCCCATTGGGTTATTAGGTTGCAGAGCAATCACAGGTTTGGTGCCACTCCGTAGCATATCGATTGAAAAAAAAACACACGTACCAAACAAAATATGATTTTTAATCCAATACAAATAGTCATCAAACTGATGGTTATTTCCCTGGCCACATGCCAGACTTGTTTCACGTCAATACCCAGGAATTCAAAAATCAGCAAGTCATGCCACTAGTGATTGTACTTCCAGTCCGTGTTGAAATACTCTAGAGTCTCATGCTCATATAAAGCTCCTTGTCCCAGGAAAACTTCTGTTCCTGTAATCGTTTTTCTCGAATGCCTTAATCTTTGGGCCTTCTTGCTCAGTTCAAGGTCTTTGTCATTGAAAAACCCTTCCATTGGCGCGGAGGTTGACCAATTGACGTTAACTCTGTAATTAGGCATATCATTGGGTTTATCAATCAGTTGTATTCGTCTGCCGTACGTTATCCATGACCCAATCTGCAGTTCAAGAGCGTACGGGTACATGGTGTTGCATTTAATTAGTGTGAAATTTCTATAGAATACTCTAGAAATAGGGTCCATGTATCCAATTCCTTCTGAACTTTTGTCAAAAGATACCCTAATTGGTACAAAACTGGTTTTCTATAACATGTACGATAACTTTAGCGCACCTAGGGACGTAAAGTATGCCTCCCGCTCTTTCTGCGTGTGTACCCAGAGCGTTTTGTTGATTTAGGAAAATTTGGTGTGAGTTTCCGTTTATTGGTGTCGTTAAAATCATAACTCTGTGCAGTGTTTCCTTGTGACAATTTAATAACTCTATTTGTTTCAGATTTTCAAACATGCCTCAAAAATCCCGCACAAAAAGATGGTCAAGTTTTATGTCACTGAGATCTGTCTCAGATATATCTGTTGGTGAAAAATTCTGTTCCGTGGCCGCCAACGTTTCCTTTGTGTAAAACAAATTTCTGTGGTTTGTTTCAAAAAGCTGAAAATTGTCTATCTGTTTTGTCCTGTTTTTCAACTGAACAACTAAATTTCTTTTTCTGTCCAATGTGCTCGTCAGGTACTTTTTGTTCCCAGCACGGTTTATTTTTACTGTTATCGAGTCTGAAAATTTATTTATCGTTAAGATGTTTGGTTTTTTGTTTTGGTCGAACAAATATTGTGATGAAACTATTTCAAATGTGTCTCCTTGATATAACAAGGTCTGCTCCTGTTTCAGAGGGTCTTTAAAATATAACCATGTTCCTTCATTCGCTTCTCTAGTTTCAATGAACAAAGTCCACATGAGAATTTCAGCATTTATCATGATATTACTTTTCTGTGTTTCACCTTTTGGATTGATCCACTCCTCGGGGTAGACATACTTCACTCTTTTTTCATCTCGCCTTTCATGAATGTTTTTGATATCCTCTGAACAAACTATGCGTCGGTTCGGTCAAAATTCATCTCATTCATAACTTCTTTAGGAGCATTGAATTCAAATTCACCAAGACCGGTAACCGCGCTTTTTGTTCCTGCCATAGGATTTGGCAGATTGATTCTTTTAATGGGTAAAACGTTGAAATTATTTGTGATTTTTTGTTTAGGTAAGTTGCGTCGTCATATCAACCACTTTTTTTCAGCACAGTTACCGTGTATGCAGCCGTGCACATGCAGTATTTTAGTTTACTCCTGCTGCTCTCGGCGTAGATGAGTCCTCCTTTATTTACCTGTTCCTCATTTATGTGTGACGTTTCGCATTTCGTCCGTTCCGTCATGGAAAATTTTTGCGTCTGCAGAATGTTCTCAAAATCATACCCCACAATCTCCAAGGATTGTGAAAAACCTACTATGCTAACCAATTGGAGAAATTTCCAGTTCAGCTGCACATTCCAATGTGGTTTCCATGCCCTCTGCATTTTGTCGTATCACCTTTTCAAAAAATAAATCATTATCAAATTTTTTATCTGAATCGTTATCCTTGAACAAAAAAATAGTCTTTGAGTTCCCGTGGTCTTGTTATTCCCGACGTACTTCTTGTTCGATATCGTCGTTCGGTAACACTTTGCGAAGTAGAAGCCGTGCTTCTATTTGGAAATTCTTCGCCTTCACTCCTTTCGGATGTTGCCACCCGGCTATCCCGCTTCTGCTCTGTGGCTACTTTAGGCGCAGGTATCTTTGTGCTTCTGTTTTTGTTGTTTGTGCTAGTATTTATTGATTCTCTTGTACTCCCACCAATTTTTGTTTTAAATAATTCCTCTTTGACTGTCTCATTGTGAGCTTCAGTACTATGGTTAATTTGACTATTACTCTCTTCAGGATTCACTTCTCTTCTTCCTTTGTCATTCAATTTTGGAGTGACTACTTCAATTTCCACAAAATCATTGTCCTGCGTAAGGTCATTTTGGGATATGCTCGGTTCACTCTTTGACTTTATAGGTTCTTTTTTTTCAGTGGTAGCACTTCTACTTTTAAAACGTTTGAGTCGATTGTAGTGGACCTTTTGTTGTTTTTTCGTTTACACATCCTCAATAACAAAGGTTAGATCGTTGAATTTTTCACGTATTACTTGCGGTCCGCTGTAAAACGATTTAAATTTTTTTGTCTGGCCACTTTTCGTTGTGGGGTTGAACACCATTACTAAATCACCTACTTCATATTGTGGTCCAAATGTGCTACGGTCATAGTAGGTTTTTTGTCTTTCTTGCTCCACATCCATGCTTTGCTGAACCATTTCATGGCAAGTCTGTAGTTCGTCTTTCAAGCAACCAACGTAATCACTCAAGGTTGGGTAGATTTTGGTTTGTATTGTTTGATACATGTAATCAATCGGTAGCGCGCATGATCGTCCAAAACGGAGATAAAAGGGGCTGTACTTGGTAACAGAGTGAATTGATGATCTGTACGCCAAAATTACTAGCGGAAGATAGTTGCTCCAGTTGTTGTGATGTTCACCAACATATTTTGCAAGACTCTCTTCGATTGTGTGATTGATGCGCTCTATCATTGCGTTTCCTTGAGGATGATAAGCTGTTTTTGATGTGCTGTTGATTCCCAGCTCTTAACACATGTTCTTGAAAAGATTCCATATGAAGTTACTGCCCTTGTCGCTATGGAGATTTGCTGGACAACCCAACCTTGAACTCCATACGTTTACAAAATCCTTAGCTACCGTTGGAGCTTCTTGGTTGCTCTTGGGAATTGCTTCATAGCATTTTGTATACCGATCTCCAACTGACAGAATAGAATGTATTTGTTTCCACTTGGCTCAGGTAAAGGTCGCATAATGTCCAAGGCAACTTGCGAAAGCGGATGACTTGGTTTCCACGTTGTCAGGCTGTGCATGTGTTTCTGGTGTGGAGACTTCTTTTGACAGCATACTTTGCAAGAACTTACCTAGTCGTGAACATCTTTTTTCATCCCAGGCCAGTAGAATCGTTCTCGAACCCGATCAAATGTCTTGGCCCTACCAAAATATCCGCAATGTTCATGAAAGAAAAGTAGAATTGCTTTTATAAGTGATCACTGAAGGACTATTTGTGTTAAGCTGTTAAATTCGTCAATACGTTTCTATCTCTTGATTAGATCATATTCAATTTGTAAGTTTCAGAAGTCAGTCCAAAGTTTCCACAGGGCTCTAGAGGCTCCTGCCATGTTTTTTCTTTGAGGGCGTCTCCCGTTCTCAATCCAGTTTCTTAGTATAATAAGGTCCGCTGCATTTATCTGATGTTCAACTAGTTGTTCAACAGATTTCCCTAGTGCAATGAACCAGATGTTTTTGTCTTCCGTATTTACTTGGATCACTTGATCGCAGTTTTTGACTTGGTCTTCTGTCTGTGGAACTCTCGACAGACAGTCTACGTGAGGGATCTTTTTCCCGCTTCGTTTTTGATTTCAAAATCAAACTGTCCGAGTTTTTCTATCATCTGGCCAATAATCCGTCTGGTTCCTTAAAACTATATAACCACGTGAGGGCACTATGGTCGGTAACAATTAAAAACTTTTGTCCCAGAACATAAATTCTGAAGTGTTGAGTGAAATAAACTATTGCAAAAAGTTCTCGTTTTGTCGCAGAATAGTTTTGTTGACTTTTGTTGAGCGTTTTGCTTGCGTATGCAATAACTCTTTCACCCCATTGTTGTCTTTGGAGATAATTGCGCCAATGTCAAACAGAAAAGCGTCTGTGGTTAACGTATAGGGATCCGTGTCATTCGGATAACCCAATATTGGTGCTTCTGTAAAGCTTGTTTTAGATGTCAACTGCTGATTCACACTCTTTGCTCCAAGAAAAACGTTCTTTTTGTTTAATAGCTTATAAAGAGGTTCTGCTATTTTTCCAAAATCTTGTATGAATCTTCTGTAAAAACCAACTAGTTCGAATATTACTTCAAAGTCTTTTATTGTTCGTGGACTTTTCATTTTACCTACTGCCGCTACTTTCTCCGGATCCACTTCTACGCCTTGATTTGATACAATGTGTTCCAAGCAATGAACTTTTTCCTGAAAAAATCTACAATTTGAGCCTTTAATTTTCAATCCAGCGTCTTTAAGTCGTCCAAGTACGAGATCTCGACGGTTGAGATGCTCCTCAATGGATCTACCGAAGATCATTTTGTCATCCAGGAATACTAAATCCACTTCATAAGAGAGTCCCGCCATGATCAATTCCAATAAATTTTGGTCCTGGCGCTGACGCCAAACCCATTGGTAGTCTCTTCCACTTGTAGAGTCCCATTGGGGCTACAAAAGCTGTAACGTTCTGTGACTCTTCATCCAGCGCCATTTGAAAAAATCCCTATGTCAAATAGATATTGGAAAAGTAACAATTTCCGTCTGGAGAGTCAATAACGTCATTTATTCTTGGTAGCAGCCAACTGGTTTTCTCGATTTGTTTGTTCAAGCCTCTGTAATCTTCAACTTGTCTGTAGTTGCCATCTTTCTTTTTCACCGAAATTGATGGTGCTGCCCAATACGAATGGATTGGTTCAACAATTAATTTTGCATCCTCTAGATCGTCGACAATTTTTTTTTGCTTTTCTTTTATCAAAGCTCATACTGCAATAACTTCTTCTGAACGGCTGTGCATCTTTGTTGAGTTTAATTTGGTGTTTAATTCTGTCACAATATCCTAAGTCATTCGAGTTTCGGGAGAAAACTTGTTGATGTCTCATGAGCAATTCCTGTACTTTCTCTTTCTGCTGGTTATGTAGATTAGAATCTTCCAAGGTTGCTTGTATTCCCATTTGAAAATTTTCCAATGTTTTTGGCTTATTTTGATTTGTAAAATTCCATTCACAACTAAGTTCTGTTTGTTTTCAAAATAAGTTCCTACTTTAGTGCTTTTTTACACGGTCACTGGTGCCTCCGTTAGACTCATGACTTTTATCAAGCTCGAATCATCTTTCATTGATATCATACAGGCGAGTGAAAGCAAACCAGTCTTTAGTTAAAAATCTTCAATGGCTTCAACTAATCCTTCCACTCCCGGAATTTCTTTTCCGTTTTCATCAGCTAATCTAATTGTCATAAGGTTTTCGTTTTTACTCTGTATATAAGTGTTTTGTCCCGCAACTGCAAAAACCTGAACACCTTGCGTTTTCTCTGTGGTAAGCGGTATCGAAATTTTAAAGTGACTGCTATATAGCTTCTCTTCGCGTAAGTTCAATACAAATTTGCTGGTTTTCAGGAAATCGAGTCCCAGCAGACATTTTATACCTTCGTCTGCGTTATCACATATTCTTGTTCAACCTCCGGCAGTCTTGCTTGCAACTGTACCAACAGCGTTACTCTTCCTATTATTTTGACTGCTGAGTTATTGGCTGTTAACACTCGTTTTGTGTATGTTTGCACAATTCCCGGTTTGCCCAGTTTTTTGTATATGGACCAGCTCAAAAGCGATATAATACTTCCACTGTCTATTAATCCAACGCATCTGTTCCCATGAAGTGTGATTTCTGCCTTTAGACATTTAATTGTGTTTGTCGAACAATCTCTAAAGACAAAACAATTCTCGGTGGTTTTCTTTTTAAAAGGGCAGTTTCTTTTCAAGTGTTGGGAACTTCCACATAGGAATCAATTTCGACAATACCTCGAAATGTGCCGTTCTTGTCCACAGGCTCTGCACATGGAACCCCACCTGTCGTTCCTCCTAGACGGTTCATCTCCTCTGAAAGATCTGTCTCGAAGACTAGATCCTGGCGTTGGCAATTGCCGCCGATCGTTGAACCCACGATCTTGTTGCTGTCCTCTCTCACGTTTGTCGTCACCCCATCGTCCCAGGGAACTGCTTCGCTCCCTAGATTGGTTTGTCATCCGCTGTTTGTCATCTACTGACAATTGGTTCACAAGCCTGGTGACGGCCTCCACTAAGTCTTTCGTTTCATCCCGTCTAATTACAGCAACTTTGGTGTTTGCTCTTCCTCTTCTATTCTTGTTGCAGCTTCGTTCCAAAACTGTTTCAATTTTCATATCCTTGTCGCCGATTTGCTTTCTGAGATCTAACCTCACCTGACTATGGTTGATTATTTCTGGAAATCCACTCATAACGAGATGGTCTCTAATGTCCTGCGACTCTGTTGGGTAAGCTTTCAAAGCAACTGCTTTAAATCTGCCAGAAAACCTGTCAGTTTTTCTCCGGGTTGCTGTACGCTGCGAGCTAGCCGTTCCCGGAAAACGACCGGTTTTTACTCTACAGTGTTCTCCAAAAAGCTTTAACGCATTCATCATTTTTTTTTCACTTGTAGCTTGCGGCAGAGTGCGATAGAACTCTATGGCAGATTTTTGTAGCCTTAGTGCAAAGTAATGCGGCCGTTCATCAACTTCGCGGGCCGGATCTCCTTCAGTTCTTTTCCACTTTTGTAGTTCTGCTAATAGCTCAAAATGCGTCAAGTAGCCTTCCAAGTCGTTTGAACTGGTAAACGCTTCGTATAATAGCATTCTAGAGGTCGAGCCCGTTGCCATTTTACTGTTCCCCTTCTTGCATCGTGGCCTTTTAAAACTTTGTTTAGTTGTTGAAAATAATAGTTTCTATAAGTAATTACCAAGTAGATCGTCACTGGTAAGTGTTTTCTAATTTTATTTTGAATTTCTATAATTGTCTCTTTTTTTAATGGTTTAAAAATTTTTTTTAACAAAACCTAACGCTTATTTCAGTTTGGTATTTCCTTTTTACCTATTTTGTTTCTTGATTTTTAACCAAATTTTAATTTAGGTCTTATAGATGACTGTCGCACCTAATTTCTCTTTATTATTTTAATATGATACTAGTTGAATTCCGATTTTTCCTGTTTTATTGATGCTAATAAAATATATAGTTTTTTCTAATTACGACAGGGATGACATTAGGTGCTTTAATTTTCTTTTACTTTCTCCTGCTTATTGTTACCTGATCAACTTTTTTCGCTTTTTTGTTTTTTTTTTAATTAATGGTAGTTTCAGAAAAAGTCAATATATAACTTTCAGAGTACAAAACAACGCAATTGCTTTAATTGATTTTACAACGCAATTACGCTGCAGTTTTTTTTGTTCCGATTGTTATGTCGCTCGTTATCTACAAGTCAATTTCGCAACCATGATCGAAAGAGAAAAAAAATTTTCATAGACTAACAAGACTAACGCAGTGGCGATCAGTTTTGATTACCAACAACAACAACTAGAGAAAACTCTTTATTTGTACTCACTTGGTATGATGCGGTCTTTCCACACAAGCAATTTTCTCTCTTCACCAACGAGTAAAAGTTAGCCCCACGCGAGTAATTTCTCACTTGCGACTGATTCCGTTTTGACTTCTGCAACTAAATCCCACAAACTTTTGTGGAAATTGGTGGAATTGGTGATTTGTTATCCCAATTCTTGTGTTTTCTCGAGATGAACTCGATTCTCGGATTCTCGGGATTAAAGTGCTTTTTATTTGCGTCTTCCTACCGAAATTTTTATTAAAGTTTTCAAAAAAATAACTTTTTTAAAAAATCTCTGTCGCCAGTGTAATATCCGTGCACTGTGTACGGTTACGGGTTGGGGGTTTTTCTAGGAGCACTTGAAAACCTCTGGTTTACTGATGAAAATCTTATAAGACTTTAATTAATTATGAAGCTGTAAATATTCAAATGGTTCAATATAGAGTTAGAATTATTGGTCGAAAATACAAAAATTTTCTAAAGATGAGAAGTTGTAAAGCTAATAAGAGAAAGGCAGCTCAATTATATGAGGTTTAGTTTTGAATATGGTCTTTGGTTTCGGTCCTATCAATGGTTGATTAAACTTAGGTTATTTTTACCCATTTTCTTTAATCTCTTCGGGAATTTCTACCGCACGGGCCCCTGTTAATTAAATTAACAGATAACAGGTTTACCTGCCTGACGGATCCCGTCAAGAAAAAACATTCCTTGACGTCTCCCGTCAAGATGACATTCCGCGATGATTCCATCATTATTTATGATGCTTTTTTATATTGTTAAAATCCGGTTTACTCTTAGTAACCATCTCTTTTTGTTTTTTCCTTTATTGTGATAATTTCGAATTGTGCGTTCACTTTGTATTTTATGAGCTTGTCATACATTAAGTTCTATAGTTTACTACAAGAGTAAATGGCTAGTAGAAATTTTAGATAGATAGACCTGGACAACAAGTCCAGTTCTACCACTACTACATCTACTACCACTACTACTGCAAGAACTGATTTACTCGAATTTTTTTTCATTGTGTCTTTTTTGTTTCTCTCTGTTTTTGACGTTGCTTTTGTGACAATTTCTGTTTTCTTTTCTTACACAGAAATGCGGACAGATCACGGTTGTTTTTCATGACAATTTCTAAAGAGTGAAGCTCAAAGAAATCCGGTTGATGTAAGTGCTGATAAGTGGCAACTAACTCACGGTTTTGTTGTTTCGATCAAGAGATAAGATTCGTTGTAACTTCCACCACCGAAATACTCAGTTGTTTAATTTCGAAAAAAATGTTTGCTTCTCTTTGTCTGTTACAATAGAAAATAGCTGTTATATATTGTAGTGCGTGTATTTCAGTTAAAAGTTCAAGGGGACTCAGGAGTGTTCGGGGATCGTGGATATGTTTTGTGATTGTATTGTTAATTAGGTCGTGTCATATAATGACCGGTCTTGTGCGCCAACTTTATCTTGCAGGATACGTTGAACTGTTTTAGCATGATTTTTGACCTGAGGGTGTAAATTTAAGCCAGTATCGCTATTGACATATGTTTTCAGTTGATCTGAAAGTTGAACTATTTCTTCGTCACTTCTCGACTGTAGGGCATGATTAACAGAGCTTGCTCCAATAATAAATATCATGAAGTCATGCAAAATATCGTTTCTAAAATCCCTCCATAGAGGGCCTTCCACACGAGATTTTTATTTCACATCTATTTAAAAGTTTATTAGGAGCGCCAGGCACTCCAGTCAGTCAAAAAGACCTGTCACCATAAAAGCCCGTGAATAAAATTGGGTGATCACTGGCTGCTCGGGGTTTTCTTTTTAGAAGCAATCTATAAAACCTAAAACATACTTATTGAGAAACCCGCCAATCTTAATAGGTTATTAACACAAAGGAACTCAAAACTCCCCGGCCTATGGCCTCGAAAATCACAAATACTACTAAACCGGTCTACCCAGCAACCGCACAAATTTGTTGGCTCGAAAAACTAATCCTCCTTACAAACAAAAACACTCAGGAGCAGCTATTTCTTTACCCTTGTACAACCCCTCCCAACCTCAGTTCTAGTAGTAGTAGTAGTAGTAGTAGTAGTAGTAGTAGTAGTAGTAGTAGTAGTAGTAGTAGTAGTAGTAGTAGTAGTAGTAGTAGTAGTAGTAGTAGTAGTAGTAGTAGTAGTAGTAGTAGTAGTAGTAGTAGTAGTAGTAGTAGTATTGGGGACAAAATCCAACCTCACCTCCACGTGGTGTCCCCTGGGGGTAGATCATGTGCTGCGGCTCTCCGCTCACATGGTCGAGCTAACGAGGCACTGGTCTTCTAGTTTGTGGCGCAACTAGTCGTATCTCAGGCTTCAAACACCAAAGCAATGAGTACATTCAACCATGGCCCCGAGTCCCGGGTAAGGGGTGCTAAGAATCTCCCGAGGAACCAACTCAGAATTGCAACTTTAAACGTCAGAACACTGACCCAAGCCGGATCTTTAGAGGCTTTGAAAATGGATCTGGCACAATACAAGTTGGATATTCTGGGAGCGCAGGAGACGAGATTGCAGGAGCAAGAAATTGATCTCGGAGACCACAAGCTCTACCTGTCTGACTCGTGGTTGTCTGGTGTAAAGTCGAGACAAGGAGGAGTGGGCGTTGCTGTAAAGAAGTCATTGATAAACAGCATCGTAGAACAAGTGGCTCTAAGTGAACCTATTTGCTACGTCAAGTTCGCGGCTCGGAGGAGAGCCAATCTAGCTGTTGTTGTCTGCTACGCACCTACGAATGAAGCTAGTCTCCAAGAGAAGGATTTGTTTTGGAGTCAACTTTCAGACCTAGTTTCCAGCTTCAAACATAGGGAGCGTATTTGTGTCATCGGTGACCTCAATGCAGAGCCTGGACACCAGTTGAATGACACCATGAGCTGCAGAGGCCCGTTTGGAATGGGTGAAGAAAATGAAAACTCGGAAAAGTTGTTATCATTTTGCACTTCACACAAATTGCTCGTAGGTGGTACATGGTTCCAGCATCGACAAGTGCATTGGTACACCTAAAACCCTCCCGATCCGAGTTGTCGAAAAAAGATGCTGGATCACATTCTGTTTGCAGAGAGATACAGAGGATGTCTGATGAATGTGAGGACCAGAAGAGGGAAAACCACAATTACCGATCATGAAATGGTCATTGCGGAAGTATCTATGAAACTTTTGTCTAAAAAGCCATGTTTCACGCCCAGAATCAGTTCTGCAAAGCTGCAAGATGAAACAACGCGTGACTTATTCACGCAGGAGGTCAAGTTAGATCTGGATAAGAGCGGCGATTTCGAGAATACAGAGCAGTCTTGGGACAATTTTCGAAAAGCCTTGAACCAAGCAGCAGTGAAATGCCTCCTTCCGGACAAGCGAGTGAACAAACCTTGGATTTCTCCAGATTCTCTGGAACTTATCCGGAAACGAGCTGATCTACAGTTGAAGAAACACAGCAGCGCGGTGGCGTTGTTAGAGTTCACAAACTGCTGTAAGGAAGTCAGAAAAGCTCTACGTGCAGACAAACGGGCATGGCTTGAACGCAAAGGCCAAGAAGTGCAGAGCTTTGCGGACAGAGGCAACTTGAAAGAGGTTTTTGGGGCATCACAGCAGATTTGCCGAAAATGGAGTCCCCAGTTGACCAAATTAGTTTCAAGCACTGGCGTCAACTTACGGACGAAAGAGGAACGACTTGAACGCTGGACGGAACATTTTAGTCAACTCCTGAATCCCTCAACATCCAGTTGCAGTACGAGATTGGATCCCGAAGAAGCAGCTGAAAACTTGTCGATTGACCTGAGCCCAATTCGATTTGAAGAAGTGCTTGAAGCTGTCCGCAGGTTGAAGAATGGCAAGGCAAGTGGACCCGATAACATTTCCCGTGAGTTGTTGAAAGCACACAAGGGTATTGTCGAGTGGCTCTGGGACATCATAGATAAGTGTTGGTCGACGGAAGTTCTGCCCGATGACTGGAAGGTAGCAGAAATTGTCCCATTATACAAGAGTAAAGGAAAGAGGTCAGAGTGTTCGAACCACCGAGGGATCTCTCTATTGTCAGTACCAGGCAAAGTGTTCGCTTCCGTTATTCTCAATCGATGCAAAGATTCAGTGGATCGCGTCTTAAGGGAAGAGCAGTGCGGCTTCAGAAAAAGCAGAGGATGCGCCGATCAACTCTTTGCCCTGCGTCAAATAATAGAGAAATCAATGGCGTTTCAATTGGATATTAGCTTTTGTTTCATAGACTTTCGAGCGGCATTCGATTCTGTCGATCGTGAGCAGATGTACCAGATAATGAAACACTATGGTCTTCCGCTAAAAGTGATAAACATCAGAAGAAACAGCTATGATGGATTCAAATGTCGAGTCAAAGCCGAAGGTGAGAAAGGACGCTTATTTGATGTCAGAACGGGCGTTAGGCAGGGTGATGTGTGGTCCCCAATCCTATTCGGCCTTGTCATCAACTCCATTTTGGCTAACTCGGTGCATGGAGGATTAGACATTGGGAGATTGGTGGCTGACTTAGATTTTGCTGATGATGTTGCTCTCGTGGGGGTCTCAGACAATGAGGTGCAAGAAAACCTACATCAAATCGAGGCCCTTGCGGAAGCCGCTGGTCTGAAGATTAATGTGGCCAAAACAAAGAATATGGGCGTAAAATGCGACAGCCCAAGTGTTGTTGCAGTGCCTAGTATCCAACAGAACGTGGAGAAACTCACTGGAACACATAAAGGCAAACTAGGACTCCTGGCAGAGACATCTAGCCAGTCACGACTAACCATCAGCACGGAGGTGCTGCTGGGAACGAAAAAGAAAGCGGGCTGGTTCGAAACACAAGATGGCCGGAAGCTAAGATTGAAAAGCTTAGCGGTGGCTAAGCCAGCGTTGGTAGCTTCACAACAACAATCTGCGGTAGCAGATTCAGAGTCGCTAGAAAATGAGAGTCGGTCAGTGGTGGCTGACCAAGAGTCTTTAAGATGTCAGAATTGTCAGCGGCAATTCAGTACAGTTACCGGACGCAAAGTGCACCAAACAAGATTCTGCAAAGCCGGTTTGTCAAAGAATGTCGTCGACAAGTCAAAGTTCGAGCAACTAGAGGCGAGCCTTACCTGTGACAAGTGTGAAAGAAAGTTCAAAACAGTCAATGGCCGAAAAGTTCACCAATCGAGATACTGTGGCAAAACTAAAGCAGTTGCCACACGCGTGTTTTCCTGCAAAGTACAAGATGTTCTCGGAAACGAGTTTGAAAACATAGAAGCGTTCAAGTATCTCGGATCATATGTCAGCCTCAAGCATGGAGACCTGCAGGAAGTCAATTGCAAACTTGCAGAAGGTAGACAACGGTTTGCTAACTTCCAAAATCTCTGGAAGAGCAAGCAGCTCAGCGTGCACCTCAAGTGCAATTTGTACAAAGCACTCGTTTTATCAGCCGTGCTGTACAGCTCAGAGACTTGGACTCTTTCGAAATTAATGGAGAGAAAACTTGAGAGTTTCCACTGTGGTTGTCTTCGGAGAATTCTACGAGTGTCATATCTGGAGAAAACAACGAACGAAGAAATTATGTCAAGATCACGAATGCCCCAACTATCCACGATGATCATGCTCAAACGGATAAAATGGTACGGACACATCCAGAGAATGGAACCAGGAAGATTAGCCCGCAGTGCCTTCGATTGGGACCCGCCCGATCAATACGTCCATGCTAGACGCGCTCCTGGGGGGCAACGGAAAACGTGGATGAGTCAAATCGAAGGAGACTGTGTACGAAACAAAGTATCGTTCACCAGATTGAAGGAGAAAGCAGGAACCGGGTCAAAGAATGCCTTCAACAATTTCGTCGTGCAGCACTTCACAGAATAACCAAACAAATAACTCTTCTTGTTTTGTTTGTATTTGTTGCCAACCGTGCTTTTATTTCATATTTGGAATTAAAGTGTTGAAACAGTAGTAGTAGTAGTAATAGTAGTAGTAGTAGTAGTAGTAGTAGTAGTAGTAGTAGTAGTAGTAGTAGTAGTAGTAGTAGTAGTAGTAGTAGTAGTAGTAGTAGTAGTAGTAGTAGTAGTAGTAGTAGTAGTAGTAGTAGGAGAAGTAGTAGTAGTAGTAGTAGTAGTAGTAGTAGTAGTAGTAGTAGTAGTAGTAGTAGTAGTAGTAGTAGTAGTAGTAGCAGTAGTAGTATTGATCTGACTGCCAATTTGAAGTAGTAGAAAAAGTTGATCTTGGGACAATATGAAATTTACTATTATTCATTTTGGCACTTAAATTGGCATCACCTATATTTTTTTTCGGTGACCACTATCAACTTTTTTTTTCCAGAAAAGCAGAAAGCAAGGTCATTGGACCCAAAAAAAATTTTTAATTTTCACTTTCAAAAATTTTTCCTCGAAGTTGTAAGAGTTGAGTTATATACCATTTTGAAGCAAAAATTTTGTCGTACTGCCAATATGAAACATCAAAATTTCATTTTGGCATCACTAAATCTTGGTAGTAAGAAGAACCGAAACAAATTTTTTTCGTCTTAAAATCTAATACAAAAGTCAAATTTGTGCCAACCAATAGCTCAAAATTTAAAAAAACTAATTTTTATTTCAAAACCAAAGTGTTGCATACAATGTATGTACACGAGTGTTGGCCAAAATGAGTCGGATTAAAATGGACTCTAATCGGATTAAAATTTTCGTGCATTTTAAACATGTCCAATTTGTTCAAACTAAATTTGCATGTGCACTTGTTTGCTGGGACTTGAAACAAAATTAGTGCAAAAGCCAAGAATTAGTTGATACAATCTAAACTATCAGTGCAAAAGCCAAGCGTTTGCATATAAACCATATGCAGTCTACCACTGAAAAATCATGATGGATGTCAAATTGTGTAAATATAAATAAATGCTTTAGGATGATGGATGATGAGGTGGACAGAAGGAAGTCTCACTGGACGTATCACCCTTGATTCATTAGTCTCTCTGTAACTGTCACCCATCGTGTTGACATTGAACTTTTACATATAGGAATGTTGACAATAATTGTGCATACATGACTTAATAAATTCTTGATTATTAATTTTTTTTTCAATCGTGTAACAATTTAACTAACGTAGCAGTTAATTATAAACTGTAAGCGATATGGTTACTCATAAGCTTCAGATAAAACTCGATTACAGATAAGACTGTATTGTTCGCTCTTTTTGCGCTCTCTTTGTCTGCTTCATTGTCATGATGCCAGTCACACTTAGAGGTTACAATGGTATTATATATCATTACGATATTATGAAAGGAATGAAATTATGAAATCAAATACTGAATGGAATGTAGCAACATTATGAAATCAAATACTGTATGAATTATCGGTGCAATTTCATCACAAATGAGGGACGATTGTAACATAGTTCCCCAAATGAGGGACAATTGAAACATAAATATGTAAACGTACTGCATTTGGCAGAAAAGAAAATTGAACAACGAGAAAAGAAAATTGAACAACAAATGCATACTGCATTTGGCTACTGAATTACTCACAAAGTTATCAACATGGATCACAAATGATTATGAAAATTATGGATTTATCAACTGAAATATGTAAGAAAGTGAGGCACAGTAAGTAAGTGAGGCCTTGGCACAGTGCTGTCAATTAAATCTTCAGAGCACTTACTAATTGCACTAATGAGTGTTTTATAGTTTTGACAATGTTCTTACATTTGCTGGCAAACAGGATTACAGATCCTTGTGACCCAATTCATGATCCGAAATGTCAACCTCATATTCCTCGTATTCATCAAAATTTGAGTCCGAGTCACTATCCTCCTGAGGGCATTGTTGAATTGAACTTTTAATCATTTGACGATTGTCGGGTAATTGCGCGGGTTGGAATGATTATGCGCTGCAAGATGGCCCTTGTACCACGATTTCATCATCTATCTCTGTATCGGATGCTAGTTCCCCAAAACGGCTTGTTGTTTTGCGGAGACGTTTGCTTCTACGAAATCCAGTTTCTTGTCGAATGATCCTTACTGGGGGTGCTGAGTGATAAGAACTAACTGAATTATCTGGGCTAGCAATTCTTACTTGTTTATTGGTCGGAAATTCTTTCGAAGATTTTCTTTTGGAACTTCGTCTCTTACTTGTCCTTGATACTTTCCGATCTGGAATTTTAATTCTGATCGCCTTTTTGGTGTTAGATTTCGATGGGTCTCGGCTGGGATCAGTCTCTGACTGTTTTCTAATTGAAATTTCCCCCGACATTTTCTTTAATGAAGTTGAGACGTGTTTCTGCATTCGTTCGACCATAGCGTCTATTGCGTTGCCACTCTTGTCCACTGGTTGGATGAACTGCTCAAGTGGAGTATTCCTCTGTTCTGGTGTTCCGAATTTTGCTAAGTCTGCTTTATGTATATCAGTGTCGGGTCTACCCGGTACGCGTATCGTAACGGTTGAGTCTGAAGTCTTTATAATTGATGCTCCCGCTGGTATTGTCTCATAAAGTCCTTCAAGACTTTTTCTCCTGCTCTTAACATTTGAGTTTTTCCGTGCGAATTTGATTCGGGTACTCGAAGGATTGACTGGCTGTGAACTCGATGACGGAAGAAATTTGAACAAGTTCTGAGCACTAGTTGCCTCTCTGATTCGGTCTTTATTTCGTTTAATTTCTTCTTCACTTAGTAAGTCTTCGTCCCTCCAATTTGAATCATCTATTAGTTCCTCTGAGCCGAATGTGTCATAATCTAAACAGTATTTCGCAACATTATCCCATGACATGTTTGTGTCTTAACATTATCCCTGTTTTAAAATTATAATATGTATATTTCTTTTGACCATCGTAAATAGGTCTGGTAGAATTGGTACTATTAGCTTAGTACAATTGGCTTTAAGTTCTTACCAAACTCTGTGCACGCTTTACACAGTCGAACCCTATTGAGTAAATCTCTGTTGCAAAATGGCCACCACACTCGCGTTGCCAGTTCCGTCATGCCCCAACTTCCAGGGTGTGTAGCATGGAATACATCTGAAACTGCCTCTTTAATGCTGTTAGGAATTGCGACTCTATTGTCGACAAATATGCAACCGTTCCTTGTGCTCAATGATCTCCAATGAGCATGCACTTGTTTACTAAGTTTGCGACATCTTTCTTCGTCGTTTGAAATAATGCAATCTTTGATTTCTCTTAGTATAGAATCTCTGTTGGTAAGGGCAGCTAAGAATTTTGAGTTAAACAATTGTCGTACATTTGAGTCTAGGTCGGAAAATGTGGGCATCATGATAGGAGTACTGGCTTGCGTTTGGTGACAAGTAGGAGGCTTTGAAGGAGACAAGTAATTTCTAAGATTGAAATTATTTACAATAGGGATTTCATTCGTGTAACTTGGTTCGGACGAATTATCAGACATATTAGTATAAACAGAAGGGGGGTTGCATACGAAATAATTTGATGAAGATGAATAGAAGAATTTGATGAATTAGAATTAATTTGACTTCAATAGAATGAATAGAGAAAATTTCTGTGCGAGTGATCTTTACTTGGCGAGTTTGAATTAGAATTAGAACTAATTTGACTTGAATAAATTGAGCGACTGATCTGTACTTGGAGAATTTGGCAAAAGCGAGTTATTAGCGCGTGATTCACTTTCTACGCTTTGGTAATTACATTCTTTGCATTCTTTGCATTCTATCGTCCTACGCTTGCGTAAGTAATAGAGTTGTTTGAGTCATGTGGTTTCCGAACGATCTGAACGTGCGGCGTTTGTTTACTTGTATTGTAAATGTTCTGCGTTTGCTTCAAATTGTTCCGCGTTGTTGCACACGTGCTTTGATTGAAGCTACCCCTGACTGGGAAGTGTATTAGCTATGAAAATTAGCTATACCAAATTATACTAAATGTTCCGCGTTGTTGCAAACGTGCTTTGATTGAAGCTACCTCTGACTGGGAAGTGTATAACCTATGAAAATTAGCTATACCAAATTATAATTAATTTGAACGATTGAACAAATGCAAAACAAATTTAGAAATTCAATATCACCCAACAACAAGCTACCCTTGACTGGGAAGTGTATTAGCTATAAAAATTAGCTATACCAAAATATACTAAAGGTGAACAATTGAACAAATGCAAAACAAATTTAGAAATTCAATATCACCCAACAACAAGCTACCCTTGACTGGGAAGTGTATTAGCTATAAAAATTATCTATACCAAAAAATACTAAAGGTGAACAATTGAACTTCATCGCGTTTCATGGTTGCATACTTTGTGTTTCACAAATGCAAAACAGATTTAGAAATTCAATAAGATCACCCGCTCGTCTGCAGCGAGGAAACCCCAGCA
This sequence comes from Convolutriloba macropyga, assembly GCF_964194025.1. Lineage (NCBI taxonomy): Eukaryota > Metazoa > Xenacoelomorpha > Acoela > Convolutidae > Convolutriloba > Convolutriloba macropyga. The sequence continues at coordinate 81,508,171 of NC_134471.1, read as the reverse complement.
CGGAAAGTGCTGTATTCGTTATGGAGACGGGCTGTCATGGTGGTGGGTATAGGTACACATACGGATTGTTAACGGTCAACAACTTGAGACAGCGTGGTTAGTTTTCCAGCAGTGAACGAGTGACCTTAGTTGTTAGTATATATCAAACACCTAGTTTCCATGGTACAAAAATTAAGTATTCTTGCTCATTGTTTTCACGCTAAAATGTCGGATACCTATCATCATTCTTCAGTCCTGAAAAACTCAGCTAATAAAAATAATTATATCAATTCCTAGCTTTAAACGGTTTAAAATCAAATTACAATGTATTACTTTGCAGTTGTTGAACAAAGGGCTCAGTTATATTTGACTTACATTATAAGCAAGTTTTAATTGCCGTCTGTGTTTTAATTTCAAAACTTCGCTGTATTGTAAATGCAATCGTGCGACCTCTATTGGAAAATGTTTTCATTTGTTTTACAATCGTCAAACGATTGTTATTGATACATAATTAAATCAATTCAAAGGTCGATTGTGACATTCAATCATCACCAAAGAAATGGTCAATCATCAATGAAACTTATCATTTATGTAATAATAGCCAGTAGGTGATGCCCAAAAACTTGATCGATAAAAGAAAATTGATTGACCCCCGTTTGGCCCCTATCACGTCAAAATGAATATATTTTCATTTGGGTTTCTACTCATCTAAGTAGATTAGTTTAATATTTAATATTTAATATTATGACTCCAAATCTACAATGCTCTGAATCATCATCTAAAGTTCGGTTTGAGGGGACCGTCACCTTGAACTGGGCAATTTTTGAAAGGGGGATTTTTACAATCCCCCACCCAAGAACAATTGCATATTATATATCATTTACAATCGTGTAACGATTGATGAACAATCGTGTAACGATTGATACATGCAATCGTGTAACGATTGATGAACAACTTCAAAAGAGACATTTCTAATGATCATTTCTAATGGTAAAAGATAATGGTAATTATAACCGATAATTAGTCATATTTTTATTGACGCTAATCGATTAAAAGTTAATAACTAGTACTTGCACAATAAACAAATAGATGAACAAAGTTAATAACTAGTACTTGCCTCATAAACAATTAGATAAACAAATTATCGCAGACTCTTTTTCTTTTTGGACTCAAATTTCAGGCCACTAAAACTATTTCAAAATTATGCCATTTTAAAGTAAACTCTTACAACAATAAGATTCAAATCTTTGTCAGATTCAAATCCAAAAATGGTTAAATTGCGAAGTCAGACAGCACGTACGCGAACCCTCAGAAACAGAGTTATTGCTGATGACAATCACAATAACAACAACAATAATAATAGGAAGGGTAAGTTGAGCAAGAAACGAAGTCGCGAGCAGCAGTCCGACGAAACAAGTGCTGGAGAACGATTTCAGCCCGACAGCCCGACGATAGACGATAGACAACCCGTACAAGATGTACACGAGGAACCCGAAGATGTTGGCACAGATATCGTAAACGCAAACTGGCAAATTCTTGGTTTTATAGATGCTGAGCTCACTGAAAAGTTAATTGACTGCCAAACGTTGGAAACACACAAGCTCTGTTTTCATTCAGACTTTCAATCTCTTTTATTGAGAGATCCGAAAGCAAAAGCTCTGTACACGCAGATGTTCAAATCATATCTCGACTCCCTTGAAAATGTTAGTTTCCTCACTACTTCAAAATATGAACCACAAGATGGCTTTACACAGATGCGCGTTGTCGCCAAGAAGAAATTCAGGCCGAAAACAGTCATCTCAGGTCTGGAGGGTTTTACAGAAACTGTCTCTGATGACGAGCTCACGGAGGACATGTCTTTTTCGGTTTTTGCCCCCACAAACAATTTTAAGAGCACACGGATTATGCTCGGACCTGCTTCATTCGTCAATCACGAATGCAACCCAAACGCCCGATATGTTGTGTCCGGTGAAAAGAACAAAACGATCATATCAATTCAGGCAATTAGAACAGTCGAAATTGACGAAGAAATTTCAGTTTTTTATAGCCCTGATTATTTTGGAGATAATAATAGGAATTGCCAGTGCACCACATGCATGAAAGAAGCACCGAGTGATGAAGCAATCGTTCAAGTGTCACCCAGTGAAGCAATCGTCGAGGAAGCACCGAGTGATGAAGCAATCGTTCAAGTGTCACCCAGTGAAGCAATCGTCGAGGAAGCACCAAGTGATGAAGCAATCGTTCAAGTGTCACCCAGTGAAGCAATCGTCGAGGAAGCACCGCCTGATGAAGCAATCGTTCAAGTGTTACCCAGTGAAGCAATCGTTGAAATCGTACCCATCCGTGAAGCAATCGTTGAAATGTTACCAAATGTTGAACAAGCAGACGTCGAGGAAGCACCGAATGATGAAGCAATCGTTGAAATGTTACCAAACGTCGAGGAGAAGGCTCGACTCCAACGACCAAAGAAAGTTAAAACTGATCCCGTTCTGGAGTGCCTAATTTGTCATGCCGTTGTCAAGAGAATGGACAAGCACTTGCAGCAACACAATGACATTCTCGAAAAAGCAGAGATAACCTTTATCATCGATTTCTACAGGACAAAAAATGTACAGAAGAAGCACAAAATCTACGACTGTATGGCTTGCTACAGACGATTTGCTTCTCTGGTGACGCACAAGTACACCAACAAGTGCGATTGTTCTGCAGTCACGAGAGTGGAGAATCCGGAAAGCAGGGCGTAAGTGATAAAGTTATTTTACTCGGAGACCATTTTTGTTGAGTCAAACGTAAGACAATTGCATAAACAATCCAATGTTAAATCAAACGTCTGACAATTGCAAAACAATTAAATGTTGAATCAAACGTTTAACAATTGCATAAACAATATAATGTTGAGTCAAACGTTTAACAATTGCATAATAAACACTCCAATGCATAACCAATTTATTGTTTACTAAAACGTCTGACAATTGCACAATAAACAATCCAATGTTGAGTCAAACGTCTGACAATTGCATAAACACTCCAATGTTGAGTCGAACGTCTGACAATGTTGGGCAATAAATTACAATGTATTTCGGTTGAGTTATATTTTTGTTTGTTTTAGTTCACTTCCAGACAATCTAAGAGCCAAATTGAAGTCCTCAGTAACTGCGAGGACCAGCGATTTAGAAATTGCCCGCAGGTTCACTGAGCACCAAAAACAGTTGGCAAAATGTGCGGGCAATGAATATTGCAACGAGGACAGATCAGGCTTAATTCAGTTGATGGCTGTATTGTATGGGGAAACACAAGGTCTGAGGCGACCACAGCAACTATTACAAGCTTGCCTCCAGTTGCAAGAGCGAAGAGGATTGAAGCCTCAAACGATGCTAAACTATCTCGCAACTTTCAGCAACTTCGTTGATTACTGTTTTTTGTATTCAGACGGTGTCTCCAACAGGATGGAACGAGAGCACTCAACGATGTTGGCGGCAATTAAAAGTGTAAGGAAAGCGTTCTCCACTGCAGCTATTAAGAACTATCGTACCACAGCCAAACAATTGCGAGCCCGGGTCCCGTCGATTGCTCTGCTACGAAATCGTCACAAGCTGGCCTTGAGTCATCTAAAGGACAACTTAGCAACATCTACCTTAACGTACAAGCAACAACAGGCCCTAAATTTCTTTGTGCTACAAGGTAGACTTAATGTACGGTCTGGACCCTTACTGGCACTCACTTGGGAGGACGTCAAGTACATTGAAGAAAACAGCGTTCTGGAAACTGATAGGCACAAGACGGGAAAGTTTTATACGCTGTATTTGAAAATAAAGGCCGATCAAATACCGCTGCTTTACAAGTTAAAGGAGACATTTGCCGACGAGAATGATTCAATGGAGTCGAAGTATGTCTTCAGCTCGAAGCAGAACAAAATTGAGCGGTCCATTTCAAAACACATTCAGGAAACTTTCTTTACTCTATTCGGCGATGACCCAAACGAAGTGCGATTTAACGCCAACTCCATCAGAAAGTATTGGGAACGCCGATGGAAAAGTTTCATTGGCAAGGTTCCAGAAGGGGTGACAAAAGCGCATTTGGCACAAACGGCTCACAACAAGACAACAGCTGAGGATATCTACATTGGTAGAGAGGGAACCTCAGAAGACCGCGACCAGCTGTTGTCGATATATTGTGACGATTTGTCGTCAGATATCCCACCGGAAGAAGCCGAAGAAGCAGAAGTAGACGACAAAGAGTCTGATGTAGAGTCTGACTTTGAAGCGCCCGAAGAGCCACATCCCATTGATCCACAGACGCCAATGGAGACGCCTATATGTTCGGAACCAATCGTACGGCGATTCAAAGCAATTAGGCCGTCAGTTAACCTAACTCCAATTAACCCGGTTACTCCAACAGAACAACCTGCTGCAAACGTGACTCGGGAACAAACGGTTACTGCAGACGCTCGACGGAGGTCAACTATAGGTCAGAGTAGTGAAGACGTTCTCCGAGAGAAGTTTATAAAGTCTTTGAAATCATTCCGCGTCAAATCGGGAGCCCCCGCGTGGACTGACCCCGAAAAGAAAGCATGCTTGCTGTTTTCCGGAGTCAGTTCCACAGTTTCAGTTCCCGACATCAAGGCACGATGTGAGGAAGCTGGAATTAGATTATCGAACGATGCGCATTTGCGGATATACACAAAACTAAAGTCTGCTGTTCAAGTATTCAAACATAGATAAATTTTTTATTGTTTTAGCCATTATATTTGTTTAACCTTGTTTAACCTAGTTTAATTGTTTAACCTTGTAACTTAACATGTTTAACCTTGTAATCATAACTTAATGTTTAACCTTGTAATTGTTTAACGTTATTTAATTGTTCAATCATAACTTACCTAAAGTACCTGTCTTTTCTACCAAGAGTACTATGTTTAATCAGTCGTCCGACGATTTTAGTAGTGAAAAATAGACCAAACGTCCGACGCAATGTTTGTTTGTCTGTAAAATTTGATAAAAAAGTCTGTAAAATTTGAGAAAAAGTTAATTTTTTTAAAAAATAGTCTGTAACTACTGTAAAAAATTTGGTAGTAAAAAACGTATTCTCAATACCAATTTGAAAAATATTGTAAAAATTTAGTAGTAAAAAACTTAATCTCAATATCATATTAAAAAAATTGATCTGAAATGCCAATTTGAAACCCTTACAACCACCCTTACTACTTTTTTAAATTGGCATTTCAACAAAAATGTTGTTTCAAATTGGTATGAGCTTTACACTTTTCGCTTCAAATTGTCCTTCAGATCATGTAGTAGTAGTAGTAGTAGTAGTAGTAGTAGTAGTAGTAGTAGTAGTAGTAGTAGTAGTAGTAGTAGTAGTATTAGTAGTAGTAGTAGTAGTAGTAGTAGTAGTAGTAGTAGTAGTAGTAGTAGTAGTAGTAGTAGTAGTAGTAGTAGTAAAAGTAGTAGTAGTAATAGTAGTAGTAGTAGTAGTAGTAGTAGTAGTAGTAGTAGTAGTAGTAGTAGTAGTAGTAGTAGTGGTAGTAGTAGTAGCTCAGGCTTCTGCAATGCATGGGTTGGAGCACCCTTATTGATCTCTAAAAGTGAAATAGTTTTGAAATTGGCTGGCAGTTTTTTTGCAAATTCTGCAAATTATCCAAGTGCGCATGTCAATTTCACTGAAACTTCTAAAAAAGACCATTCAATAAATGTTGCTGATCTTTTATTTTAAATTTTTGTTCTCTGTAAGGTCTGTGTGTTTGATGACAATATTATAGAGATAGGCAATTCTCGACAAGAAGTTTTCGTCGCTTTTGAATAATTTTTTTCGAAAGTTTGATTTCACATTTCTAGCGATGTCTTTTCCAATTACTACTGCTGAAATTTATATATATATATATATATATATATATATATATA
>NC_134471.1:81414129-81502095 GCF_964194025.1 Convolutriloba macropyga | reverse complement strand
CGAAACACCCTGACTGATGCCTTTCGTGCTGATGCATTAGAGCAATACGGTATGAGAGATAATCTACGAAATTAAGGAGTCGTTGAAGAACAAAACGAATATGTGTACCAAACAATTGTCTTTGCGGCCGAACAAATTGAGGTACAATAGATAAAACAGACCGAAATTAGCGTTTTATTTAATAAGTGTATTAACCAGCGTTTTTGAAGTTGGATCCCCCCAAAAAGTGCAATATGTTTCAAACAACAGAAACAAGCTCAAGAATGAACTGAAAGCTTCTGTGTTTTACACAAAAATAAGATCACTTAAACTTTTTGATGAACTAGAACAAATCATAAATAATAAAGAAGAAAAACCCACGGCTATATGTTTTTCGGAAACCTCGTTGCCATTTGGTTGTTGTTTTTTCAAACTCTATAAAATCTCCGAAAATAATATGGCAATTATAGAGCGCATGAAAAACCGGGTTGCTAGTTATATTGATGAATCGGTAGCATATAAACTCATACCGACAGCAGGCAATCTTTGTTTCAATTCGTTATTTGTTAGTTGTTCTAATACCGAAAATCTAATACTTTGCTGTATATACAAATCACGATCCACTAATAGCAATGATATTCTGGACAATCTCGAAATGCTACTTACAAGTGTAAAACAAAATGACCAAAAAAATGTTTTATATTTGTTGATTTAAACATAGATTTAATTCAAAATTCTTTATCTATTGACAAATATTTTGCAATAATTGCACAAATTGGTTTCAATCAACTTCTAGATTTTCTTACGAGAGAAAACCGGTACAAACACAACGTTATTTGATCACGTGCTTTTTAATGAAAGAGTTAATTCCATTTAATGTTGTATTATTTTCCAAGCATTACTGATCATTACGCAATTAAAACAAATTTTGATTGGTCAATTAAAAACAAATTAAAAATATGACAATCAGATCGTACCCATTTTAGAGCAATACAATGAGAATGCCCTAGATGATTTGTAGAACCTAGTGGCATCTAAAATGACTAGTTTTTGTTTAAGGTGACGCTCATTCGGATGTACAAAGAACCCAATTACAATTGGAAAAGAAGCGATAAACGAAAATAACGTAACAAAAAAAAGTAAGAACAAATCTAAAAACTGTCCGTATAATAAATAAAAAATCCTATTAAAAAACGAATCCTGCCTTCAAAAAGTTAGTCAAGTGTCCGAATTCTAAAATACGAACTAATGTAATGCTTAGAAATAAATTAAACATTTAAATTTTTCGCTGAATTAAAAAAAACATTATCGTAGTTAAAATTAGAAAACCCATTAAATTGTAAGCGATCGCCTTATAAACATTTAAGTGCAACTAGTGGAAGGAATAGCAAAAATGATACAATATCGATTAACAAAAAAATTTGACCACCATCAAAATCATCACAAAGCCGCTGATTGCTTTGATAAATATTTTTCTTCTATTAGTGAAAAAATTGATAGCTCGATAAGACCACAAAAAAATAATGTTAACATAAGTCTAGCTGAAAACCAAAATTTGTTTGATTGTATCTATGCAGCGATTTCCAATTTATTGTAATATCTTGATGTTAATGAAAAATTGGGTTGGATGGAGTTCCTGCTAGGTTTCTATGACTTCGTGCAAATGCTATTGCGTATCCTGTCCCATAATTAGTTAGTCTATCTTTTACAAAGGTATTTCTCCTGACTGCTGGAAACTTGTAAAAATTAGTCCAATATATAAAAAGGATTAAAAACGGAAACTTGAGATTTATCGACCCATATCTGTGCTTTTGCAATACAACTTTGAGCAAAATATTTGAAAAGGCATTGGTAAACCGTCTCTATAGCTTTCTAAAGAAAGAAAAAAACTTATATGAGGGGCAGTTTGGGTTCCTAACCAAATTTTTTGCAACTTCCAGCTTGATTCAAATTACAGAATGCATTCGTTTTGTGCAAAAGAAATTTACAAGTTGCCTTTTACATGACATTAATGAAGCGTTTGACACTATTGATTATTCTAAACTTCTTCAAAAACTTTCAAAAAATGGTTTTAGAGGAGTTGCATTATAAGGATTTAAATCTTATTTGACAAACAAAAACCATTGCGTTAAATTAGGCGGTTGCCTGTCTCAGGTGGGGATGATCTCATTTGGTGCACCAAAGGGTTCTTTTTTACAAACCGCTGTTACTTCATCTTTATATAAAAGATTTGCCTCTGTGTTGTGAGCAAATAGATCAGTTAAAGTTTGCAGATGACAAAAATTTTCTATGTGAATCGCACTTGTTAAATATTTTGGCATTGAATGATGAGCTCAATGCGATTGCATTACCGTTGGCGGAAAACAAGCTGCGTTTGAATTCTTCTAGAAAACAATTAACACAATTTTATAATATTAGTCTTGATGTCACTCTGGGCAGTAAAACTCTGAATCTGAGTGTGTTTTCTTGATCGTGAAATTAATTTTGATAGTCAAATAAAAAGAAGTTAAAAAGATTTCGCCTCAAATTTTTGTTCTTAAGCGATTAAGAAACTTTGTCAAAAATCAATTTTTAATTGTTTATTGTAAATCTTATATACAAGCTAGCATGTCGTATTTTTTGTTACTGTATGGGTGCTCCTCGAAAAAAAATTTAATCAATTACACGTGCGAAAAATAAATACTAAAAATTTATTATAAAGGCCAATAGGAACAATTAAATGAGTATTTTTTCAAAAATCAACCTGTTTTCCATATACGAAAATTTTGAAAAAGAGCTCCTAATGTACATTTGAATCTATCTTCAGACTAGCAGAGTCTTTGAAAATTTATTCTAACAAAAATACGTTTTATTATACAAGATCGAACACAGCAGGTAAGCTTAAAATTCAAAAAATTTAAAATAAGGCTCTAAAAAAATTACTTCCGTACAGAGGTCGTGTTCTGTGCAATTTTTTATTTGATCAAAAAGCAATACCGATCCTAAAAATAAATTCTCTGAATTTGCAATTAAGATTTTAAAAGACCGTATAATGAATACAATAATTATAGATGAAAATGTTTTTGAAAGACTGTTCAAGTAATCCGTATTTTATTGAGTTATATGTTATTTTTCCACTGTTAGGTCGAAGGGCACTCACATGCCGCCCCTTGGTTTTTCAGGGTTCACTTCGGTGCTGTATTTTAAATTTTGTAGGATCTGTAGTAAAAGTATTTTGCATCGGACTAATTCAATTATTATGTATATGCAGATTTTGAAATGTACTTTTTCCATTATAATAGCGTAAACCGAGTGCAAGAAATGTTTGGCCGCTTGCCTTCAGATGAAAACCTAACATCTGATAAAGGTGGTCTGACACAACAAGCGCTCACGATGTAGCAGTTACCGAATTGTCGTCTAGGTAATTTACAGTGCACTGTCAAATTGTAGGACAGTATAATGGAATAGGAAAAGCATATTTTTAAGATATCACCCTACTTTGTAATTTGTATCATCAGTTTCCGAACCATGGTATACGCCTCGACAGGATCAGGCGATTGTTGGCTTAATTTTTGGCCTTTCAAAAGTGCAATGTGTTGCCAACAAAAGAAGCAAGCTTGAAAACAAATTGAAATCTTCTGTGTTTTCCACTAACAAAATATCAAAAAAAGTTTTTTGATGAAGTAGAACAAATCAAAAACAATAAAGATAAAAAACCCACTGCTCCTTGTTTTTCGGAAAGCTGGTTGCTGTTTGATTCTCTATTCAAACTCTATAATATATCTGGAAATAAAATCGCATTTTCAGCATGCAAAAAGAAAGCAGCCGTGTTGCTAGTTATATTGATGAATCGTAAGCATGTGAAGTCATACTGACACTGGACAATCTTTCTTTATTCGTTAACAGTTAGTTGTTTTAATACCGAAAATGTAATACTTTGCTGTATCTACAAATCACCATCCACTAATAATATGATTTTCTAGACAATTTCGAAATACTGCTTACATGTCTACAACAACATGACCAAAATTTTTTTTTCAATTTAGTGATTTCAAATTAGATTTACTTCAAAAGTCTAAATCTGTTGAGAAATATTTTTCCTTAATTGCTCAAGTTTGTTTCATTCAACCCCTAGACATTCCTACGAGAGAAGCCTGTACGAACACAACGTTATTTGATCACGTGCTTCATAATAAAAGAATTAATTTCGTTGAATGTTGTGATAATTTTCCAAGCCTTAATGACCATTATGCAATCAAATACGAATTTAGATCGGTCAACCAAAAGTGAGCTTAAAAGTAAGACAATCAATCGGTATCCATATTTGAACAATACAATGAGAATGCCTATGAAAATGATTTGTAAAACTTAGTAGCATCCAAAATGAATAGTTGTCAGTACGGTGGATGTCCTTCGGAATGTACAAAGAATCTAATTACAATTAGAAGAGAAGCGATAGACAAAAATGCTGTAATAGAAAAGGTTAAGAACAGACTTAAAAACTGTTAGTATAATAATTTTCGAAAAAATCTCATTAACAAAGGACTTTGTCTTCAAAAAGTTAGTCAAATGTCGGAATTCTAAAATAGAAACTAATATGTAATGCTCAGAAATAAAGTAAACGAAAAGTTTTATTTTAATAAAAACACTATCATAATTAAAATGTAAGCGATCGCCTTATAAACATTTCAGCGCAGTTAGTGAAAGGAATAGCAAAGATGTTACAAAATCAATTGAAAAAAAAAACATCGGCCAACCATTGAAATGATCACGACGCCGCTGATTGCTTTAAAAAAGATTTTTATTTTGTTGATAAGAAGTTTAGAAACACAAAAAAAATGTTAACAAAAGTCCAGCAAATAACCAAAGACCTTTTTGATTGTACCTATGCAGAGATTTGTAATTTAGCGCAAAATCTTGATGTTAATAAAGCAACTGGGTTAGATAGAGTTCCTGCTAGAGTTCTAAAATTTTGTGCAAATTTTCTTGCGTATCCTGTCCCGTAATTATTTAGTCTATCGTTCACAAAAGGTATTTTTCCTGACTGCTTGAAACATGCAAAAACATCCCAACAGGTAGAAGGAATTGAGATCGGAAACTTGAGAACTATCAACCCATATCTGTGTTTCCTGCCTTGAGCAAAATGTTTGAAAAGGCAATGTTCAACCGTCTCTATAACTTTCTAAAGAATGAAAAAGTGTTATATGAAGGGCAGTTTGTGTTCCCACCCGTACTTTTTACAACTGACATCCTGATTCAAATTACAGAATGCACTCCTTTTGTGCAAAAAAAAATTACATGTTGCATTTTATTTGACATTAAGGAACTGTATGACACTACTGATTATTCTAAACTTCTTCAAAATCGTTCTGAAAATGGTGTTATAGGAGTTGCATTAGAATTATGTTAATCTTATTTGACAAACGGACACCATAGCAGAGTCACTGAAAATTATTCTGGCAAAAATGCGTTTTATTTTACAAGATCGAACACAGCTGATAAGCTTAAAATTCCTAAGATTAAAGATAAGGTTCTAAAAAAATTACTTCCGTATATACATCGGGTTCTGTACAATTTTTTGTTAGATCAAAACGCAATAGCACACCTTAAAATTAATTTCTTTGAATCTGCAATTAAGCAATTAAAAGACCGTATAATGGATACAATATTTATAGATGAATATGTTTTTGATAGACTGTTCATGTAATCTATATTTTATCGAGTTATATGTTAATTACTCACTGTTTTAGTCACGGGCACTCCCATGAAGCTCCTTGGCTTTTCAGGGTCCAGTTTGGTGCTGTATTTTAAATTTGGTAAGATCTTTGGTAAAATATTTATGCATGGGAGAAATTCAATTATTGTGTATATGCAGATTTTGAAATGTATTTTTTCCATTATAATAGCGTAAACCGAGTGCAAGAAAAGTTTGATCCCTTATCTTCAGATGGAAACTTGACATCTGATAAAGGTTTTCCGACACAACAAGCGCTCACGATGTAGCAGTTACCGAATTGTGGTCTAGGTAATTAACAGTGCACTGTCAATTTGTAGGACAAGAGAATGGAATAGGGAAAGCATATTTTTAAGATCTCACCCTCCTTTGTGTTTTGTATCATCAGTTTCCGAACCATGGTATACGACTCAGCAGTATCAGGCGATTGTCGGCTTATTTGTTGACCTTTCAAAAGTGCAATGTGTTTCGAACGACAGAAACAAGACTAAATTTAAATTGAATGCTTCTTTGAATTCCACTAACAAAAGATCACTGCAAATTTTTGATCAACTAGAACAAATCATAAATAATAATGATGAAATAATGATGTAACTGTTATGTGTTTTTCGGAAACCTGGTTGCCGTTTGATTGTTTATTAAAATTCTTTAAATTATCTGGAAAAAATATGGCAATTTCAGAAAGCACAAAAAATACAACCGTGTTGCTATTTATATTGATGAATCGCTAGCATCTGAAGACCTACGGACACCAGGCAAGCTTGCTTTCACTTCCTTAACTGTTAATTGTTTTTCTACGAAAAACTAATACTTTGCTGTATCTACAAATCACCATCCAATAAAAGCAAAGATTTTCCAGACAATTTCGAAATACTACTTACTTGTCTGCAACAACATGACCAGAAATTGTTTTATATTTGCTGATTTCAAAATAGATTTACTTCAAAACTCTAAATCTGTTGACAGATTTTTTTGCAAAAATTGCACAAATTTGTTTCGTTCAACGCCTAGACTTTCGTAGGTGAGAATCCGGTACGAACACAACGTTATTTGATCACATGCTTTATAATGAAAGAGATAATTACGTTGAATGTTGAATTAAATTTCCAAGCCTTACTGATCATACGGCAATTAATACAAATTTTGATAGGTAAACTGAAAACAGAGTTCAATTTTGAACAATACATTCAATTTTGAACATTCAATTTTGAACAAGACATAACAATGCTCTAAATGGTTTGTAGAACCTAAAAGCATCGAAAATGACCAGTTGTTAACACGGTGACTTTCCTTTGGAATCTACAATGACTCTAATTACAATTAGAAAAGAAGCGATAGACGAAAATAATGTAATAGAATTGACAATGAACAAACTCAAAAACTGTCATTATAATTTTTTTTTAAATCTTATTATAAAAAGAACCTTGTCTTCAAAAACTTAGTCAAGTGTTCGGATTCTAAAATACGAACTAATTATGTAATGCTTAGAAATAAAGTAAACCAAATGTTTTGCTTAAATAAAAATAGTATCTAAGTTAAATCCCAAAAACCATTTGAATTGTAACCGATCGCCTTATGAACATTTAAGCGCAATTAGTGGAGAGAATAAAAAAGATTTTACAATATCATTTGAAAAAATTATCGGCCGTTGAAATGATCACGACGCCGCTGATTGCCATAAAAAGTATTTTCATTTTTCTAGTAAGAAAAATAATAGCTCAATAGAAACAAAAAAATGTTTAAATAAGTCCATCAAATAACAAAAAACGTATTTGATTGTACCTATGCAGAAATTTTCAATTTATTGCAAATTCTTGATGTTAATAAATCAAATGGATTAGATAGAGTTCCTGCTAGGGTTGTATAACTTCGTGCAAATATTCTTGCGCATCTTGTCCCATAATTAGTTAGTCTATCGTTCACTATAAGTGTTTTTCCTGACTGCTGGAAACATGCAAAAATTAGTCCAATATATAAAACGGGATCACAACGGAAAATTGAGATTTATGGACCCATATCTGTGCATTAAGGAAGCGTTTGACATCATAGATTACTCTAAATTTCTTCAAAAACTTTTAAAAAATGGTGTTAAAGAAAATGCCTTAGAAAGATTTAAACCTTATTTGACAAACAAAAACCATTGCATTAAATTAAGCGGTTGCCTGTCTCAGGTGGGGGTCATCTTATTTGGAGCACCAAAGGGTTCTTTTTTAGAGCCGCTGTTACTTCATCTTTATATAAATGGTTTGCCTCTGTGTTGTGATCAATTAAATCCGTACAAGTTCGCAGATGACAAAAATCTTCTTTATGAATTCAAATAGTTAAATACTTTGGCATTGAGTGATGAGCACAATGCGATTGCATTATGGCTGGCGGATAAAAATTAGCGTTTGAAAGTAGCGTCTGAGACACAATTAATAAATTATTCTAATATTAGTCTTGATGTCACACTGGGCAGTAAAGCTCTGAATCTGAAAGTGTTTTCTTTAACGCAAAATTTTGATTGTCATATAAGAGAAGTTTAAAATATTTTGCTTCGTACTTAGCATGTCGCATGGATTTTTACTGTATAGTTGCACTTCGAAAAATATATTGACTCGATCATACGTGCTTCAGAAAAAAAATTACGATTAGTTTATTATAGAGGCCGATGTGAACACATTGATGAGTATTTTTTCAAAAAGTAACGTGTTATCCATATAGGAAAATTTTTAAGGAGATTCTAAAGAACTTTTTGATCTCTTTTCAGACTAGCAGAGTCACTGAAAATGATTCTGGCAATAATAGTAATTGTAATTTTATTTTACAAGATCGAACACAGCTGGTATGCTTAAAATTCCTAAGATTAAAGATAAGGCTCTAAAAAATTACTTCCATACAGAGGTCGGGCTCTGTGCATTTTATTGTAAGATCAAAATGCAATACCGACCTTAAAAATAATTTCTCTGAATTTGCAATTAAGAAATTAAAAGACCGTATAATGAAAACAATAACTATAGATGAAAATGTTTTTGAAAGACTGTTTCTGTTATCTAAATTTTTTTTGAGTTAGGTTTTTTTTCACTGTTTGCTCCAAGGGCAGTCCCTTGAAGCCCATTGGCTTTTGAGAGTCAACTTCGTGCTGTATTTTAAAATTTGTAAGATCTTTGGATGCATCGGGGAAGTTCAATTATTATGTATCTGCAGATTTTGAACCGTACTTTTTCCAGTGTAATAGCGTAAATTGAGCAGAGTCACTGAAAGTGAAAATGCTTTCAATAGTCTCAAACCTGATCTTGCTTCACGAAACATCAATAAATTAGGTCGTTCTCTCTATCATTCTATATGTAAAACATACTGTGATTAGAGTTCGTTTATTAACAAACAAACAATATTCCCTATTTGCGATGTCGATGTATGGAATTGCCATTATCCCCTTTATTAAACTTCTTGACGATTGATTCACGGTCCAAAAATGTTATGCAGACGATGGCAATGCTGTTGGCTCTCTTTATAACTCGAAAAAACTTTTTGAAGCGTTGATAAAACACGGTCCTGCTTTCGGTTACCATCTTACCAAATGCCACATCATTACAATAGAACATCTTTTTGAAAAAACATCTTTGTTCACGATGACGTTGAAATAGTTGACGGATGTAGAGTACTTGGTAGTGTAATAGACTCTGATAATAAAGATTTTTTAGAAAGATCAATAAAACAGCCGAAATTGTAGTTAAGAAAACTAGCCGCTCATGCCAATCTTTCACATCAAAATGTTTATAAATTTTTCGTTTAATCAGTTCAGCATAAACTGACCTTCTTGGCACGTACAACACCTAATATTAAAGACCTTTAAATAGAATGAGAGAAATAAATCAACAATGGGCTATTACCTAATCTATTAAAGAATCCCCACTACTATCCAAAATACAGGTATATCCTTTCGTTTCCGATAAGGCAGAGTGGCCGGAACATAAAATTGATGACCGCCTTAAGGAATATGAACGATCAGTTCAATTGTCAAGTCCTCTATTTATATCTCTGCCTGAAGCCGAACTAAAGCAAAAACAAATCAAACATGAATTAAATAAGTAGAAAGAGCTTATAATCAAATCAAAGAAGACAAGAATTAAGAGCGAATTGAATAAGAACAAGATTCGCTCACTTGACTTAGCTAGTTGTAGTAATCGATAAAATTTAATGTATAACATAAAATACATTTTGAACGCACTATTCAAAATTTTCGCAATAAATGGGAGAACAATTAACAATATAAAGAAAGCATCTTAGATAATGATGGGAATCATAACGAAATTTCATCCTGACGGGAGACGTCAAGGAATGTTTGTTATTGACGGGATTCCTGACGGGTTAATCTGTTGTCTGTTAGTTTATTTAACAGGGACACGTGCGGTAGAAAATGACTATGAGAAAATCCCAAAGAGATTAAAGAAAATGGGTAAAAACAACCTAAGATTATTCAGCCATCATGTAATATCCGTGCACTGTCAACGGTTACGGTTTGGGTTGGATGTTATTCCTAAGCACTTTAAACCTCGGAGTTACTGAGGAAAATTTTCCAAGTTTCAGACTTGAATTTAATGGAGCAAATGTAAAAGTTCAATCAGTTTAATACAAAATTAGATCAATTGCTTGTAAAAATTAGAAGATTTGTGAAGATGAGAGATGTAAAGCAATTAAAGAGAGGCAGCTCGATTGTGTAAGGTTTAGGTTTGAATATGTTCTTTGGTTTCAGTCCTATCAATGGTTAATTAAACTTAGGTTATTTTTACCCATTTTCGTTAATCTCCGTGGGATTTTCTCATAGTTATTTTCTACCGCATGGGTCCCTGTTAGTTAAACTAACAGATAACAGGTTTACCTGCTTTGACGAATCCCGTCATGAACAAACATTCCTTGACGTTTCCCGTCAAGATTAAATTCTATGATGATTCCCATCATTATTTATGATGCTTTCTCTATATTGTTAAAATCCGGTTTACTATTAGTAACCATCTCTTTTTGTTCTCCTTTTTGTTTATGAAAATTTCGAATTATGCGCTTAATATGTAATTTATGAGCATGTCATACATTATGGTTCACTATACTGCCTCCCTCTTAGAAAAATGTGAGTGTTCTACTCACTCACACAGCAAGAGTTTCAAATGTCCATTTTCGAGTTCATATATTCTTGTGCTTTTTCAATGCCGTACTTGTCATAGATATTACGGGCCTCCTCGTCTTCCATAATTTTCTTTGCTTGAAGAATGATTTTGAACATGTCCTCACGACCACCCTTGTCCGGATGACAAAGCATTGCTAACGTTTTGAAATGTTTCTGGATAGTACTGGTTGTGGCCCCCTGTGGCAGGAATAGAAGTTCATAAAAGTTTGGAGGTCGACTGATCGGGCTCTGCGCATTGATCGCCTCCAGCCTCCTCTGTATGACCTTCTTTGAGGTTTGCTCTGTTTTTACTCTACCCCTCAGCTTTCTATTGTCTATCTCGGCATTCTCCAACTCCCGAGCTAAGCACTCCCGCTCGTCCACCAGAGCGATACATTCCCTTGTTTTTGTTTCGGCTACATTTGTAACCTCCTCCAACTCTTTCTTCAATGCTTCCACCTGCCTTCTGCAGGACTCCCGCTGATTCCCAGCGTATTCAAGTTGCCGTTGGGTCTCCAGCAATTGATCACCTAATCTTTGACTTTCAAGTTTTAACTGCCGGAGCTCCTCTTCGAGCCGAGCCCCGGCTGTTCCCAGCATTTCGCTGTTGTCAATCTTCTTTTGTTGTTCCTCGATTCTGTGTTGCATCTCATTTAACTCATCAACGCTAATTGCGGCTCTATCCACTATATTGGGTGGTTGCAGCTGCGTCAGTGGCACCACGTACTTTTTGTTTGAGGTTACACCAACAATCCGATACACTTGTTGCCTGACTATTGACCTCACTTCGAACAACTCGGGTAGATAATAGCAATAATCACCAATTTTTGGTTCTGCCATTCCTACATATCATACACGTAAATTAGTCTAATGTATCGATTTCAATTTCTGCCATATCTGGTACAGATTTTGCCTTTTTTGCTTTTATAACAACGATGTTTGTTTCACCATCACACCGTTCAACTGTCCTTTTTCTTGTCAATTCTTGTTCCTTTTTACGTTGTTTTAAATAATGAAAATAACCTAGTTCCCCCATTGGGTTAATGGGTTGCAGTGCAATTACAGGATTGGTGCCACTGCGTAGCATATCGATTGAAAGAAACACGCGTACCAAACAAAATATGATTTTAGATCCAATAAAAATAGTCATTAAACTGATGGTTATTTCCCTGGCCACAGGCCAGATTTGTTTCACTTCATTACCCAAATATTCAAAAATCAGCAATTCATGCCACTAATTATTGTAATTTAAATCCTTGTTGAAATACTCTAGAGTCTCATGCTCATATAAATCTCCTTGTCCCAGGAAAACTTCTCTTCCTGTTATCGTCTTTCTCGAATGCCTTAACCTTTGGGCCCTTTTGCTAAGTTCCAGGTCCTTGTCATTGAAAAACCCTTCCATTGGCGCCGAAGTTGACCAATTGACGTTAACTCTATAATTAGGCATAACATTGGGTTTTTCAATTAATTGTATCCTTCGCCCATATGTTATCCATGACCCATTCTGCAATTCAAGAGCGTTCGGGTACATGGGGTTGCAATTAATCAGTGTGAAATTTCTATAGAATACTCTAGAAATGGGGTCCATGTATCTAATTACTTCTGAAGTGTTGTCAGAAAACATCCTAACTGGTACTTCCTCCGTACAAAACTGATTTTCGACAACATGTACGATTACTTTAGCGCACCTATGGACATATAGTATTCCTCCCGCTCTTTCTGCGTGTGTACCCAGAGCTTTTTGTTGACTTAAGAAAATTTGGTGTGAATTTCCGTTAATTGATGTCGTTAGAATCATAGCTCTGTGCAGTTTTTCTATGTGACAATTTAATAACTCTATTTCTTTCAGGTTTTCAAACATGCCTCGAAAATCCCACACAAAAAGTTGATCGAGTTTTATGTCCCTGAGATCTGTCTCAGATATATCTGTTGTTGAAAAATTTTGTTCCGTGGCCTTCAACTTTTCCGTTGTATAAAACAAATTTCTGTGGTTTGTTTCAAAAAGCAGAAAACTGTCTATATGTTTTGTCTTGTTTTTCAACTGGACAACTAAATTTCTTTTCCTGTCTAATTTGCTCGTCAAGTAATTTTTGTTTCCAGCGCGGACTAGTTTTGCTGTTATCGAGTCTGAAAATTTAACGATCGTTAAGATGTTTGGTTTTTTGTCTTGGTCGAACAGATATTGTACTGAATCTATTTCAAATGTGTCTCCTTGATATAACAAGGTCTGCTCCTGTTTCAAAGGGTCTTTAAAATATAACCATGTTCCTTCATTTGCTTCCCTAGTTTCAATGAACAAAGTCCCCATGAAAATTTCTGCATTTATCATGATGTTACCTTTCTGTGTTTCACCTTTTGGATTGATCCAATCCACGGGGTAGACATAATTCACTCCTTTCTCATTTCCGCCTTTCATGAAAGTTTTTGATATCTTCTGAACAAATTCAGCGTCGGTTCGGTCAATATTCATCTCGTTGAGGACTTCTTTGGGAGCATTGAATTCAAAATCACCGAGACCCGGTAACCGCGTTTTGTGTCCCTGCCATAGATTTTGACAGACTGACTCATTGGGTAAAACGTTGGAATTATTTGTGATTTTTCGTTTAAGTAAGTTGCGTCGTCATACCAAATACTTTTTTTCAGCACAGTTACCGTATATGCAGCCCTGTACATGCAGTATTTTAGTTTACTCATGCTGCTTTTGGCGTAGATCAGTCCTCCTTTGTTTACCTGCTCCTCATTTATATGTGACGTTTCACATTTTGTCGGTTCCGTCATTGCAAATTTCTGCGTCTGTAGAATGTTCCCAAAATCATACCCCACAATCTCCAAGGATTGTGAAAAACCTAATATGCTAACCAACTGAAGAAGTTTCCAGTTCAGCTGCACGATCCAATGTGGGTTCCACGCACTCTGCATTTTGTCGTATCACCTTTTAAAAAAATACATCATTATCAAATTTTTCATCTGAATCGTTATCCTTGAATAAAAAATAGTTTTTCAGTTTCCGTGGTCTTGTTATTCCCGACGCACTTCTTGTCTGATATCGTCGTTCGGTGACATTTTGCGAAGTAGAAGCCGTGCTCCTATTTGGAAATTCTTCGCCTTCACTCCTTTCGGATGTTGACACCAGACTATCCCGCTTCTGCTGTGTGGCTACTTTGGGCGCAGGTATCTTTGTGCTTCTGCTCTTATTATTGGTGTTAGTATTTATTGATTCTCTTGTACTCCCACCCATAGGTGTTTGAAACGATTCGTCTTTGACTGTCTCATTGTGAGTTTCAGTATTAGGATTAATTTGACTAATATTTCCTTCAGGTTGAACTTCTCTTCTTTCTGTGTCATTCTGTTTTGGGGTCACCACTTCAATTTCCACAAAATCATTGTCCTCCGTAAGGTTGTTTTGTGTTATTTTCGGTTCAATCTTTCCCTTCTTAGGTTCTTTTTTATCGGTGGTAGCACTTCTACTGTTAAAACGTTTGAGTCGATCGTAGTTGACCTTTTGTTGTTTTTTTGTTTTCACATCCTCAATAACAAAGTTCAGATCATTTATTATTTCACGTATTACCTGCGGTCCGCTGTAAAAGGATTTAAATTTCTTTGTCTGGCCAGTTTTTATTGTGGGGTTGAACACCATTACTAAATCACCTACTTCATATTGTGGTCCAAATGTGCTACGGTCATAGTAGGTTTTTTGTCTTTGTTGCTCCACATCCATGCTTTCCCGTACCAGCTCATGGCACGTTTGTAGTTCATCTTTCAAGCAACCAACATAATCACTCAAAGTTGGGTAGATTTTGGTTTGTATTGTTTGATACATGCTATCAATCGGCAGCGCGCATGATCGTCCAAAAAGGAGGTAAAGGGAGCTGTACTTCGTAACAGAGTGAATTGATGATCTGTACGCCATCATTACTAGCGGAAGGTAGTCGCTCCAGGTGTTGTGATGTTCACCCACGTATTTTGCAAGACTCTCTTCGATTGTGCGATTGGTGCGCTCTATCATTGCGTTTCCTTGAGGGTGATAAGCTGTTGTTGAAGTCCTGTTAATTCCCAGCTCTTTACACATGTTCTTGAAAAGATTCGACATAAAATTACTGCCCTTGTCGCTATGAAGATTTGCCGGACAACCAAACCTTGAAACCCATACATTTACAAAGGCGACCGTTGAAGCTTCTTGGTTGCTCATGGGAATTGCTTCATACCATTTTGTAAATTGATCTCCAATTAACAGAATGTATTTGTTTCCGCTGGACTCTGGTAAAGGTCCCATAATGTCTAAGGCAACTTGCCAGAACGGATGACTTGGTTTCCACGTTGTCAGACTGTGTATGTGTTTCTGGTGTGGAGATTTCTTTTGACAGCATTCTTCGCAAGAACTTACCCACTCATGGACATCTTTTTTCATCCCGGGCCAGTAGAATCGTTCTCGAACCCGATCAAATGTCTTGGCCATACCAAAGTGTCCGCAATGTTCATGAAGGAAAGGTAGAATTTCTTTTAAAAGTGATCTCTGAATGACTATTTGTGTTAAGTTATTAATTTCGTCAATATGTTTCTGTCTCTTGATTAGATCATTTTCAATCCGTAAGTTTCTGAAATCAGTCCAACGTTTCCACAGTGCCCTAGAGGCTCCTGCCATGTGTTTTCTTTGAGGGCGTTTCCCGTTCTCATTCCAGTTTCTCAGTATAATGAGGTCGGCTGCATTTTTCTGATGTTCAACTAGTTGTTAAACAGATTTCCCTAGTCCAATGGACCAGATATTTTTTTCTTCCGTATTTATTTGGTTCACTTGATTGCAGTCTTCGACTTGGTTTTCAGTCTGTGGAACTCTCGACAGACAGTCCGCGTGAGGGATCTTTTTTCCCGCTTCGTGTTTGATTTCAAAGTCAAACTGTCCGAGCTTTTCTATCCACCGGGCCAATAATCCGTCTGGTTCCTTAAAACTATATAACCACGTGAGGGCCCTAGGGTCAGTAACAATTAAAAATTTTTGTCCAAGAAGATAATTTCTGAAGTGTTGAGTAAAATAAACTAATGCAAAAAGTTCTCGTTTTGTCGCAGAATAGTTTCGTTGACTTTTGCTGAGCGTTTTGCTTGCGTATGCAATAACTCTTTCACCCCATTGTTGTCTTTGGGAAATAATTGCGCCAATTCCAAACAAAGAGGCGTCGGTGTTTAACGTATAGGGATCCGTGTCATTCGGATAACCCAAAATCGGTGCTTTCTGTAAAGCTTGTTTTAGTTGTTCAACTGCTGATTCGCATTCCTTGCTCCAAGTAAAACGTTCTTTTTTGTTTAATAGCTTATAAAGCGGCTCTGCTATTTTTCCGAAATCTTGTATGAATCTTCTGTAAAAGCCTACTAGTCCTAATATAGCTCTCAATGCTTTTATTGTTCGTGGGCTTTTCATTTTACTGACTGCCGCTACTTTCTCCGGATCCACTTCTACGCCTTTATTTGATACAATGTGTCCCAGGAAATGAATTTTTTCCTGAAAAAACCTGCATTTTGAGCCTTTTATTTTCAATCCAGCGTCTTT
This sequence comes from Convolutriloba macropyga, assembly GCF_964194025.1. NCBI lineage: Eukaryota > Metazoa > Xenacoelomorpha > Acoela > Convolutidae > Convolutriloba > Convolutriloba macropyga. Next base: position 81,485,718 of record NC_134471.1, on the reverse strand, counting down.
AAGTCGCCCAAGTACGAGATCTAGGCGGTTGAGATGCTCCTCAAAGGATCTACCGAAGATGATTATGTCATCCAGGTATACTAGAGCCACCTCGTAGGAGAGTCCCGACATGATCAATTCCATTAAATTTTGAAAAGCTCCTGGCGCTGACGCCAAACCCATGGGTAGTCTCTTCCATTTGTAGAGTCCCATTGGAGTTACAAAGGCTGTCACGTTCTGTGACTCTTCATCGAGTGCCATTTGAAAATATCCCGATGTCAAATCGATATTGGAAAAGTAACAATTTCCATCTAGAGAATCAATAACGTCATTTATTCTTGGTAGCGGCCAACTGGTTTTCTCGATTTGTTTATTCAAACCTCTGTAATCTACAACTAGTCTGTAGCTACCATCTTTCTTCTTCACCAATATTGATGGTGCTGCCCAATACGAATGGGTTGGTTCAATTAATTTTGCATCCTCTAGATCTTCGACAATTTTTTTCATTGCTTTTCTTTTGTCAAAACTCATACTGCAATAACTTCTTCTGAACGGCTGTGCATCTTTGTTGAGTTTAATCTGGTGTTTAATTTTGTCACAATATCCTAAGTCATTTGAGTTTCGTGAGAAGACTTGTTGATGTCTCGTGAACAATTCCTGTACTTTTTCTTTCTGCTGGTCATTTAGTTTAGAACCTTCCAAGTTTGCGTGTTTTCCCATTTGAAAAGTTTCTAATGTTTTTGGCTTATTTTGATTTGTGAAAGTTCCATTCACAACTAAGTTCTGTTTGTTTTCAAAGTAAGTTCCCACTTTAGTGTTTTTATACACGGTTACTGGTGCGTCCGTTAGATTTAACACTTTTATCAAACTCCAACCATCTTCCATTGATATCATACAGGCGGCTAAAAGCAAACCAGTCTTTAGTTCAAAATCTCCAATTGCTTCCACTAATCCTTCCACTCCCGGAATTTCTTCTCCGTTTTCATCAGCTAATCTAATTTTGATTAGATTTTCGTTTTTACTCTGTATATAAGTGTTTTGTCCCGCAATTGCAAAAACTTGAACACCTTGCGTTTTCTCTGTGGTGAGTGGTATTGAAACTTTAAAGTGACTGCTATATAGTTTCTCTTCGTGTAAGTTCAATACGCATTTATTGGTTTTCTGGAAATCAATTCCCAGCAGACATTTTATACCTCCGTCTGCCGTTATCACAAACTCTTGTTCGACCTCCGGTAGTCTTGGTTGCATCTGTACCAAAAGCGTTACTCTGCCTAATATTTTGACAGCTGAGTTATTGGCTGTTAACACTCGTTTTGTGTATGTTTGTACAATTCCCGGTTTTCCCAGTTTTTCGTATGTGGACCAGCTCAAAAGCGATATACTACTTCCACTGTCTATTAATCCAACGCATCTGTTCCCATGAAGTATGATTTCTGCGTTTAGACATTAAATTGTGTTTGTCGAACAAACTCTAATGACATTGCAGTTCTCGGTGGTTTTCTTTTTAAAAGGGCAGTTTCTTTTCAAGTGTTGGGAAATTCCACATAGGAAACAATTTCGACAATTCCTCGAAAGGTGTCCTTCTTGTCCACAGGCTCTGCACTTGAAACCCTGCCTGTCGTTCCTCCTAGACGGTTCCTCTCTTCCAACAGATCTGTCTCGGTGACTAGGTCCTGGCGTTGGAAATCGCCGCCGATCGTTAAACCCACGATCTTGTTGCTGTCCTCTGTCACGTCTGTCGTCACCCCACCGTCCCCGGGAACCACTTCGCTCCCTAGATTGGTTTCGACGGTTTTCTCGCTGTTTGTCATCTACTGACAATTGGTTCAAAAGCTTGGTGACGGCCTCCACTAAATCTTTTGTTTCATCTCGTCTAATTACCGCAACTTTTGGTGTTTGCTCTTCCTCCTCTATTCTTGTTACAGCTTCCAGATGCAATGCTCTTTCCAAAACTGTTTCAATGTTCATATCCTTATCGCCAATTTGCTTTCTGAGATCTAACCTCACCTGACTATGGTTGATTCCTTCTAGAAATCCTCTCAGAACGAGATGGTCTCTAATGTCTTGCGACTCCGTTGGGTAAGCTTTCAAAGCCAACTGCTTTAAATCTCCCAAAAAATCAGTCAGTTTTTCTCCTGGTTGCTGTACGAGATGTAAATATTAGAAGATTTGTGAAGATGAGAGATGTAAAGCAATTAAAGAGAGGCAGCTCGATTGTGTAAGGTGAACCATAATGTATCATAATGTATGACATGCTCATAAATTACAAATTATGCGCTTAATATGTAATTTATGAGCATGTCATACATTATGGTTCACTATAATCAGTAGGACCGAAACCAAATTCCATATGCGAAACTAAACCTCATATAATTGAGCTGCCCTTCTCTAAATAGCTCTACATCTTCTCAACTTTTGAAACTTCTTTTATTTCCAATCAATAACCCTAACTCTGCCTTAAACCGTTTGAATAATTACTTCTTCATATTTAAATTAAAGTCTCAGACTTAGAGAATGCTATCGGTAATCCCGAAGTTTAAAGTGCTCAAGAAAACCCCCAACCGAAAATGTAACCGTACACAAAGCACGGTTATTACATAGTGAAAAGGGAGCATCAAGCTGGTTGAACGCTTTGCCATTGAAGCGTTATCTTTTCGACCTAAGGAAAAGCGAGTTTCATGATGGCTTTAACCTTGGCTATGCCTGGGACCCAGTGAAGATTTCATCACTATGCGCATGCAAGGAAAACTTCACTGTGTCACATGCCCTCCTCTGTCCGAAAGGAGGATACACGCACATGAGACATAATGAACTCCGCGATTCCTTTGCGAACTTGTTATGTGATGTCTGTCATGATGTCGAGATCGAACCTCATCTTCAGCCGTTGCAAGGGGATTAAATCAACGACAAATGATGATGCAAGATTAGATATCAAGGCCAATGGGCTTTGGGAATCGAGGTTGAACAAAACCTATTTTGATGTGAAATTTTTCGACCCCCTGGCAAAAAGTTGCCTTTAAAGCAGTAGCGAAGCCTACAAGTACCATGAATCTATTAAAAAGAACAAATATAAACAAAGAATAACTGAGGTTGAGAAAGCAACGTTTTGTCCGCTTGTCTTCCCATGCACTGGTGGAGCTGGCCCATCTTTTTCAAAAGCGCGGAAACAACTGGCATCAAAGCTCTCTGCGCGAAGAGGACAGCTATGCTGATATCATATCGTATCTAAGGACAAAAACAAGCTTTGCTCTTAAGCGGAGTTCTATCCTCTGCATTCGTGGGTCAAGGACACTTAGGCGGCGCGAAATTGTAGATGCCTCGATGTGAGCTGTGGTTGAAGAAGGGAGGCTGTTAGTTTGACTCATCTACTTTGTTCATTATTTGTTTGTTTTCTAATGCTGTCTGTCTTTGGTATACTTCCTCATCTGATGGTTGTATATATCATTATATTGATAGATTTAAACTATGCGAAATGCTTTATGAAGACGTAGTGCTGGGAGGGCCCGGATGTAGCTTATAGTGTCGGCGTACGGCTCTCCGCGTTTTTCGCTAGATGGATACAATAATTATAAATGAAAATGTTTTGTAGGATCTTTAGTAAAACTTTTATGCATCGGAGAAATTCAATTATTGTGTATATGCAGATTTTGAAATGTATTTTTTCCATTATAATAGCGTAAACCGAGTGCAAGAAATGTTTGGCCCCTTATCTTCAGATGGAAACTTGACATCTGATAAAGGTGGTCTGACACAACAAGCGCTCACGATGTAGCAGTTACCGAATTGTGGTCTAGGTAATTAACAGTGCACTGTCAATTTGTAGGACAAGAGAATGGAATAGGGAAAGCATATTTTTAAGATCTCACCCTCCTTTGTATTTTGTATCATCAATTTCCGAACCATGGTATACGCCTCAGCAGGATCAGGCGATTATTGGCTTATTTGTTGAGATTAGTAGTAATTGCGTAACTGTTTGGATATTTGAACTGCAGAACAATGAAACTAAAGCCGAAATTACCCTAATTATGACTGGCCTTGTTAGCTGACTTCAAAGATTATTTTCTTTCAGTTGGTCATGTAGCTAACTATAGTAACATTTGTACCTGAGTCGCTTGAAAGCTGGATTGTTTATAGTTGCGCAGGTCCTTAAAGTTGTTTAATTATGCCTGTTTCGTTTTATCTAAATTTCGGCCCACTTGTCAAGATATCTCACAGCTGAAAATCTTGATCCGATTAAGCGGATCTATCACTGCAGCGCTACAATGGAGCAAGATCAACGAGGTGAAGTTCTGGAATGTGGTAAAGTTTTGTTAATTGGAGCAGCTTTGCTGGATCAAATAGTTCATGTATCCTCTGATTTCCTAAGAGAAAATCAACTAGAAGCGAATGCAACATACCACTGTAACAGAGAGCCTAGGCTGTACGCAGTCGTTGAACGATTTGAACGGGATTATGGGCACCAAATCATTCGTAAACCTGGCGGATCCGCCTTCAACACTGCACTTCATTACCACAGTCTCTATCAGGGTAATAATATTTGTAGCTTTTTGCCCATCGCCTTAAGGTATGAAAAAATCTGATCTTTTTTATTGGTTTCGTTTCTCACGTTGGCCTTCGTTATGTACTACTACTGCTACTACTACTATTACTATGGCATGCTTCAATTTGACTTATGGTCATTTTTTTCGAAGCGACTTTTTTGTAATCTACATTTTTCTCAAAAAAGCAGCAAGATTCACAAGTACTAAGTAATGAAGAATAGAATTGACGGCAAAAGCCATCAAAAAGCAAAATTGGAATAGATCCGCAAAATTTTTATGGGAAGAACATATCAGAAGTTGGTCACTAAATTTGTAGAATCAGAAAAATTGGAATTGTATTTAGTTTGGCGAATGTGTAATCTGAGTAAGTGTGAAGAAACTTCTTCAATATATATTTTGCTGACCTATAAGTTTTATTCCTCCATTGATAGGGTGAATAAGATAAGCTGCCAAAATTGATGTTGTTAAGATTAAGTATATTTTTAATTGATCTCAAACGGAGTTTGTAGCAATTATATTAGCCCTGTAGGTCTTTTTGTGCAATTTTTCGGTTGAGACTTTTCGTCTGACGCATTCCGCCCTCAAAAACGGGATAAACCGGTAGGGCCCAGCGGGCATTAAGTGCTCTTAGAGCTTTCTAGCTCTTCAGCTCAAACTGTTTTGGAGACTTATACTTATGGTGTGAAGAGGGGTTCTTAGAGGTTGAAGACCCCCCACTGTTGACCGACGATGAGCACCCCGGTGTAACCCCCCTTTGTGGCTAGCTGCTGACGAACAACCACTCCCTAAAAACAGGCAATTTTAAATTTTAAAAGAAAGTTAATTAAGAGAAAAGGTCAAATAAAAGATCAATTTATACTAATTTTAACAATTTTTTCAAGCTTTGTAATTTCGTCATTTTTTGAGTCATTTTCGTCATTTTTTGAGTTTTATCAGCCCTAGGTGTTGAGAAACCTACTCTAGGGTTTGATAATATGTCACTGCATATTTTCTGGTGGTAATAGAATTGTTTCAACATTTTAACATTGCGAATTTTAGCATTTTTTTTTTACAAAACTTGCAATATTTCTCAATTTTTTGTCAGTTTTTGTCCTTATTCAAGTTTTTCCCTACCCAGGGGCCAGAGAACCTCCCTATGGCTTTAATGTTAAGTTTCTGAAAAATTTTTGTTGGCTATGGAATAGTTTTCAACTTTTTATCCCAAATTTTATCAATTTTTTTTATGAAAGTTGCAATTTTTTAGGTTTATCCAGCCTCTAGAGCCAAGAAACCTCATCTAGGGTTTGATAATAGGTTTCTTTATAGTTTCTAACTGTAATGGAATGTTTTTCAAGATTTCAACATTAGGAATTTAGAATAATTAAAAAAATTGCAATTTTCAAATTTTTTGAAATTGTTTCATTTTTTTAGGTGTTTTCCAAACTCAAGAGCCACGAAACCTCCTCTCGGATTTGATACTAAGTTACCGCATTTGTTCTAGATGTAATGTAATGTTTTTCACGATTTTAGTATCACGAGTTCAAACAATTTTTTAAAAAAAACTGCAATTTTTTCAAGTTTTTTTGAATAATTTTTCAAATTTTTTCGCTCAACATGGCTCCTCCGAGGTTTGATATCCGGCTGTTTCATATTTTTTAGAGTTAATGGAATGGTTATCAATATTTAAATGACTCGAGTTTTTGCAATTTTTTTGATAAAATTTGTTTTTAAAAATCCCAGGGGCCAGAGAACCTCCCTATGGCTTTAATGTTAAGTTTCTGAAAAAATTTTGTTGGCTATAGAATAGTTTTCAACTTTTTAATATCCCAAATTTTATCAATTTTTTTTTATGAAAGTTGCAATTTTTTAGGTTTTTCCAGCCTCTAGAGCCAAGAAACCTCATCTATGGTTTGATAATAGGTTTCTTTATAGTTTCTAACTGTAATGGAATGTTTTTCAAGATTTCAACATTAGGAATTTAGAATAATTAAAAAAATTGCAATTTTCAAATTTTTTGAAATTGTTTCATTTTTTTAGGTTTTTTCCAAACTCAAGAGCCACGAAACCTCCTCTAGGATTTGATAGTAAGTTACCGCATTTGTTCTAGATGTAATGTAATGTTTTTCACGATTTTAGTATCACGAGTTCAAACAATTTTTTAAAAAAAACTGCAATTTTTTCAAGTTTTTTTGAATAATTTTTCAAATTTTTTCTCTCAACATGGCTCCTCCGAGGTTTGATATCCGGCTGTTTCATATTTTTTAGAGTTAATGGAATGGTTATCAATATTTGAATGACTCGAGTTTTTGCAATTTTTTTGATAAAATTTGTTTTTAAAAATTTTCGATAATTTATCATGTTCCAAGTTTATTGATCTTTTTGAGCCAGTGAAACTGTTTAGGGCTTGAAATAGGGATAGTGGATAATCTCTGGATACAATGAATTGGTTCTGAAGATATTAATATCAATATTTTTTGCAAGATTTTTGTTAAAATAGCTATTAGTTTTTAAATTTTTGAATATTTGTCCTTTTCTGAGTTTAACGATCATTACTGGCTAGCGAACCTTTTAAGTCTTGCAGATGGGTTACATGACAGAAATCCAGAGACAATAATTCGTCTATTACCCAAACCTCACGCCCCTTCAATCAAGTTAATGCTAGCCTCACTGAACAGTGGCTAGGTACTGACGAAGACAACCGCTCGCCGGTTGTTGAGTGCATTTTGCCCGACGTTAGTCGTTATGTTTATTTTATTTAACAAACACTTTTAATGTCGTAATCGTGCCGATATAAATTTTGTGGAACTCTTGAAAGAACAGATATGCTGGTCGATCAAAAGACCTTAAACTCGCTTGTTACTCTGAATATACAAGAACAGTTTTAAAACAACATTATTTGAAGCACAGTTGCTTATATTTATTACATAGACACCAAGCGTTTTACTTGTTTTTATGAAGCCACCCATAAATCGTCATGTAAGTATTGGTCGATAAAGCAACTCGGGTACGATGTATGTGATTATCAATTACTTCACTGCTTTTTCAAATTTGATGAAGAGGAATTTCCTGCTTTTTTCCCTTTGAATATTCTCTTATCTAAGAAATAATGCTGAAAAGTGGCTTGCTTCCTTAGAAACGTGGCTATCGGGGTGTGCATCTGATAGTTCTTCTCTGAATATTTGTCTGTATAATGCTAGTTCAATACATAATAAAAATCTCAAAATAAAAAAAACTGAATGAAGTGGAGGAATTTAGCTAAGCAATTCTTGTCGAAGCGTAGATCAAGGATAATGGAAAAGATGATTTCTTCCTTGAACAGTGCTGTTAGAGCGGTTATTCCTGTAAAAAATTTTTCAGGTCTAGAAAAGTAAGAGGCAGGTTAGCTTCTTATGATACTTTTTTCCAATTGAAAATGTTAAGCCTATAGAAATCAGGACACATGAAAAATTCTACATAAGACGAAAATAAAATGAAGTGGGAAAAATTTGAGTCGATGGCTTTTGCAAACAATCTTGTTAGTGGCAATACACCGGATCTTGCTGAAAAAGGTAGTTTTTTGAAAAGTTGACTATGTGAATTTACATCAGCCCTCAAGTCAGTATCGGATAATAAATTGCCGTTTTTCGCAAAAATTAAAAAATGGGAGGAAAATGCAAAAGGTGTAATCGCAAAAATCCTACTTTTGAAAACAAAAAATTGTTTTTTTTGAACCTGTAACCGTAAGCTTAGATTTATTTGCAGTAAAAAATAGTATTTCTTGAAAACCATGTTGCAGCAATAACTTAAAGGTTAAGTTATTAGTCTAAGTTAATCTTTAAGTTATTGGTTTAAGTTATTAATGCATGGAGAACCTGAGTGACTTGCAGATATTTTTAACGATGTTGTGTTCATAATATTGAATTGCTTTTGTAATCCTTACCTTCAACAAATGGCCTATGTATTGTCAATTTGAGCAAAGCTGCGAGAGAAGTACTTGAAACAATCACAGCTATTGATGTTCTCAGAATATTTTCTCAGATTTAAGCTGTGCCTCGTCAATCATTTGCTGCCAACTAAGCTCTCTGAAGCCGCTTTATCAAATATGCTGAACTTTTTGCACAAAGGTGATTAATTTACCAGTCCAAACAGGTTTTTCTCTAAAGGAACTGAAAGAGGGCATTGTGAAGCGATTCGTAGAAACTTCTAAACCTGATCCAGAAGTTTAATCAAACTACCGTCTGAAAATTTATTAACTGTATCAATTTTGAGTAATTTAGTTTGCATCTTAGTCTAGTAATATTATTAATAAGTGACCATCGTTGGTCACATTCCTTAAAATCAGCCACGCTTAATGTTTTCTACTGCCGTCTCTGTTAATTCGACGAATAGAGTGATATAATAAGTTCTGGTTTACAGCTCTCTTCTACTTTTGATATAATTCTTTATAATATTTTATTTGGAAGTTTTATAGGACAGAATTGGTCTGAAAGCCGCTTTACTATAGTTTATTAAAAGTTCTCTCTCTCTCTCTCTCTAACTGCTCTCAAGAAGTTTTCATTGACAGCGGTAATTCGAATGGGGTGGTAATTTCGGCTGTATGATGCAAGGGTTGGTCTGATGTTTTCTATTCTCGTGGATTGGGAGAAATAATTTTGAACTCCCTTTTTTATACAGACGATAATGTTCGTTTCTTTGTTTTTAACCCAGCGCATAGGCAATTGAAGTATGAAATAAAGGATATTCAGGAGTTGTTTACCAATGTTAGATTAAAGCTGACTGAAAATGTGATTGTAAAAAAGTTTAAAATAGTAAATCGTGGCCTTTTAAATATGTATGCCTGATGATAGCGATTACAGTCCAAGTTAAAGTAACCTGTCGTACACTTAACATAAGCGATATTTCAATTCCGTTTGTCCGAGCGCATATAATGCCCGTTATAATATTTACTCGTTTCTGAGTCATGTCAAAACGAAAAAAATGTTAGGTTGATCTTGTGTTTGGTCATATCGCGTCTTGATTATTGGAACCCCTTATGTTATGGCTTGCCAATTGTTCTTTTGTCAAAGCTAAACCGAAGCTTTGACAAAAGACCATTTGGCAAACCATAAAGTAAGGAGTTCCAATAATCAAGAAGCGATATGATCAAACACCGGATCAATTCTAATCAATTTTTTTCTCTTTTTTTTATGTTTCATCTTGAGCCTTGAATGCCAAGATTGGTCTGCCTAAAACGACTCCATTTGTTTAGGCTTTGCTTTTATTCAATATACTATTGGTCGCTCGCCGTTATATGCATCAATCTTTTAGATTCCGTGCTTACATCCCGGAACTAATTAGCCGAAACAGCACAGTTTTGAGACGACAGTATTTTTTTACCCATTTTTTTACTTCGTCTAACAGATTTTTGTTTCGTCTTACCCTGAATTCTTGGAATTGACTTTTTCAATGACTTGCCTCACTCAACAAAATGACTTCTGAACTCACTTATGGAACTTTAAATTTTATGAACATTTACTTGTTAAAGGTCAATAGTGTGCATCTAAGTACTGCCAAAGATATATGCCCTAATTCTTGATTATTAGAGTCCTGAGTTTTTGATTTCGAATATTAATTTTGGGATCTTCTCCGTTTGTGCCCCCAGTACATTATGCGCCCCCAAGTTACAGAGCACGTGCCATTACATAGTAAGTAATTATGTAAAAAATATTGAACGTGCATCTGAGGGGTGCAAATAATATGCGCCCACTAAGCTGAGGGGGCGCAAACGGAAAAAATCCTAATTTTGAAAAGCCCTATTAGGGCTTTCTCCTTATAGAGCTTATTTGTCTCATAAAAATTACAGTCCAAAGCTAACCCGAAAAGTCTAGTGGTCTATTAAAGGACTGGTGGTCGATCTGTCTATCTAATCTCTTTAGTTGTTTCAATTCATGGAAGGCCCCAAGCGTCTCTCGCGGCAATTTTCCGGCAATCTGCCGGTTATGTTTATAATCTCCTGGTGCCTAAACAAATCATAATATGATAGAATGCCATCCCCTCATGCTGTAGCTGTAGGACTTCTTTTTTGAAGCCTCAGATATTTAGTTTACTGATCTGTAGAGGAATAAATTCCAAGCCAGAGTAAACTAGAGCATCGGTGCGAAGACCATCTGGGGTTCTGCTCTTTGAGGGGTTTGCTGCCTTAAACTTTTGAACACTTCTCTTTTAAAATATTGGCAGTGTCGAGATTCTAAACGGTGCTTAATTCATTAATAATTATTTTAGGTGCTGATGACAGAGACGAAGCAATTGCGTGTCAGATAGTGGGATTGGTTGGAAAGAATGATCACTGTGATTGGCTGAAGGAGAGAGCAGAAGAAAAACAATTGGACGCAATTTGGCTCTGCAACACCTCTGGCATCTTTTTTGTTAAACATTTGCACAGCAAAATTTTAGCTATCTATGAACGACAAGCAAGTCTCTTTGGCAGCTTTGCTTCATTTTTGAATGTTCATTAGTTTACTGCAGTTTAAATTATAACATTAGGGTAACAGTAAATGAGTTGGATAAATAGCCTCAAAGATGAGAATGGTTGATATACAGTTACCTCCCATATCATTGATTTTTAATACTTTTGAATCAGGCGAACTCATGTTCTCTATTAAACTACAACTTCTTTTTGATGGTAGTTCTGGCCATACAAATCGCCGCGTTAGAACTACCACTATCACAACCAAATAAAAAATTCTTAGCAGCAGTTCATCGAAGCGGAAAACTGCTGATTTCCTTTTCATGATAGGTTTTTTATTTGGTCCTATTTTGAATATTCCCAAAAAGTAATATTATCAGCATGGACAATAAGAAATCACATAAAACTCCAAGGATATTGAGAACAACCCAAGCCCGGAGACATACATGGAAGAAATCAAAAGTCTAATTAATTCAGTTCCAAAGAACATTTAATTTTTCCTTAAGTGTCGCAGTATAGTTAAGAAACGCAACGCATTAAAGCAAATAATATTGGACACTGGGCCAAGTACTATCTACGGGCTTAGTGAGACCTGATTGACAATGAAAGATAACCACCATCTGTGCGAAATTGATTCCGGATCATTTAACTGTTTCACTGCAGATCGCGAAGTAAAAAATGACAAGCAAATTAAAAAGGCGGAGACGTTACGTTTCTAAAAGAGTTGAATCGGGAAACATCTGGGTTAAATGCAAGACCTCTTCGAAAAACATCCTCATTGTTCGACTAGTGTATAATACACAGAAAGAGTTCAGTAGCCCTTTTATATTGACTATCTTAATGAAAAAAAGAGAGTCGTTAGATACAATTTTGAAGCCATACCACTTAGAGTCTTGCAACAAGCTAACATCAACTTCAAAATTTGGTTACACTCTTATTGGTTATATAATTGCTGATCGTTCAAGCCTAGAGCGCGCGCAATATCATATCTTAGAATTAGGCCTTAGAGCAGATCATTTTGCTACACTTCTTATACTGGCTGAAACAAAAGAAGAAAAACGTAAACCGGTCAAAAATTAAAATTGATAAGGCAAAATATTCTCAAACAATTTTTTCTTACTGTCTTTTACAATTATTCAGGCAAACGTTCTACAATTCCGATTATCCAGTTTTTATGTTTTAAGAAATTGTTGGAAACATACCAAGCCATTATTGGTTGCGCCCCACCAAAATTTTTTTATATGCGGAGAGAGAATCCTAAGTTATTTTTCCTATCAGAAATTGTTAATGCGGAGTTGATAAGAAAAACAAAACAAAAAAATTGAAAATCATTAACGGAAACAGAAACAAAATGAAAGAAATGGGGCTAGCGAGAAATTTAAGAACTCCTGTTGTTTATGTTAAAAATGTTAGGGTAATAGCAAATCTCTTCAACTACCAGTATTCGAAATTTGGTGACTACTCTTCTCAAAAGAAATAGAAAAATCGCTTTTGAAGAATTATGAAAAGGTCTTCTAGAAAAAGAGAAAGTTGTCCTTTAGATTTGTTTCTGTGCAGTAAGTGTATAGTGTTGTTTGATCGCTCAATCCGAATTAAAAGCTTCGCCTTTCAACAATTCCAGCCTGGGCACTAAAAGATGGCGCAAAATTCTTAGTACCACATCTCACTATGCTGTTTAATCAATGGATTGACCGAAATACTTTTCCATTAGAATTTTGAAAAGCATTTCGTTCTCTCATTCTAAAAAAAGAAGAACCAGACAATCCAGAAATTTACAAACCAATATCTGTTACAAGCGCGCTCTTCTAAGTTTTTTAGATGCGTGTTTAAAGCCAAATGAATTCACCTTTGAACAAAATCAGAAGTCTATCACCCAGGCACTTTCATTTCAAGAGCTCTTTTTAAACACTAGACGCTCTTTTTTTTTACAGAGACTGTACGCTGCAAAATTGCTATCAATGAGTTTGTCTCAACTGCTTTGCTGGATCTATCTAAAGCTTTCGAATCAATCAAACTTGATGTACGTTACCAGAAGCTATACTCATTGGGTTTTTAAAGGAGCGCACCCCAATTCATACCAGCATTTACTCAACTACGACTACAGAAAGTTTTGGTGAATCTGACTGAATTGATCTTTACCGGGGTGCCGCGCAAGGAACTGTGCTCGGACCCTTAGTGTTCAATTTTTTCGTCAATGATTTAGAATATTTGAGGATTCTTTGGAAAATTTGACCTTCTACTTTGACAGAAATAGTCTAAAATTGAACAGATCAAAACCAGACTTCCATGTAATCTGCGAAAGGTCTAAAAAATTGTTGAAGCAACACCTGTTCTATAAATTTTAGTGGTGAAAAGTTAACAATGTTCAGTGAAATACTAGCAGTGAAATAAAGTTAAGTGATATACTAAGTTCTGGACAAAAATTCGAAATCCCAAGAATAACTAAAAAATGTTTTGCGAAGAATGGCTTATTGAATAAGAGCAAGTTATGCAATCAAGAGCTCTTTCGGGGCGTATGCAAGAATATGAATGCACTAGTTGTTAGTCGTTTGCACTATAGTACAGTCTTTTTGAGTGGCATTAAGCGTTCTCTTCTATTTTCACTTGAGAAATAGCTAAACTGGGCAATAAACTCCTGCTTCAACAGAAAATATGACTCATATCATGAAGTAAAGTTACAATATGAAATACTTACTCTTGATTAATTATTTAGGATGAAATAAGCTAGTTTCTTGCAAAAAGTTTTATCAAATAGAGCTCATACAGTTTTCCTAAAATTAGGAGAATTTCCTACACTGCACTACCAAAAACAAATTTTCTCCATCTCAAATATAAATCGCATTACCTTAAGAACTGTTTTTTTTTCGCCAGAGCTATAGAGTCCTGGAATGACTTCATCATATCTAATCCAATTAGTAATAATTCTGAATTTAAAACCGTGAAAAAAATTAGGACCCATTTCTTTATGAAATTTCAAACTTCTCATAACCTATGTTATGGAAACCTGTCATGGAGAGACTTTAAATTCAGTTAATTTTAATACAATAAATTAATTTTTGTCCTAAACAAAAGCAATGATTTGTGCATTTACCCTACACTCCCATCGGCATGGTATTTATATCTGTCTTTGGAATTCAAGTGTTCTTTTTTTAGTATTTTGATAAATTTGCATAAAATGACGTAAAGATTTTTATGGTTGTGTTTGATGGTGGTCAACTAGGGAGGCATGTAGCATTGAAGTCCTTGAAATGACTTACAAAATAAAAGATGCCCGACAGGAGTTACTGGTAAATGTTGCGTACTGCTCTGCGAAGGTAATCGCTGCCTTGTATCTCTCGGAGGAGCTGATGACGTAACACCCGAGACGCTATTACGTAATTCTGAGTTTGTTACGTCACTGGAGGCTGCCAAGGGCCTTTACATGGTGGCCTTTGTCCTTTTACATCCAAATTATTGGGTATTTTTATTTCTCGCGGAGAAAATATCGAAATGGAACATTTTGATGGTATTTAATTTATCGTCTTACAAAATTCTTGAATCAAAAACTATGAAAGAGCGAGTATGGGATGCGTTGAAATTTTCTGATTATGTAATAGGTAATTATGAAGAATTTGCAGCTTTTACAGGTATTGTCGACCCTTACAAAGCTATTTTATACGTCCAGAAACGGGTTGTGGGTTCCGCAGTTAACGGTAAACAAATTGTTGTCGTCATGACCCGAGGCGATAAATCGACCTTGACCTGTTTGAAAGAGCAAATCGAAGAATTTGCGGTAAAGAGATTTGATGCCAATATTTTAAAAGGCGATGGTGAGACAATGTTGGATACGAATGGTGCTGGGGATGCATTTGCAGCTGGATTTGTTTTTGGGATTTGCAATGGAAGAGATTTAGCTCAATCTGTTAAACTTGCAAACGAAACTGCTTTTAATTGTATAAAACAATCGGCTGTGTAAGACGTATGAAGTGTTATTTTTGGAGGTAGCACAAACTAATGTTTTCTATTTTTCCGATTTTGTATATACTCTAGATTTTATCCAAAAATTCATATCGATTCAATGCTACAAGATTCTATATTTTACAGTAATTTTTTTAAATGAATTCAGATTGTTTTCCAACTATTCTTTTTCGGTTGATAAAAGAGCCTTAGTTGCTGCTCATCTCTCGAAGTCCGTTTTTGGAAGAAAAAATAAAAATGATGAAAAATGAAATGGTTTTTCAGTTACCAACCAGTCCAATTGAAATACGCGAAAGGAACGTCATACAGATTGCTCTCTCTAAGAGCTCTACTAGTCCTTAACAGTAAAATTCTCTGAAGCTGCTGAGAATACACAAAATCAGGGTGTAATGGTCAATTTTGCTATTTAATATTGTTCCGACCTCATGCAAAGAGTGAGGGAAGTTTCTATCTCACTTTTGACCTCTAAAACTATATTGGAGAGAAATTGCTCATAAAAGAAAATGTATCTTTTCCGTTTGTGCACCCCAGCTTAGTGGGCGCATATTATTTGCACCTCCCAGACGCACGCGCCATATTTTTACATTATGAATTACTATGTAATGGCACGTGCTCTGTAACTGGGGACGCATAACGTTCTGTGACGTACTGGGGGGGGGGGCACAAACGGAAAAGATCCAAGAAAATAATTAGTAACTCTCTTACTAAGTTTGAACCAGTTGTTGTTATCTTCTGTCCTTTCCGGTGTGCCTCTTCCGAAACATTTTGGGACTGTCACGTGGGTTCTCAAACACGTTTAAATGAGTTGTCTTACGATTTCCCGATGATAATACAAGACCACGTAAACAAAAGCTGCGTTTTTGTGAAGCGCATTCCCAATTCTAGAATCTAAACTGTGCTGTGAACTTTAAACCGATCAAGTCTAGGAATCCATCTTAGAAACTTAAGTCCGAAGAGGTCAGTTGAAAAGTAAAACTTCAAGCAAAATTTTTGCATACAAATGCGTTATTTGTATGGAGAATTTTCGCTTTCCAACCACCAGGTAGCAGGACAGAAAAATTGATCTCAAGTCTGCCGCATTTTTTTAATTGAATACGTTTTGGCAAACTATTGAAACTGGCTTTTTGGCCTTAACTTTTATCACCAATCGCATGACATCAATGTTTATTTGAAAACTTGAAGCTGTTCAAACTTACAAGGGTGGACAATCTTCAAAGTTGAACATTCTCGTTCGACTGTTTGAAAACCTCCTGTATAATTGAGTTAAAAATCAATAAAAGTATTACCACCAACCGAAAAATTTATAGCCAGAAACATATTGAATAAATTCAACCATCCTAAAGTAATTCTTCTATCAAAACTAAATAATGTCCAGACTAATTAAAACTAATTTAATCAACCGATTCACAACTATCCAAAATTCAAAGGGTGCAAACTGGTTATTTTTCAATTTCAAGGTATTAAAGCTGACAAATATCTTACCAGAAGGAATAGGAAGACTTCCATATCTTTTAAAGAAAATCATTACGAAGGAAAAAATTAAGAAATAAAATCAAGATTTCTACCTCCTCAGGGTAAGAAAAGGTACCGGCAAGGTAAGTTGGACAAGTTTTCATGACTGGAAAAAAGTAGTTGCTGAGCATGAAACATAAGTTCTATTGAATTTTGAAATTAGCGAACGAAGTGAACCACGGAGCTCAGATCATCTTCAGCAAAAATTTACGTAGATATGTTGTAGCTTGTTACTGACCTGGTGCGTCCACCGTTGCACGTATACGTTAGGTCAAAATGTTCTACATGAAAAGACACGTTAGTTAATGCTAATAAAAACTGATACGGTTGAGTACATTCAAACACAACAAAACTCATCATTCGGGAGAAGAACGCAAACGATCGCGAAAGCAAGCAGGAGCTGAAGAGAGAGAGAGAGAGAGAGAGAGAGAGAGAGAGAGAGAGAGCGGAGTAGTTGGTTCTCAAGTGAGAAAAAATTGTAGTTTTCTATTGAGTTCTCAGTAGAAGAACACAGTTTCGTATTTGCAGTTAGTGAAACCGCTGAGCTATCCGATATAGTTGGTAGAGAGGATAAAATTTCCGGTCAGTAAAAGCTCTTGGGAGGCAGAATTTCTGAGCGTTATTTAGGTAAGAAGTCAATTGAACGAATTTCGGATACTTGTGAATAGGTTGATTGAATTAGGTAGTGTGGACTTTATTTAGTCTTGATTGAAAAATTTCTTTAGGATGGTTGAATATATTCAAATATATATTTCTGGATATAACTTTTTTGGTTGCTGGTATTACTTCTATTGATTTTTAATTCTAATATCCAGAAGGAAGTTTTCAAACAGTCGAACGATCAACTTTTTTGGGGACAGAATAGAACACTACAAACAGGTGGACAAACCACTGAACAAATGTTTCGGATTTTAGGTAGAGTTTTGGTAGCTGGCCGTTCCCCAGCTAGAAGTCTTCTAACGCCCAAAAATTTCTACTGGATTTGGATTTTTAATCTATATTTTGTAACATCAAAACGGCGTTTTTGTCCACTTATCCTTGAAAATGGCGGCATGGCTTTACCCCTATATATTTATATATTTTCGGTTTGCGGTGACGTCTCTCGCATCAGCAATCAAAAACTTTTTTTCACAGTTGAGAATTCATAGAATGTGGCACAACATTGTTAGGGTATCTTATTGTTTTGTTTATTAGTGTTTTTTATATGTCTTGTGATAGCCTTTCTGCTCTTCTTCGGAAATCAGATTCAGCTATCTGTCCTGAACACATTTTTTGCCAATAACATTTTTAACTTTTTCTATGGAGGGGATTTTTTTGAATTATGTTCTGAGAATTATGTTCTGAGATTCGAACATTATTTTAGTGATGGTTTCTCCTCCAAGTTGTCCGTGAATGAACAACGGACAAAAGCTCTGTTGATGAATTGCTCTTCAATTCATTTAATCGTGATCTTGAATAAAAGTATTGGCAGTAGAAACAAAAACTCGAAAAGATAAACTTTGTTTTGTTTCCTAAAAAAGATTATTTTATTATTAGGTTATAAGAGTTATTCTATGTAACATGTGCTTATAGGCAATTGAATTGATTGCAGGACGGAATATATGAACAAAAAGGGAAGAATTTTGTCAATTTTGCTCCTAGATTTCCTAAGTCTTCTGCTGTAAAATCTGTTTGCTACATTTTACTTGGCGATTTGTTATACAAACAATTTTATTGATCAATCCATGCTATTCATCCATTGCTATTCATCATATATGCTAACGGCTTACCGCGTGCCTGTCCCAAACTAAATGTTATTCTGTTCGCTGACGATACAACTGTTACTCCAACAAGACTTGATGAAAATCTGATTCAGAATGAGCTCAATGCACTCAGCCTCTGGTTAGCCGCGAATAAGCTAGTTGTAAACGTAGATGAAACTATTCATCTAAACTTCAAAATAGGTGCTTTTAATTCTATTTCCTCGTTCAGTTTTAATCATTCTATTGTGAACAACAGTATGTGCTGTAACTGTCTCGGAGTATATTTGGACTCGATGTTATGGTTCAGAAAACACGTAGAGAGTATTAGGTTTCGACTTGCCAGACAAGCCGGTATAATATCTAAACTGCGGTATTAAATTCCGAGAGCTCAGTTCAACTACTATAAAGCAAACATAACCGCCCTATTACAGTATTGTGTACTTGTATACGGATGCTGTAGCTTCAGGACATTGAGACCTCTTCACATTCAGAGGAAAATATGACTTTGAGACCTCTCCACAGGAAAAATACTGAGGCTCTTTCCATTCCGGGATAAAAAGACTAACGTGGTTGATTTTTTCGTGAGGAAAAAAATACTAACTGTTTATGAGCTAACATTTATACGAATTGCTCAAATATGTGGTAAAATCACTGAAGGGCATGCATAGTGATAGTAGCTAAAATAGTTTTTTCGAATATCACAATAACGTAAGACGCACTAGAAATACCCAGATTAAACTACTCAAAGAACCGTCCTTCAAAAAAGCCTTCCAGAGAAGTTGAGTTTCCTTCCGTTGCGTCAAATTTTTATTAGTCTTTGTAAAAGTGGAATCATTGACAAAAACTTTTGAAATCTGAAACCGAAGGAAATCAGTTTTTTATTATAAACTGAGAGAATCGGTTCTCCTGGATAACTTGTTCTTAGTGAATTGTGTTCGTAAATCAAATTTTTTAAAGTTTTTTTAAGCATGGATGTACAGGTTATATAATGCTTAGAGATATCATGCGAGTTTTTACTACAATGAACAGATCAAAAATTTGTGGCACAGAAAATTTTAGCATAGTTCAATAAAAATCGATCACTTTTCGTCAAAAGTTGTTTTCAGCTTAGCTAGAGGGCAATATTGCCACGGCCTCCTGTCCTCTCCGAGATAATCTGTTAACTTATCTATGTATAATATTTCTTTGGAGAAATAAATTATTTCTGTTTCTTTCTTTCAATCTCGTTTTTCAGAGACTGATCACACAGCTGCTGGTAGATAGTGGAAATGGCATTGAAAAGGTAACTTCCAAAGGAAGTGCGTCAGGTTTTGCTCCAGAACTTGCATCAGCTACTCTTTACAGTTTTTTAGTGAAGCAAAATCAAGAGATAGGAACTGATAAATCCGTTTCAAGTGTTAATGAAAAAAAGCCATCCCAATCATTGTCACTTGCGGGTCACAAAACCGATATGCCTTGGTGGTGTATACTTTCAAGACATTTTGAATTTCGTCAATTTGCCTTTCAGTGGCAGGCCAAATCTAGCCATGATAAAGAACAGACAAAAGGGCGTGCGTAAGTTTTCCTTATCTAAGCGTGAATGAAAAGGAATTGATATTCTTTGCCCAAAGGCAAACTATTTTTATGGACGCTTTTCTTTTTGAATCAAGGTACTGATAAAAATTAGTGTTACTTGTTTCAATTAATTTTTGTGCTTGATACAACATGTAGGATAAAATCAAATAAGTTTTTTTTCAATTATTGGTTAACAAGCTTAGTTACGAAACAGACATTTTTGTGTAGATTAAATGGTCTCGGGCGTTTGAATACTTTTTATTGTATTTTTTTATTGAAATATTTTGAGTATTTTTTTATTGAAATTGAACCGCACAGAAAAATTTGCTCAAATACTTATTGCTTGGATTTTTGCTCTAGTTGAGTTGGCATAAATTTTGCTGCTATAAGTATTCGGTGTGCCTTGAGATATATTGCAAATTGTTTAAGATATGCTTGAATATATTAATAGGGATGTTATAATGGCTCTATGTAAAGAAGACAGTTAAGCAACAATAATCTGGGCCCAGGCTTTTCCCTAAAAATAGCGGGGAAAGAGTGTAAAAATTAAAAATTTCACCCCTATTTCTCCGCTTAATTAAAGGTGGAAGAGTAAAAAAGTGTAATTACAGTGTAATTTTAAAAAAAATTAGAAGGAGTTATTGAGGATTGCACCTCCAAATACCCTCTGTCGAACATATTACTTTCATTTTTTGCATTAACCATCTCGCCAACTGTTACTTGCATTTGACATTTCATTTTGGTTATGATGGTAATTGTGTAAGAGTGTATTTTTTGTATCAGTCCACCCTTTAAACTTATTTCTAGAGTGGAGAAAAGAGTGTAAATACAGTGTAATTTTTAAAAATTACACACTTACACTCTTTTCCGCGATAAATAGGAGTGGAATAAGCATTACACCCTAGTCACCACTAATTAAGGGTGGATTAAGGTTGAAACCTCGGCCTGGGAAAGCTTGAGAATTTATCTTTTTTGAAAATTTTTAAAATGACATCAACAAATAATTGATTTTTGAGGCACATGACCGAACATTAAATTCATCAAAAACCAAGTTTTTTAACTGAAAGAGCAGATATGACAGTGACGCAATGTTGTACATTGGAATTTGTTCAGTAAAAAAGGTACGTAACCTATGGTGGTTTATTAAAATATCTGCTCATTGTCAGACTACGAAATTGACGATAAAATTGAACCCATTAAGTGTTTCTTCAAACTAAGGAACATCATTGTTCTCAAAAATAAAACAAAAACATCACATCGGTCTGAAAAACTCTTGTACTTTTGTTAACTGGAGAGTTGGAAAAAAATGTAAGAGCATTATTTTCTGACTTCAATATCGTGTAATCTGTTACTCAAAAATAAACTGCACAAAAGTTCAAAACTCTTAGTGAGAAAAAACGATATCTGATTGGAACCAATTATCATTAAACCTTAAAAAATTGCTCGAATGCAGAAAAATTTCAGGAAAGAAGCTAGAAATAGCTCAGGAAAATTTTTTAATCCTAAATTTTGAAAGGGCCTATTGCAGTACTGTAAGTAGACACTCATTGAAGCATTGTAGTTTTATATCTAATATAAAAACTTCCCTTGAAAAGTTCCAGATTTTAACACAAACTTAATGATTAAGACGCCTTCATTTGTATGCAATTCGGATAAATCATGTTTGAAATTCAGTGTTCCTTTTTTCAGCCAATGTTTAACAGCCAGCTTGATTCTGATTGTTCGACAAATCTGTCAATTCTTATTAGCAAAAATTTCATCAGTTGGTACATCCATTACAACTGGTGTGCGACCGAGCTATTAGCTTAAATTCTCGCTTCTTCTTTGTCAAGTGAACCCCTTGTCAGACAAATTGGTAATCGTCTCGAATTTGAATGCAAACCGTCGCTGTTTTAATAAATAGTTCGTATTTAGTTGATGACTTCTTTCTAAAATGAAAAATTTGCATAAATACTTATGGGTTGCATGTTCGTGTGAGGGCTGTATAATCTGACTGAATGCATGTGTTGGTGTCTTTCAGATAGCATAAGTGTGTTCAAATTCTTTCTCTGTTTGTTTTCTACTTAAACTCTCTTTCTTTCTTCTATCTCCCTCTCTTCATCTCTCTTCTGTTTACAAGGTCTTATCTGTCCGACGCCAAACTTACTTGCAACTTTTGTCTATCAGTTATAAACACAGTGCTGTTTTTGCGTTATATTTGTGTATAATTGTAAACCTGAAATTGTCGAAATGTGTTTTTTTACTTGAAAACTTTTCTTTGCGTTTGTCGCTGTGCATTATTTAACAATTTCGAACTTGAAATTGTCGGAACGTTTTTTAACGGCGCGAAATGTGTTGTGTGAGCTTTTTCTTAATGAAAATTAAATATTTAGATTTTTCTCAGAATAAAAGCCCATAGTATTGTCCTTAAAAGTTTCTTTGGACTTTAAAACTCGGTTTGCTCAAGTTTCTTTGAACTAAAAAATCATAGAATATGCAAAATTTCTGTAGTATAGCAACGTTAAATAATTGCAATATAATTTTAATCATTTTCAATACTGACTCAAGTTAAATAGATGATATATAACTTCTAAATTCGGTGTTCAAAAAATTCCCGAACGATCATCTTAAAAAGTTCTTTTTTCTTTTGCTAAAACAGCACTGTTATGTGAAATCAAAAGATTTGAATTGAGCTTTAAATTTTGCTGTTCAAAATGGCATCATTATTGTCATCTCTGACTCATTATCTCTCATCTTTGCTTCTCTCGTCGTTTATTCTGGTTCTTCTGCTATCTGCTCAGTCGACATTGAGAGTGTCTGCCCAGGAGGATACAGAAGAGGTCTCAATACATTGTTTCCTTTTGTTTATTTTATCAGAGTATGTTTTGAATAACCCAAGACGCACTCGGAGGGTTGTCTGCTAAGATCGCGTGCGATTCTCGCAAATAACGGTTATCTGCTGAAAGAAACCAAAACTTCGATGTCTTGATCCCAAAATTTGTTTTAGGACCCAAAACTTAGGGAAGTTTTTTTTTTGCGAAATATTATAAGAAGATAAGCTTAACTTGCGCTGAAAAGATTTTTTCACTTTAACCTGAAAAGAAACAATTTTTCACTTTAACCTACGCTTGAATGTCAATTTTGATTATTTGGCCCCATATCTTGACTTTAGCTTTAACTTGAAAAGAAACAATTTTTCACTTTAACCTACGCTTGAATGTCAATTTTGATTATTTGGCCCCATATCTGCACTGAGTAACCCCAGAGACCTCGATCTAGGTATTCTTGCGTGTAGAAACAACAAAGATGATAGTTATGTACTTTTGCGTAAGTGTTCCAACCCTGCAAATTCCAAACAGTTCAACAAAAGGAACTTAAAATAACTTGATGGAATTGGTTTATATTGAAAAGCAGGGCTAGTGAAACTGAACGTACCCAGGTTCCGCTAGGTCATTTTCAGGTCTGCCCTACCATAGTAAAAACCTCTGGTCAAGTTTGCAACCTCTGGCCAATGCTCATGTTTAACAGGAGTGAAATGACTGGCTTCTTAGTCAAATTTATGGCTCGCCCAAAAATGTGGATCTTTTCGCAGTTTTGGTTGAAAATTGGTTACAATGACAAATTATAATAATTGCGCTCAAGCTTGAATCAGAGAAAATGTAACAATTAGGGTGAACGTACTTTGAGGTCAGAAAAAATAACTAGTAGAAATAGTTTATTAGTCTTACTAGTGAATCTTTTTTTCAAACTTGTTTTGTAAGCAATTATTGGTAATCGGGGGCAAAACTCACAGAGAAAAAGGGAAATTCTGTAGAAGAGGTTTCTTGTAGGATTTTTTGAGTAAAATGATATTGTCTACATTTAATTTCGGCTATTAAAATTTACTTTAGGTCTGGTGATTTTTACATCAGATTTATATATCACAATTGTTTAACTTGGCCAGAAAGGCTGACCTGAATCGCTTCGGTAAAGTTTGACCACGCTTGTTACCGAACTCCATTTTGACAGTTTAACAAAAGGAACTTACAATAACTTGATGGAATTGGTTTATATTGAAAAGCAGGGCTAGTGAAACTGAACGTAACCAGGTTCCGCTAGGTCAATTTCAGGTCTGCCCTACCCTAGTAAAAACCTCTGGTCAAGTTTGCAAAAAACTTGCAATTTGATTAAATAACTTGGGCTTGCAAAAATTTCAAATTTCACCGTCGGCAGTGAAATTTTGCAAATATTTGCACATTCGACGTTAATCCGGAAAATTTGCAAAAATTACGTTTTGACTAGTGTAACGGTGTAATTTGAGGTTTCCGTGTGTTGTAGTTTTAGTTGAAGTACGCAGTTGGGAGTGCTAATGTAGAGTCTACTTTTCAGTTAGAAGCAATCAAATAGCCTCATAGTAAAAGGAGAAAAAAAATTTTGGAGCTGCCTCAATTTTCCAATTGGATAATTTGCGGATAAGTGCTGTTTATATTTATGGACAGCTGGTTACATTATTTTACAGTACTGACCAAACTGCTGAACGATTTTATATTGCTTTTTGTCTAGAGTTTTAATGTAAGAGGTTTTCGAGTTCAAAGATTTTTTTTCGCATTTCCCAGTACCAGTTGGAAAATGGTACCTTCAACAGTCCCATTGTGACGAAAATTAGACTACGAGCATTGCATAATGTCTGTAAGGTCTAAAAATGCGCAAAAGAGGTAAGGAAGCTGAAAGAATCGAAAAAAAATTCCGGCAAACATTTGCACAAACAAAATGAAATTGACTGGGTTCTTGGTTTATAAAACATTAGCATCTGTGTTTCAAAAACACTTACCTCTGTTTTCCCTAAAAAATTATAAATGCGCCCATTTTCTATTGTGAAGAAAGAGTTTTGCTTTTAAAACGTTATTACACTTAGTCATAATCTGTCTTGAAAAGGAAACAATTCCCCCACTTCTCAAGGTGACAGATGTAAGTGGTAGTACAGTGACACCAGAGGAGGAGAATGTGAAGAACCCCTATGACAAGAGCAAGCCATTCGACAGAACTGGTCTGGCCATGACTCCTGACAACGAATGGGGGTCATACTTCAATTTGAACCAGGAAGAAGAAAGCAGGATTTTTAATATTGACGTTAGTTTCATTTAAAAGAAATTTAGATTTATTCTGCTCCCCCACCTCAGCGTAGTGGGTATATAATTTTTACGTCCCCCACCCCCCACGGGGGGGGGGGGGGAGCGTTGTACGCTCTCTAGCAGAATATAAGTTGATTAAGTACAGCTTTTCATCGAGCTTGGGTCAACCTTAGTCTAGACCTGGAATTTTTAAAAGACGGTCCGTGACCGATATCGGGCATGAAAAGACTGTCCTGGATAGATTTTTGTTATGAAAAGAGTTTGTTTAGAAATTGCTTGATCTCGACTTCAGCTGGAGCTTAAACAGCCGTTCTGGAGACTGGCTAGACAATAAAACGCGTCCTGGAATTTGGCCAGACAATAAAACGTGTCCTGTGTCCTGAAGTTTGGCTGAACTATAAATGGAATAAAAAATTTATTGCAATCTGCGTGGTCTCCATTATTAAATAATCTTGGTTTATCTTGATCCAAACTTCGAATGTTTGCTGATTATTTCTTATTGCCAGTTTTAATGTTTTCTCCAATAAAAATAAAGGGAGTCCTGGAATTTGGCTAGACAATAAAAAATGTCCTCGATTACGCTCGCAATCGTAGAAACTTCTTGTTTTCTATTTCCTAATAAATTAAAGACATATCGAGAAATTGGTTAACCATGGGTAAGATTGGAGAAAGTCGCGAGATTGCACCAGATGTTGGCGGAAGTTTTTAGTTATGCTCATTTTTGTCTATGAAAAGAATTTGGCTGGACTAATGGAAAGAGTTAGCCTTGACTTTAACAAGGGTCCTGGACCGTGTAATTTAGTTCAATATTTACCCCCACCTGGAATTATTAGGGCTTCTGATAAATTTCAGGTCTAGACAAGGAAAGCTTACCCGTGTTGACCACGATGACCCTTTCTTGGCAACCATATTCAAGCCATAGATGGAGTTTATGGTAACTTGGCGACCATAAAGCTGGCCATGCAAAAATATCAACATTGGTCGAAAAGCTCTTTAAACACCCATACATTGCACTCTGAGTGGAAAAAAACTCTTCAAGACACTTGAAAAAAATTCAAGTTCATGGTGTTTTGGGAACCATATCCAAGACCATACACATTTATGGTGCGATGTAAGACCATAAAAGTTAAAGTCAGAAAACACAAAAAAATTACGGGGAACAGGTAAATTAACACCTTCTGACTACATTAAGCCTTCCAAAAAACAAATTAGGTTACTTTTTTATTTTTTCAATTTCTTGGCAACCATATCCAAGACCATAAATATTCATGGTCTTGCTCAAGGTTGCTAAGAAAACCATGACGTCACAAATTTCTTAAAGAGTTCTGTCAAGCATGAAAAAAAATTAACTGTCTGTACGAGGCCCCTTGTCTCGAAAAAGTCATTTTTTTTTGCGTTTTGTTATTATGATTTTTGATATGATTGACTAGAGCTGCATTAAAAATGGAGATTTTTTGTCATTTTTTTCATGTGATTGTTGCCTCGAAGTTTTCATATATTAGCACAGTCTGCCACTCTTGTATAGTAGTTTTTTGGTACACTATAACTTTTACGCATTATGGCCGCTAAATTTGTTTTTCTTCTAACTAAAACAAAAGAAGTTTTCAAGAGTTTATCTGCGTTTATCATAATTTACATGTTTGAATTGGGTAACACAAATGTTTCCACTGGACAAAAAATGTAAACTGAGATTTTGCTAGCAGTCAGTTGGAAGCTTATACTATGAACAATTTACATTAGGTTGTTTTCTCTCAAATTTCTAAGAGGTGCAGATTATCAAATGTAGATGGTCAGATTATACCTTAAAAGGGGGAGTTGTTTTACGGTGGGATGGTTCCGAGAATAAGGGGGTTGCATAACGTGCCGGGGAATTTCTGTTGTTGCCAGATATTTGGAGACATGCCTCTGGGAACGAGTGAGTGTGACAGTTCTGGCATCACATTCAGCAGATACTACAAGAGTACCAAGGACCCTGCTCTCAGAATATACTCTTACTACTGTGTGTAAGTATATCTACTCTTGAAGATAAAAAATATATAATCCCAGTTTACAATCCTTGAACGCGTTGTGTGAGATCGTCAGGTCTTTCCCATTACAGCCCACAACACGGGGTTATGACGGGGAATACCCGATACTCTTCATTTTGACATAATCGAATGGCCAGATTCATAAAATCCTGTAGAGATCACATTTAGCTAGCATTACACGTTACAGCTTTCTAGTAAATTGAATCAAATTTCTTTCCGGTTGTCAAATTTTCAAGGGAACGATTTTGGAATTCAAAGTCAATCGTTGGCTAAATGTTCGCTCAAGCAATTAAAGCAATTAAGTTTGCGTTTTACGAATCTGACAGAAAATCAAACCCTTCTTCATTGAAACCCAAACCATTAAGTTCAATTGCTCTCGAACGAAGTTTGAAGCAGTTATTGTAAACTTGTTGTTCATTTTTATGAAAAACTTTATCTTGACCGATTTTGTGCTTTTCTTCTCGAACATTCTTTGACTTCTCAAGTGACTTTTTTCTCCATTTTTGAGTGATTTCAATTGCTTTCGATTCAAATCAAATTTGTTGAAAGATAAAAGCGCAGTTGAGGTACCGCTGTTGCTGAGATGCCAGAGTGGTAATTTCGAAGACGAAGGTTCAAACCCCTGTTGCGGGCAACGATTTTTTTGTGCCCTTAAAAAATTTGTAATCTACGCACAGTTTATTATATTGCCACCCCTTTTGTAGTTCGAGAGCAATTTTTCCAACGTTAGTCCAACGTTTTCCAACGTTAGTTTATGTTCTGTTCTTTTCGTGCTCATAAACAAGTTTTGTAGTAATTGTATTATTCCTGCGGCGGTCCTTTTACAACTCGAAGAGGAGTTGTTATTCTACATGTTTTTACGACTCAAACAGGAGCATTTGTGTTATAAAAAATTTTTGTCTCGAAGTTGATTATTAGTATCCTACAGATTAATTTTAGCTGAAGCAAGTATGTTAATGACTTAAACTTCAACTTCTTTCTTTTGAAACCCTCCGCGTAGTAAACATTATGTCTGACTTCCAAAACACTATTGTTTCATTAACTATTGACTTCTGTTTTCAAAATTTAGACTTTAACAGCTTCGTATTATCTGATAGATAGGAATTAGAAACTGCTGCAGTTCAAGGTCAGAGGTTAATTTGACGAGTTTTCTTTCCATAATTTTAGTCTATCCTCACTGTTTAAACTAAAGATACCCCAAACTACCTACCTAACTGCCAATACATACACCCCACTAACTAACCCCCACCGCCCTATCTACCACCAAACCCCCCAATTACATAACCGCCCTGCTTGCTTACCCCCCTTAACTATCTACGCCCCAATTACCTACTCCCTAACTTTATTCCAGGCCCTACGTGCCCCCTACCAGCCCTCACCTACACATGACCATAGTTAAGATTGTCTGACATTTTTAAAAACAATCTTGGTTCAAATAACTATTGATTTATGGGTTTCTTTTTGATGTTTTCTGATTTAACAATATATGTCACACAACTCTTTGAGCTGCTTCCTGTATTATTTTTTGGTGAAACAAGTCTGTTCCTGACTTGAATTTTGAATTTTGTTTTCGATAATTGGAATTTTACATTAGCTTAGTCACTAATGTTTTTTTTACGACTCCAAGAGGAGTAATGATGATCTGTTTTTATAGCTGCAAAACTATAAGCTGAAGATAGCTATGTAGCTATGTTGTGGTATTCCTGTTTTTTTTACTACCTGAAAAGAAGTATTGGTTTTCTTGAGATTTTTTTTTGCCGAAACTACCCTTTGTTTACGCTAAGTGAGTAATTTTGCCGTGAGAATAAATTTTTTTTGAGCGAAAAAAATTGTTTGATCATGCGCTGCGTTTAGTGAACAGTTTTTCGACTTTGAAAAGTGTTTTCGAGAAAATGACGCATATGGATACGCGTTTTCAGCCGTTTTTTTCCGGTCTATTTGGCTCATTTTTTGCCTCCAATTTGGCTTCTTGTATAATTAATTTTTGATCGACTCTGCATCAATGTGAAACCATTGGAATTGATAATAATGTTTTTCAAGAGCCAATTAATGCGTTTCGAGTGAAAAGTTGACTCATATTTTTCAATATTTACGGTTAATTTTTTTCATTAATTTCATTGTTTTCTTTAAACGGATTTTTTATTACCTCAAGAATTTTTGTTTCCTCTTATTGAGAATTTAGTTGTTTATTGGTGCTGGATGTTTGAAACCAAATGTAATTTTGTTCCATATTTCCGTTTTTAGCACTGATTTGACATTTTTGGGGCCTTTGAGTTCTGTTTCCACTCGTTAATTTTGGCAAGAATGGCTATGTTATTTTACTCAACCTGCGATCCAAAATAATACAAGGCACTCGTTTTTCTACTTCATTTTTTTCTACAAAGTTCCAAAAGTAGGAAGATGCCCACTACTTTTGATACTTTTTTACATTGTGTCGGTAGCCCCTCTATCTGACATTTGGCATTTTTTGTCTCTAGTAATTTTCTATGCTGAGTTGTTACCGTAGCTCATAGCTGTATTTACTCTGCCTTTATGAGTGGTTTTTGGTTTTTTTCAGTGGTTTTTGGTTTTTTTCAGCTATCATTTCAGTGGGTTTTGGTTTTTTTCCTCGGATATTTTTCAATTTCTTTTGTTGCCGTTTATTTAATGCAGCTTTCAGATTCTTGTTTGGATTTACAATTATAATATTTCGGACTAATATTTATAATTGAAATCGTTGATTACTTTCTGCGAAATTGTTCGGAAACGTTTCCCATTGAATTTAAATCCTTTTCCTTTGTCTTTTTCTTGATAAAGATTAATATTTGCATTTTTTGGATTCATTTTAACAAGGATATCTCTAAGGAGAGGCATTGCATGAAAAATGTGAACGTTTCAAAATGCTGAATTTTGTTAGTATACTGGATTATAAGTTGCTGATTGTGGCTGATTGGCCAAATTTATTTGGATCTAACAATCTAAAGGTTTTTTTTGTTAATTTTAACGGTTAAATTACTTTGACGCCACCTCTGTGTTGAATTTTAGAAGTTTTTTGCATAATTTTGTATCAGTTTTGGTTATAGATTGCCACTATTCTTTTGAATTGCTCTCATCGTTTTCAAAAAATTATATATTGCCCAAAAGGATATAGAATGCTCTTTTTAATTGCTCTCATCTTTTTCAAAATATTATAGATTGCCTTTGAATCGTTTTGAAAAAAATTGGGTGTTCATTTTCTCGAATCTTTTCATTTTTTAGAAGTTCACCGTCAGTCCTTTAGTTGCAAAAAGTGATCAAAGTTCGGTTGGGACCAATTTAGAAGAATGGGAACATCGTGCGTTCACACATTACAGAGCCTCTTTGTTGCATAAAATGTCGACTGGCCGTAATCTTTTTTTTAAGCCCTCGATCCCACCTAACAGGGCCAATTTGGTCCTTCTATGTACAGCAGTTGTTTCCGTTTTGTATGAATTTAAGGTCAGTCAGTGTCTCTCTGGTTGTTCTATGTAGCTCTACTAGAAGAATTGTTTTTTATTTTTTTGTGTTGCTCGTTTTTAGCCATGATGTGTAATACTTGGAATCGATTTGAAAAGAGATGATCTCTTTTGTACTCAATTTTCTTTTTCATCTGGTAGTAAATGGCCTTTGAAAGATTTTAATCCACTAAATATTCTGAATCATAGCTCAATTCAGCCCAGTATTTCAAAAGCAAGAAAACCCTGGTTTGATAAATTTCTATAAAAATATTGTTTTATTAAATCGAAAGTCTTTAGGACGAGCGACGGTTATGAACACATCCTGGCCAACGCTGAAACGAAGAAATTCCTGGAATTCAAGGACAAGTTGTCAGCTTTTGGTATTACAGACGCGGGAGGCTACGACCCTATGTTCACCATTAAGGTATGCTACTCTTTTCGAATCTTTTATCCCCCACCCCAAAGCTTAGTGGGGGGTTTCTTATGCATCCTATTTCATGCGCATGATTTATGTTCTATGTGTAGGCATAAATGTTGAAGCGGGGTACATATAACTTACGGGGAGATTAAGGTAAAAACTACGAGGATGTATAAATATTACTTCAGTTCTTATGTTAATATACATGTTTTGTAAGAGTTGAACTGTATTTTTTCAAACATTTTTCTACTCAAATATTTTCTTACTCATTTTTTTCCTACTACATAAATGTTGAAGCTGGGTAAACATAATTTAGTGTGAGATTAAGATAATAGCAATGAGGCATGATTTTGTAGCACATTTTGAAAGGTGATTGTTGTATTTTAATTTACAGTACCTCAATGACGATTGAACATTTCCTTACATTTTGTTAAAAATTCAAATTTTTAAATCAAAGTTCGTAAAAAATTTGATTTACAAAGGAAATTAACATTGGTGGTATTGTGATGCCCCATTAAATTTAGCCAGCAAGAAACTTTTCATCCACGTAGTATTTTTAGACGTAGCAGAGAGTTAAAGAACAAAACTAATAGACCAATTGTATTTTCGTCCTAGCTGGACTTTAGTGTGCGAGTCAGATTAGATGCTTTTCTTATCAAGCATCCAAATTCTGTTTATCGAGAGCTAGAGGTTCTTGAAACATAATGAGATTCTTATGCTTGTAAATTTTGAAAATCTAAACAAGTTTGTTAAG
Source organism: Convolutriloba macropyga (assembly GCF_964194025.1). Taxonomy (NCBI): domain Eukaryota; kingdom Metazoa; phylum Xenacoelomorpha; order Acoela; family Convolutidae; genus Convolutriloba; species Convolutriloba macropyga. Next base: position 81,454,286 of record NC_134471.1, on the reverse strand, counting down.
ATGGAAGTATTCGTGTTGTCACTCTTTTTAATTGGTTAGAAGTTGATCCCTTTTTAATTTTTTTCTTTAATAAAGATACATTTTCTGAAGTTACTTCTTTGCTGAACTTCGTGGGTTGAAAAACTCTTCAAAGCAGAGCAGTTTTCTTCATCTTTGCATTTTTTTGAGGTTTCCAAAAATATTACTGTGATAAGTCATTTGGTTTCGCCTGTTGGGTAGGTGGTATAAAACAATTAGAGAACTACTTTTGATGCCTGATTGATTAGTTTTGAGCTACGTTTGAACTCGGATTCGCCTAATCTCTGTCCACTATTCAATCCGTACATGCACAAGTATTTCTCTAACTATAACTTCAAGTCATTCAAAGCTGTGCCGTGTTGATAAAATTGCGACTTTAGGTCGATTATTTTTCTGTACTTTTTCACGAATTTATGTACTTCAGTTTAACAAGGCAACGTTTGGTTTTGGAGAGGTTTTATTCTTCAGTTCAAAAAATATTGTGTTGAGCTATTTGCGTCGATCATTCTAGCTAGTTCCTTACATGTTGAGTGTTTCTCTTCAAAAACCGCTGAGCTGAATCGTGTAACAGCACTGCAACTTTTTTGATTTTTTTCTTGTATGCACTCAGATATACCCACACCATTTTTCCTATAAAACAGCACTCTCTCCCTGTGAGATAACCTGCTTAAGTTTAAGCTAGCAAATGCCAACTCCTTGTACGACTTTGTCTATTAAGTTCTCATTTATTCACGTCTTGATTTTCAATCTCAATTTTGTGCTTTTTTATACAACATTATTGACTCGTTTTTGACACTCTAATAATGGACTAATTAGTGTGATAAATCCAAGTAGTTCACAGTCCTCTAATAAGAATATTATTAGAATTCTTCAAAATTAATAGAAAATTTTTACGGAGATTTTGATAACTTTTTTTGTAGAAAATCGCAATTAAAAGAGCCGGCTTTTATATATACCGGTGAAGCACAAACCTATTCTGTTTGTAGGTTTTGGAAAGTTCAATTTTTTTTGTTGAACAAACGGATTGAATCGGTTCCTACCCGAAAGAAAAATTGAGGAAGCATTGTCAGTCTCAGACAGTATTTATCGCAAATATTTGCGTTTTGCTTGAGTATGTGTTGTTTTTGTCAATGAGCGTCGTTTCTGAAGCTTTGTTTTAAGCATTATGAGTTGTGACATTATTACGAATATACGCATTTTGGAAAGCTTTGTTTTCTCTTTAACCGACAATCAATGCTTGAAACGTGAAAAGTCGAAACGTGAAAAGTCGAAACTTGAAAAAGATAAACTACTATATTATTGCTAACTACTAAAACTTTCAACTATATTATTAATAGCTGCTAACACTAACTACTAATAAATATTATTTGAAAGCACCAGAGCAGAAATGTTAACAGCAATCTAAAGCCATATAAAATAGATAATTAATGCTGCTAACAGGTAACAGTTGAAGCGAGCAGTAGAAATTGAAGCAAAGTTTTAAATGGCTTGGTAGGTTGAGCGAAGCCTCTATCAGCTATGTATCCAGATAATCCAATTAGCAAAATTTAGCACTGAGCAGATAGAAAAATTTATCAGTTTCTCTGTTTTTGTCTAAAACTTGAAACACTCTTGTGCTACTTTTAAAACAAGACATCCTGAGCGCCAGATTGTACAACGCCAGATTTTCTTGAGTCAAAAACAGTTTCGACTTAAGAAAGTTGCTGATCTTGTTTTGAAAATGCGTTCAAAGCTGAAGCGTACCCGTATCTCCAAATCGGTACTGGGCTTTTATAAATGCAATTCCTCATCATTACTGTATTCTAGACTGATTCATGTCACTTTTTTTTTTACTTGTCAGACTTGCGTTCAGTGTGATTTTACAATGGTCAGACTTGGGACAAGTGCGAAAATAAAGTTCAGTACGGGTATCGAACCGACCATCTACCTCTACCTAGACTTTCGTTCTTCTTCGTGCGCCACCATGGCTGTTGGAGTTTTGTCTTTTGCACCGTTAATATACGCTTGAAAGAAGCAAATTTCAAGCAGGAAAGCGAGAAAAATAAAATAGATGGGAATTTTGCATTTACAATCGCCCAGTACTGATTTACACTTGGAGTTTGGTACAGGTGCACCAGAACTTGAAACACTAGTGCAATTTTCAATTTTTTAGATCTGGATGGCGACATTTTACAATGCTGGATTTTTCCATATACAGTGTCAAATTTAAAAACTGTGGGCATTTTAAAACCTACAAATTGTGTGTTTAAAGCAATATTACGTGACTCGACCGAGGTCACTTTGCAATGTGATTTGTATCCCGAACCACTACGTAGTTTTTGACGAATATCAGATTTTTTTAAGTTGAGTATTCAGAGTAACGTAACCTATGCTTATGCTGCTGCTTGGAGCAAGCGACGTTTTGGTTAGCAAAGCTTAGCAAGTAAAACATAAACACTTCGAATCCCGGAGAAGTTTTCTTATGTAACAAAATCAACGGATAAGAAAGTGGAAAGTATTCCCTAATTTTGTTGCTGTTGTGGAGTTTACTCTGCTAATTGACAATTTTTGATATTTCGATTGTTATATGTTAAATTGTGGGCTCACATATTGAAAAAAAAATTTTTTGCCATCTTGCCCCCCTCCCATCAGCTGTGGTTATATGGCTAATTGCCCCCACTCCAACCCATTACGGTAAATATACCATGAGGTGGCTATTTTTTCGAAAAATGCAAGCTATAATGAAAAAGACCAAAAATTTCAACCGTAGTTTCTAAAGTGCAAAACGAGATCTTTGAATTGCCACCCAGGTAGAGGAAAAAAATAAGCATTGCTGTGAATAAAAAATATTTACTGCAAATGGACATCATCGTTGAGCTTACGCTGTTTTTTTACGGTGAAATATCTCCTGCTTACCTCCGACCACTTTCACTTCTCCACCTGTTATTTAATTTTATGATGTTTCTTTTGAAGTTAAATCAGATTCACCTCAGGTTATGGAAAACATATGCGTTAAAATTTTGTAAGCATCGATGTTTTAAGCTGTGAAAATTGTTATTTTCACCGCTTAAGCCGTGAAAAGCAATTTCACGAGTAGCGGTAAAAAAAAATTCACTGCTAAAAACTTTAAATCTTACAAAAATGCACCGCATAAAGATTAACAGTATTTTTTAACGGTGAATTGACGTAAGATGTTCGGTTTTTAGCTGTGAATATTTAATTTTCACAGCGTTCAGTGCTAAAAACCTCAATTCGTACAGTCATTCAGCGTATTTACCACATTTCTTACAATTTTTAGTGATTTTTAGCGTTGACGACTCGATCCGTGCAAGATTTTGAAGCTGTTGAACTGTGATTAGTGTATGGTAGAATTTGGTTCTTATAATTCTGAAAGAAATGTATGCTGTCTGCGTATTTTATATATAACGTGTTTATAATATGAGTTTAAAGTGAATGTTGTACAAATTAGTGAGCGAGTTAAAAGGTCAAAGTTTAAATTAAAAATGGGGAAAAAGCGAAATGTGGCGAAATGGAAAAAATGAAATGTGGCCACAGGAAAAAGCATTGAGTTTAGTTGGCCAAATAATTGCTCAATTGAATGTTTTGACATTTTTCGAACGTTCGGATATTTGAACTTTATGGGACAGACTATTTGTTCAAGCTTTTTGTATGATCTGAAAAATCAACTGTTTTAAGCAAGCGTGACAAGCTAAATTTTGCGCTGCAAGTTATATTTTTCGATATTTACGATTCAGTATTTAAGCTGCTTATGTTAGTTTCGTTTGTATCCAAATTGATAACGAGATCCGGCAAGTTTGTTTTCTGGACCCCGCAACAGCAGCAGACCCATTTACTTAATCGTTTCATCACTTTTCGTACCTTCTTTCTGACGTACAAATTGCTGGAAGCATACAGACACGGGTTGATCAGAAATACAAGACCGTAGAGTGTCTGTGAGATCCAAAAGCCGATGTCGAATACCTCCGAGGTTTTGTCCATAATTAGGAGATACCAGAAGGCTGCAGCGTTGAAAAGCGAGGTCGGCAGGGCAACAATTATGAACACCAAGCCCACATAGAAGAACGATACTGTTATAGTTTTTTGGTATTTTGTTTGCTGGCGCTGCTCTTGTGTTTGTTGTAAATTCTCGTTTTTTCCAACGTTTGTTTTTCTGTTTTTCTTCGTTTTTGATTTGTTTTGATCACTGTTCTGAGAAGAACCAATTGACGAGACGCTTGAGAAATCACTGGCTACACTCATTGATTGAATTGAGCTTGAGTCATTATCAGTAAACGGGCTGATCGTATTTACAGGTCCATTAGTGATTTGTATCGAAGATGAGCCGTCGGATGTATCGGGATGATTTTCATCTAGAAAACAGCAATCTATTCTTTTCTAAACTATTTGTTTGGATAGTTTTACCCTAGCCAGTTTAGCTCGGTTTTTTTATCCCAAAAAGTTGCTAAACGTTTTTTTTTTTCTGTAAATGGTTATATAAGTTAGGAAGGAAAAATTATTTTACAAATCTCTCAGCTGTTTTATTTAAAAACGTGTTATTATCTCCACATCAAAAAAGCGAAGATTGTTTGTTTGAGATGCCGCTTTTCAAGTTTTTAAACTTGGTTATTATTAATTGCTGTTCTGAGTTCGAAAAATTTGAAGATTATAGTAGTCGCCCGGACCCGAGTGTCATAGACTTTCAGTACTGAACCCGTATTTTCCAGCAGTAAATCGACAATTCAGTACTGAATCAGAGTGACATAAGAGTACTTTAGTGTGTGCAGTAAAAACTAGAAAGGCATTTTTTAAAATGCAAATATGCTTTAAATCATGTTTCGAGTTTTTCATAATGTTCATTGAATCTTCAAAAAAAAAAATTGAAATTTTCGAATCGAACTTTAAATTTTCGGTTTAGAATGAAGATGATTTTTTGAAGATTCTGGCATTCCTATTGGATTAGGCCATTCAGAATATCCATTCAGACTTAGCTAGATAGCCATCATGTGTTTTGTTTTGGAATTTTTGTCCTTGTCTGTTTTTGTTCTAGAATAGTCTTTCGCTCGCTTGAGTGATCTGACTTGACGTCAAAAGAGCTGTTATAAACTGGTAAAACCCGAGGGAATTAAGTCTCTGCGTAGCTCATTTTCTGCTTAAGCCCTAAATGTATGCATCGCTGGAGCTGCCGGGGAAGCAGAACTTCCCGAGTCGAGATAGGGTTTTAATGTTGCAAGATCTTGGGTTCTTCTGGGAAACTAGGGTTCATCGTGGTTTGAAGGGCATAGTTTGATTTTTGATAGGCATTGAAACCCCCTGTACGCCAAAAATTCATCTGAATTCTCACCACACTACCCTCTACACACGCGCATACAACCCCTCCTTATAAACCGATGATGCTGGCTTTCATAAGCTTAAGTTAGCTAGCTATACAACCAAAGCCAACACGACGCTCGAGCGCAATCCGTCCGACTCTTTTTGGCTTGCGTTTTAGATCCACAGTTGGCCAAAATCAGTGACCTAAAATTGAGTTTGAAGATCTTTTCACTCAAGTTATTTTTACCTTTAAAAAACGGAACCACTAATTTTGATTTTTAACATTGTACTAATTTTATATATAACACTTTAAACTTGTAATATTTAACCCCTGGGTTATATTTTAAATTTACTAGTTTTTTTTAAAAAAAATCGAAGCACGAGATCTGATTTCAACAGTTTAAAAAAATGCAATTTTCACAAAATCCACTTGCAGCATTTTTGCAGCAATTTTTGATGGCCGCTCTAATAAAATTGATCTACCTACCCGATAGCAAACACGTCTGTATGAAGTTTGTTTCCTGAACTGCTTCCACTGATAATTTGTTTTTGGATATTTTTGATTCAAGGCTAACTTCTTCCCTGAAAAGATCTCGGACTGTTTTATACAAAGATTTACATAATCCAAATTTTCTTCCTGGATTAAATTTATTGTATAATTTTGTGTAGATAAAATATATAAAAACTGTATTGACGATAACTAAAACAAGTTGAAATTGGGGCCATAAATAGAGAACAAAATAATCGACACTAAGTAGTGCTTTATCATGAAATGTTATATTTTCGTGACATCTTTCATGACTTTCCCTGAAAGTCTTAAGTTTCCTGACATATTTTGGCTTAAAATCAAAATGAATATCCCACACATAATTCCGAGGGTCAAATTCTGTTTTGTAATCGTAGTAACTTCTCTCCGTGTAATATGTTTCACAAAAGTGCTCAACCGACTTTTCGACTACTTTTGCTATGAACAAAACATAAGACGATGCTATGAACAAAGCAACAGTAACCAAAGTGATTCCCAAAAACCCGAGGAAAATAAACCGCTTCTTAAACCACATTTTATACTTTAGAGGCCTAACTGCAGCGACATACCTATTAAACGCCATAAGAACCAACATAACCAACGAAAAGAAAATCAAAATTTGCAAACAAAATTGAACCTTCATGAACCAATCGGGGTCTAGGAAATAGAAAGGAACGCACAAACCCAAACCATGCAATCCTTCTATCATTAGGTTGGGCAAAACTAAACAGTCGGAGGGCGATTTTTTCTTTTTCATCGCAAAAATTGAAAAAATAATAAAGTTAAACGCAAAAACCAACATTCCAATTATTAGCCTAAATAGATAAAGAATGTCAAATACTAGGTATTCAAATTCAGCCATTTTGGAGAGTTCAAGTTGAGTTTAACAAAATATCACGTGCCAGGAAAACCAATCAGTTATTTCGTTAATTTGTAAATAAACGAATATTTTGTGTGCGTGTGTATTATTTGATTTTCGATAGCAGCGCGAAAAAATTGACAGCAAAAGTGAGACAGTAATATGCATCAGTCGATAAAAAAAAGATTGCCTAAAGCTTCCGATGTCTTACACGCCACATTTAATGATTTAATTTTGCAATGAAAAAAAGAGGTCTACTACATGTAAGCATGTAGTGCTTCCTGTCTTCCACACGCACTATCTCCGACCGTATAAATATGGAAATAATTTTAATTGGAATGGGGAATTTTATTCCAGGGTAGAGAAATGTCTACTGCGTTAGTTTTATGCAGATGTTTATGAGGACAAAATTTGAACCAAATTCTAAGTTGATTTGACTAACAGAATGTCGTTAGCAGTTTCAACGTTTTCCGCAAATACATCAAGAATATGCGCAGGTACATATTTCTAAGTTTAAAGATCTATCACCCCCCCCCCCCAAAAAAAAAGCTCCCACTGAAAATCTCTTTGTTTCAATATGTAAGAGTGAATAATTGCTCCATTAAAGATCTCAATTATTTCACATTTTTCTGGTGGTTTTTTGATTGGTAGCCCAGACTTGTCTGTTAATTAGTCTCAAACGAACTGTGCAGCAATTATATTACGCCTCCTGCCCTGCTTCTCTTACAGTTTTTGATCAACTGTGATTTTTCGTTCTGCCCTAGTCAAACTCCGACGCTTATCTTGCAAGATTATTGCAAATGACCCTTATCTTGCAAAATTAACCATCCGGACGCCTATCGTGCAAGAACCTTGCTAGATCTTGCAAGATAGACGTCGAAAAATGTTCAAGAAAAAAATAAAATTCTTTCCTATCAACTCAAAGATCATTTTCTCTTATCAGTTCAGACCGTCGAAGGGAGCTCTCTGTTCAAAACAGAAACTTCCATATCATTTCTGCCTTCAAAAACAAGTTTGAAAATCTCATTTCCGGAAAAATAGATCAATGATCGTTTAAATGGATCATTCTGTTTACAACAAGTGTGAGTCACTTGTTAAGCACTAAAAGGGTCATAAAAAAGTATCCAGAGCGTTCCAGCTTATGATTTATAATGTTTTAATCGACTTTTTGTTCTGTAAACAAGACTTTTCTGTGATTCTTTCACTTTGACTCATTAATAGGTAGCAAGGACCCAAAACTCCAAAAGTCAGTATTCAATTGTGAGAGAAAAAAACACATAGTCCCGCAATATAGCCAATCATACGTCTTTCGTTGTCTCATGAGAAACGGGATAAATCATAAATTGGTAATGCCCGAGGGCATTAAGTCGCTCCGCGGTTTTGTAAAAGCCTCACTAGTCCGTGTGAGCACCGAAAGTGTTGCCGAAACTGCTGAGCACCCTATTGATCTTAAAATTCATATCTTGCAAAAATCTTGCAAATAACCTTGAAAGGGCATAAATACTACTTCCATTCTGTATGCAACATTCTTCCAAGATTTGAATCATTTTTGCAAGAATCTTGTAAGAATTTGAATCAACTTGCAAGTGTCTTGCAATGTTTTGAATTCTTAGATGATATTTTTTATCGGCAATTGGTTGAGCTGAATTAGTTAACCAACTGTCGGAAAATCTAATTAAGTCGAATTAAAAACCGTTTGTTAGATTTTCCAGCATGCTATTTGCTGTTCTTTCCTTTATCATTATATTCGCTCCTTTATCATTACAGGCTTGGGACTGGCAGTGGCGCAGTTACTGAAATAAACTAATTACTAACCGCAGTTATTAACGATTAATGTTTAATGTTTTGGGCAAGATTCATTTGTTACAAAATTTGTAAAAGAATCTTTCTGGAGTTAATCCGGTTATGATTAAGTAAGGCATAAGTTCATGATGTGATTAATTGCTCTTGAACGAAATTCATAGCAATTATTGTAAACGTGTTGCCTTTTAGGCAAATTATTCTCTTGAGCATTTTGCGCTTTTCTTCTAGAACATTCTTGGACTTCTCAAGTGATTTTTTCTCGCTTTCGCTCTTTATTTTTGATTGATCTCTTTTGCTCTCACTCTGAAGTAATGCTTGTTGCAAATATAACATCGTTATAGCATATCTACATTAAGGGCCTGCTAGAGCAGTGGGCATTGCATCTGGTGATAGATTGGGCGGTCTATGGTTCGAATCCAGGCGTGGGCAATTTTTTCTACCCGCCTGTCGTTCGAGAGCAATTTTTCCGACATTATTCGTTTTATGTTTTACAATTCTTGTATTTTTGAACCCCCCCACCAGCACACACACACACACACTCACACACACACACACACACACACGCACACACACACACAAAGCCACTGATAATTTATGTAGGTGTAAGTTAAGATGCAAATGACAAATTAAGTAATTTTTATATCCGCTCCCCGCGTTTGCCCTCGTTGTGCCTTGCTGCCTTATCACCCATTCAGGCTCTAGCCTGTAAAGATTTAAGGTAGCAGTAAACAATTGATTTCTCTAAGTGGGGTCCGTTCACAAAGAAGCGATTCAACAAATATTTGTTGCTGTTGAAATCAAAAAAGTTTGACGGCTGGGCTTGAGTAATATTTTCTGGTCATTGGCCCTCAATTTACATGTAACCATTTTGTTTTCGTCATCCTGAAATAATTAGTTAGAATCTTCAGTTAAAGCCTTTGGATTTTATTATTCCAAATTTTCATAATATTAATAATTTTGATTCTTGAAAAAATTTTCAAGACTATCAAAATCATTAGTTTGTTTCAAGACAAGGTGTCATAATGCTTGCAATATTTTATCTGTCAGCGATAAGATTGCTGCCTTGTTCAATTTTAATTTGTAAAGTACCTGTATGTTCTGAAGTTGTTTGCCCATTGTCTGAGATGGTCGTTTCTTGAAACAGCTTTAATGCATCTTTGCTTGGCTTAGTTGTTTTCCTTTTTGCAACGTCATCATTTCGGAAAACTTTCATAACTGTCATGAAAAACTTACGAAAGTGAGTTTTTGATCTTCTTATTTCGAATTGGCCAGAGATTCTTTTGTAGACAAAACACATGAAAATTGTGTTGCAGATTACAAGAAGGAGCTGAAATTGAGGCCACAGGTAAAAAACAAAGTAATTGACGTATAAAAAGGCTCGTTTAGTAGATTTTTCCCTGGCATAACAATTCTGGCGTATTTTATATTCATAATTACAATAAAGTTCCCATGACCTCAGCTTCCAACCTGTCGGAACACAAATCTTCTCGTAATAAGTTTCGCAATAATGCTCGATTGACTTGTCGACAACTTTTGCAACAAATAGAGCATACGCGACTGCCGAGAATAAAGCCACAGTAATCAAGGTAATCGCCAAAAAACTGAATAAAATTCTGCCCTTGTTAAACCATAACTTGTATTTCATGGGCCTTATAGCAGCCACATATCTGTTTAATGTCATCAAAATCAGCATTACCAAAGAAAAGAAGATGAATGTTTGGAAACAAAGTTGTCCTTTCAACATAAAGTTAGAATTTATCAGATAAAACGGTATGCACATGGCTAAACCGTGCAATGCGTCGATCATCAAATTTGGTAAAATTAAAAAATCGGAGGGAAATTTCTCCTTTTTGGTAGCAAAAATTGTAAAAATAAAAAAATTGGCAATGAAAACCAAAGTGCCAATTATTAACTTAAAAGCGTAAAGGACGTGAAATATCAGATCTCGGATCTCGCTCGACATTTTGAACTAGTTTTTATTTCGTTTGAAGCAAATGTAGAAACAGGAAAACGTTTCAGCGGTTGTTAGCCCAGATTATTAAGTAAGTGTTTGTCAAGGGTTTAAGGGTTTGTTTTGTCCGCCCACCATGTCTGAGATTCTGTTTATTTTATCTGCCCAAGTAAAGGTTAAGCATCTCATAAACAACATAACAGGGCTAAGACAGTCAATCAAAAGCATAAATAAATAATGGAATTTATTAAATTGAACCCAATGATTCGAGTCCAGAAGGCTAAAATCTGTGAACTTGGGGGGGGGGCATAAGTAAGGCATAAGTTCATGATGTGATTAATTGCTCTTGAACGAAATTCATAGCAATTATTGTAAACGTGTTGCCTTTTAGGCAATTTATTCTCTTGAGCATTTTGCGCTTTTCTTCTAGAACATTCTTGGACTTCTCAAGTGATTTTTTCTCGCTTTCGCTCTTTATTTTTGATTGATCTCTTTTGCTCTCACTCTGAAGTAATGCTTGTTGCAAATATAACATCGTTATAGCATATCTACATTAAGGGCCTGCTAGAGCAGTGGGCATTGCATCTGGTGATAGATTGGGCGGTCTATGGTTCGAATCCAGGCGTGGGCAATTTTTTCTACCCGCCTGTCGTTCGAGAGCAATTTTTCCGACATTGTTCGTTTTATGTTTTACAATTCTTGTATTTTTGATCCCCCCCACCAGCACACACACACACACACACACACACACACACACACACACACGCACACACACACACAAAGCCACTGATAATTTATGTAGGTGTAAGTTAAGATGCAAATGACAAATTAAGTAATTTTTATATCCGCTCCCCGCGTTTGCCCTCGTTGTGCCTTGCTGCCTTATCACCCATTCAGGCTCTAGCCTGTAAAGATTTAAGGTAGCAGTAAACAATTGATTTCTCTAAGTGGGGTCCGTTCACAAAGAAGCGATTCAACAAATATTTGTTGCTGTTGAAATCAAAAAAGTTTGACGGCTGGGCTTGAGTAATATTTTCTGGTCATTGGCCCTCAATTTACATGTAACCATTTTGTTTTCGTCATCCTGAAATAATTAGTTAGAATCTTCAGTTAAAGCCTTTGGATTTTATTATTCCAAATTTTCATAATATTAATAATTTTGATTCTTGAAAAAATTTTCAAGACTATCAAAATCATTAGTTTGTTTCAAGACAAGGTGTCATAATGCTTGCAATATTTTATCTGTCAGCGATAAGATTGCTGCCTTGTTCAATTTTAATTTGTAAAGTACCTGTATGTTCTGAAGTTGTTTGCCCATTGTCTGAGATGGTCGTTTCTTGAAACAGCTTTAATGCATCTTTGCTTGGCTTAGTTGTTTTCCTTTTTGCAACGTCATCATTTCGGAAAACTTTCATAACTGTCATGAAAAACTTACGAAAGTGAGTTTTTGATCTTCTTATTTCGAATTGGCCAGAGATTCTTTTGTAGACAAAACACATGAAAATTGTGTTGCAGATTACAAGAAGGAGCTGAAATTGAGGCCACAGGTAAAAAACAAAGTAATTGACGTTTAAAAAGGCTCGTTTTGTAGATTTTTCCCTGGCATAACAATTCTGGCGTATTTTATATTCATAATTACAATAAAGTTCCCATGACCTCAGCTTCCAACCTGTCGGAACACAAATCTTCTCGTAATAAGTTTCGCAATAATGCTCGATTGACTTGTCGACAACTTTTGCAACAAATAGAGCATACGCGACTGCCGAGAATAAAGCCACAGTAATCAAGGTAATCGCCAAAAAACTGAATAAAATTCTGCCCTTGTTAAACCATAACTTGTATTTCATGGGCCTTATAGCAGCCACATATCTGTTTAATGTCATCAAAATCAGCATTACCAAAGAAAAGAAGATGAATGTTTGGAAACAAAGTTGTCCTTTCAACATAAAGTTAGAATTTATCAGATAAAACGGTATGCACATGGCTAAACCGTGCAATGCGTCGATCATCAAATTTGGTAAAATTAAAAAATCGGAGGGAAATTTCTCCTTTTTGGTAGCAAAAATTGTAAAAATAAAAATATTGGCAATGAAAACCAAAGTGCCAATTATTAACTTAAAAGCGTAAAGAACGTGAAATATCAGCTCTCGGATCTCGTTCGACATTTTGAACTAGTTTTTAATTCTTTTGAAGCAAATATAGAAACAGGAAAACGTTTCACCAGTTGTTAGCCTAGATTATTAAGTGTGTTTGTCAAGGGTTTAAGAGTTTGTTTTGCCCGCCCACCATGTCTGAGATTCTGTTTACTTTATCTACCTAAGTAAATGTTTTGCATCTCACAAACAACATAAGGAAAGGAGGGCTAAGACAGTCAATCAAAAGCAAAATTTAATAATGGAATTTATTAAATTGAACCCAATAATTCGAGTCCAGAAGGCTAAAATCTGTGAACTTGGGGGGGGGGGGGGGGGGGGGTAAATCTATGCGAACAAAATTATATGGATTTATTCAAGCAATTTGACAGTTTGGCAAAAGTCTGTGCCAGAAGGCAAAAGTCTGTGCATTAGAGGGGTGGGGGGGGGGGCTCTATCGATTTATTTTAGCTTTACTATCGATTTATTTATTTTCTTTTGTTTTTACATGTATAACTATTACAACGGTTTTATGTCTCTGAGCGCTTTTTGTATCTCGAAGTTTGTCGAAAGTTCACAAAAGTTGACTCAATTCCAGTTTCCGTTAAATTTACTGAGAAAGTTATTTAGCCAAAGTTATCTTTTCAAATAACTTTTGCGGGCATTACATGTAGATCGGTAGACTGCAATAGACTTGCCAAAGCTTGGATTAAGACTTACTTTGTGTACTGTAAAAAGTGACCTATGTAAAGAAAACTAGTGGACTAGTTTCTGAACCAGTTTCCAAAAATACTGACTCGGTGGTCGCGTTCACATAATCAAATAACAAGTTTTCCCCAGATTGGCGGGGTAGGGGCCCTGCCAGATAGTATTCCTTTAACGAAGGATCCAGGGTGCAAAAACTTTTACGATCTCGGAAACTTGATGGTAACTTTTGATGAGACTTTGCATGCGGTCCTGAAATGGTGAGAAAATGATAAGTCAATGAGGTCACATCTCACAAATATGCTTGTGAGAAAAAGATATTGCCGGTTGGTGGGGGGGGGGGGGGGGGGGGGGGGGGTCAAAAAACGACTTTTTGAGAAAAGTCATCCCCGCTCGCAATTTTTTTCAATAGTTTCAACTTTTTTGTGTAGTTCGATCAATCACAGGTAGGAGTGTCTTAGCGCGGAGAGAAGTTGGAAGTCACAGAAGTGAAAATTTTTCAAAAAGTCGTGATTTTTGACCATTTTTTCGTGATTTTTGAATTTTCTCGGAAATGATTGACTTTTGACCTTTGACCTCCATGATAAAAGTTAAAAAATAGTGGGGGTTACAGAAGTGTAGTTTTGGGATAGGAGCACTCTAAATGTCATTTTCGATCAACGATTTTTTGACGGTTAGGGGCACAAGGGCCCTTTTCTAAAAGAGTTTACTGCTAAGCTAATAGAGCTATTGATGTTCTGCAAAGTGCAGTCGGTCATCCCAGTAGTTAGTAAAGCACGCGAGTGATGAAAAAAGCAAAAAATTAAAAGTTTTTGAAAAATTTGAAATTATTTTTTGCAATTTTTGACCGAGTTTTTAGAAAATTTGACCAAAAAACGCTTAAGTCCGAAATAATTCAAACTTTCGAAAAAGTGGTTTTTGATGTCAAAGACGTGCATCCCGGGCAAAAATTACTACTGGCTGCTATTTTTTGGCCAAAATCAAAGAGAATACGCTTTTTTGAAAGTTTTGAAATTTTTGCAATCTTATGATTTTTTCACTATAAGGTAAAATCAGGACTGGCTGAGGGGCTTGCCCCTGAAGACAGTCCCTACATTAAACAGAAAGACAGGACAGTGCAGTTCCCCAAAAAATCAACCCGAGCCGGAACGGCTCGGCCAGATAGAGTTTGATGATATAACAAAAAGACCGAATTTTGTCTGTTCTTCACTTTACTTTGAATGATAAGCCTATGAGATTTTTTGTTATAAAGTCGGCATTAACCGCATTTTGGCATACCCAAACTACTGCGAGCGGCAAACACCTGACCCAGTTTGACCGGTTGCCGAGAGGCGAAACTCCTGACCGCTCTAGGTTATGATAGACTTCTAATTATTTGCTCAATTACGTTCTTTTCTTTTTCGTGTTTGTGTTAATCTTAATTGTTCCCTCATTCAATAATTTTTAGATGCTGAACTCATTTGACGTTATTGAAGATAGCTTACTAAAAAAGTCCAGTGAAAAGTGCGCCGAAGTGGTTGACTTTTTCACTTTAAATGTTGGTAGTCATCTAAAAAACACTGAATTCCGAGCCACATCAACGACTATACATTTGATATTAGTCCGGCAGTGTAATAATTTAAATGGATTTATTATTTACATATGATAACAGAAAAATTGAGTTAATCTATCTGAAGCTAGATTGATTTGGGACTATTGTTTGTGTTTAGCATTCTAAAAAATAGGTTCTTGTTTCAAACGCGCCTCCGAGTTGAGTTGGTGGTATATATTAAAGGAACAAATAACTGAACAAAGGGATATTGAGTTGTAAATATAATTCAACCTATTAAAATTGTATGCGCATCACGCCCAAAGGAGTCATCAGAACTTTTTAATTTTAATTTTAACATTTTAATTTTAGAATTCCATCTGAGAGTTCATTTATTTTTTAAAAAATTTGACAGTTTGGAGAGTTTTTTTTCTCAAAATTAAAGCATCTAACAGTTTTGTGGAAAACGCAGCCACTTCTGCTGTTCTGCTATCCTCTAGAATTTGTTATCCTAACGGAAGTTCTATCAGGTTTTATAAATTAGGTAACCCTGATTATGGTTCTTTGAAACTGCTACAGTTACTGGACCCGACACCCAACACACTCGCAGTTATCAGGAGCCGAAATAGTGGGATTTGTAATTTTACTATAATCTAATGTGAATCAATGATGGTTTGCTTCACAAAAATACATACAAGGCTGTTCAATATGGCTGTTAATGTAACTTATTTTGTAAAAAGAACTTGCAAAGTTTTCAAAATTTATCATGGTTTCCACCATATATGGGACATATTTGGTTGTAGACTATTTTGGGTTTCCTGAGTCAGTTCATGTAATCAAAAACAACCCCATTCCAATCCCAGGGATTTGGAAATCAGGTGTTACTTTTCAGGGGCTTTTTAATGGTGTTTTTTTTAAACTCCGAATGTGACCGAATGACCTGAGTACCAAAAACAGCAAAAAAATCCGAATATTTGAGTGTTTTAAAAAGTGTTTTAAAACGATTAACCCAAAACATAAGATGACAAAAGGTTTCCTCTCTGGTCAACTGTCATGAATACGTTTTTTCGGTCTTGGAGTTTCACAATGTTTCACAGTTTTGACTTGCCAATTTCACTTGATTAACCATGGGTGATTCCTAGAGCTCAAGTTTTTGGCTTTTAGAAAACCTGGTATTTACGCCATCCTTAACTACGAAATGGAACGACACGTGTCAAAAATTATTAAGATTTTTTTCTCTATTGTGTCAAGTTCATTGGCATACAAATGCATGCTAAACTTGGGTTTGTGATAGAGATTGATTAAAATATTGAATTTGACAGCCGAGTTGTAGCCATAGGAACCTTTTATCAGCAACTGTCACACATTTTGGGCTATTACAAGTACGGGTTATCTTCCAAAGAGAGATAGGACGAGTTAATTATATGTTTTTGCGTTTTGTGTTAAATGAAAAAAAAGAAGATACCTAAATCTGCCACTTGAAACAGCAAAGTTTGGGTCTAAAGAAGTTGACTTTATTTCTGCCGGTCATACCTAAAATTGGGCTCGGTTGCCATAGAGGTTCCCAGAACATACACGCAGTGATTTCGGTCGTTATAGGGTTTAAGATTCTAAGTGTCTAAGTTTAACATTTTAAGTGTCTCTGCCTATGAATAGCTATTTTGTTCTATTGTGCCCTGAATTTGGTTAAGCTAAAAAGCTGATTTTTATCCATGAAACTATTGAAATTTGCGAAAAACGTGTTACTGTTCAACCCCGATGTCTAAAACAATGGAAATTACCATTTCGCAAAAATGTACATTTTGTATATCAATAAAATCCTCATGATTGGTCGTGTTTTTTTCTGGAAAATGAACGCAACAAATATATAATCTGACCAAAGGCAGACAATCAAGTATTTTCTAATTAGCCGACTCTTGCCGCAGGATTGTGAGTGTGATTAATTAAATAAATGAGATTGCTATTAAAACTTTAAACCGATTGTTGTATCGCGTGTGACGGACGTTCATATTTCTACTCTAATGAGTGTTTTATAATTTTTTTAATACTTTTTTATGTTCTTTCGCTAACCATGTTCGTTCCCGTTTTTTCATTATGTTACTCACTCATGCTTTTTCATGATGGTGTTACTTTTTTTCATAATATTCATACTTTTTTCATGATGTTTGGACTTTTTCCATGATTTTCATACCTTTTTGGCTGTATTCTGTTTCGGTCCCCCAGTGTCTTTTATGACCCCCAGTTAAAAATTGTTTGTTGTTATAAAGCACTTTACTATGTAAGAAAATAGCACGTGCGCCTGGCGGTCATAAAGGATTTATGCTCACTAAACTGGTGGGGGGGGGGCGAAACAGAATAGAACCCTTTTTTCTTAATAGTATTACTTTTTTCACGATGATCATGCTGTTTTGTATGATATAATGTGTTATAATTCTTTTAATAATTTTTCTCTTTCTTTTATTTTTTTAATACTTTTTTTACTATGATACTCTTTCATACTTTTTTCATGATGTTCTGACTTTTTTCATGATTTTCATACTTTTTTCATAATATTATTACTTTTTCATGACGTTAATTGTATGATGTAATGTATCCTATAGGATGGAGAGGCTAAGGACGTCGCTGTTAAATTGTGGACTGGAGTGTGGAACAAAGACCAGCTGGATGAGAGATGTGTGGATCCCACAGCTGATGAGGTCAAGGAAGTGGAGATGAAGTCTGAGAATTATCTCATGTATTACAGGTCAGTTAGTAACCTATCATTGCAGAATTTTTGAAAAACAACTGTCCGATTAAAACAAGGAAGCAATTTTTTAGTCTTTGAAGTTTTATTTAAAAAAACACTTTCAATGTTAGATATGGAACAACAATGGCCGTACAAATAGGACACAATTTGAGCATTACGAGCCAACGCTAATTGGTTCATTTTACCTCTTTGATTCCACAAAATGTATCTTAATATACAAATAATAAGTTTTTACAAGATATGCTCCATCTTATAAGCAATTACAAGATATGGAGTATTGTTAAAAATCTAAAAAGGTCTTATAACATTTTCAATGGTCAACGACTAGGGCATTTATTAAAAAAGCCGTACAGTGGGTAATGATGAAAAAGGAATGATTATACTAAATGGCTATTATAAAATGTCTTGGTCTTTCGTCGCCGCATTCCACAACTTAGCGCAATATAAATTAAAAGTAGAGGCACCGACTCATCATGAGTGTCGTCACATGAGATTTAGTATTAAGGAATGCTCACATTACGTAAATGAACCTAAGGGCTGCCGGAAGACGATTGCTTGATTTTTCAAAAATTTTTTTGTAGGCACTCCCATTAGGTTTGCAGAAATGATTTCAGGGTGGTGCTGCGGTGGCAAAAAAATTTCTAAGGTACTCTGGTTCGGGTATAAAGTTGGAATGAGAGAATTTGTATGTATTCTTTTGTACTGTAGAATAGGAAGGAAGCTTCGGATCGCTGGAGATATTTATTCCGTTTTTATATATATTCGAATAGTATTAACTGGCATCGATAGTTTAAGTCATGAGAAGAGTCGAACTTTGCTCCTGCAAGATTTCCTAGCAAGCCCTATTTGACAGTTTTTAAGTAGAATTAGAAGTTGTTGGTTTTTGTACGGTTTAACAAGACAGCACTATCAAAGAAATGACGTATGTGCTGTAATGAATTTTAATCGTGTAGCAACCAATGAACAGGTTGTGCTCGGATTCGCCAACCCAGTTTTGTTTGCGCGTTTCAACTTTCTTCTTGATAGTAAAGGTTTTTATCGAGGTAATTGTACAAAAATTGTTTTTGTTTCTCTTCCTGTTATCATTTTCCACTATAAAGAATTTTAATTTTAGTTGTAAAAACACAGCTTAGTTGTGCATCCGTCAGAAAAGTATTTCTGGATAGCTCTAGGTCGATTTTGCCGTCAGTCGTTCGAGAGCAATTGGTCCGACACCAGTCTGTTTTGTTTGTCATGTTATTAGCGTTGTCTTTTATCAGCTTTTTGCGATTTTTATTTAATTGGAAAAGTTTCAACTACTTCGTGTTAAGCCTCCATATTTTTTGCCATGATCCATGACAGCATTGATCAAATTAGTTTTAGGTTTTCGCTTCTGCCAAAAAAAATTTCTGGTGGTTGATCCAGCCAAGTTTTTTTCGAATGCTCTAACCATTTTTTGGTTAATTAACAATGAATAATTTACAGACTTTGTTGTTTAGTCCGTTAAAAAACAATGCGGCCAATGGGGATGGCCAATAACTCAACTATTCAATAATACCAGCCAATAATAGATAGGAAATCAAATCAGATATTAGGATTACGTACGCTTGAAATTTAAGAGTATTTTGAACAACTGCTTTTAGACGTATCTAGTTGTTGGTGGATAATAACCACAACCAGCGTCGAAAGCAGTTGTCTAATATGCTTAATTTAACAGTGTTCGGTTTTTGCATGCGATTGCATAGCTGTCCTATGAACAAAGATGATCATTGATACTGGAGATTGGGTCTACTATAGTACCTTTAATACAATCTATTATTGGACAATTGGCGTTACAGGCAGCAGTGTTGCTGGATTGATGACGTAGGATTCAGTGTCAGTGACTGACCAGTTTTTCTCGTCCTACTGCTGTATTAACGGATACAAAAATCACACATATCTGTAAATTAAGCGAATGCTAGTATTACTTTTAGTCTAATATACACTGGTTAAAAATTGACCGCTTAATCACTACGTTTTTAACAGGTGGCATCTGTCGTCTTCTGAATTTCTAACTAGGCCAACAGTGAGGGGGATCTGTCGCCCAGGAGATCGATCAAATAAAATAAACCAAAGGTTTTGAATTGGTGAAGCAAGCGTTACTTTGTTACTCTGCAATTTCCCCTCTTCCACTCTTGTATGCTGTTGCAAATTAGATTGCCTTGAAAAAAGTTAATTCACAATGGGGCTCGTAATATCAATTCTAGTTATATGGATAACAAAGGTAAGAGAATTACTTGCACATCAAAGGAAAAGACAAATTCAAGACAATTTATAATAGTAATTACAATAATAATACAAATTTCCGTGGTTCATTTCCCAAATGAACTAAATCAAAACAGCTCACAGTATCCCAACTGGTCTTGCAATTACAAACTTCCACAGTTCAGTCTCCTCTCTGCCTTTCACACTAAGCTTCTAAAGTTTAGTCCCACTAAACCAACTACTATCTCTCGCTTGTGCCAAAATCTCTTCGGTGTTCCACTTCTACTGTGTCTCAGCCAATCGTTTGGACTCTCTCTCTCTCTCTCTCTGTGTGTGTGTGTGTGTATGTGTGTGTGTGTGTGTGTGTTACTTCATTTTATACTCTACCAAAACGCTCTTATCTTAAGCAAACAAACCTTAATCTCTTAAGTAAACATTGCAACTTACACTTGCAATCTCTCACTTTCCGTAGGAAGGCTTTGTTTGCTATGCAAATAACCAATATCAAATTAAGCTCTGTCATTCAACTGCTACCAACCATTGTTCAACTTTCTCCTTATCTTAAGTAAACGACCTTTGGACTCATATGTAAAGAAACCCACTCCGCTTTATCGCATATTTGTGCTTGACATGTCAATCAGTATTTGCTCAGTAAACATTGAACGTTGCCCTGAAAAGTTCTTATACCTCTATTTGCGCTATGATATTAATTAGCTGCAATCAATTCCTGTCAAAAATTACGTGTTGATTAAATAACTAAACTCAACCCTAAACCAAAGACCAATTGTAATTTCCAATTTTGAAACTATTTCATGCAATTCCCCAGTTAAAAACCGCCGAAAAGTCTAATATTCGTAAAAGCCCAAAATTTGACCTCTAGGAGTCAATCAGGGGTCATTCGTCAAGGATGAAGGGTCACTTTGGTAAAAAAAATAACCATTGGCGTGGAAAGTCCTACCATAGTTACTCCTACCCTCCCATCTTTATCATCTAACTCCTAATAGAACACGAGCAATGACCGCGCACACTTTTCATCGACCTCCCGGATGACCCCAAATTTCGGAACTTAATAACTTGTGAAGTAGTGGTCAAAACGTCTTCGGGTAAAGTTTTCTAGTAACTATAGGGTGCCACCAACTTGCGTGCCAAGTATCATGACCAACGGATCAGCCATTGCGAGTCGTTTGCAATGTGAAATTTTTTAACGATTCGTGGGTGCCGAAACCCGAAAAATCCGAGTTCGTCAAAATTGACCGGGTTGGTTATTTTTTGTCACTAACTGTCTCAGGTTGTCATATTATTACCATTTCAAAGTCATTCGGCCGCTCAAAAATGCCAATTTCCGGTTTTCGGCTCTCGGGTCGTCCCGAAGAACCGACTTCCGGTCGGAATTTGGGAATGAAAAGCCCTTGAAAATCGAAAGCCCTTGAAAAGTTACGCTAAACCTCCAAAAATCATAGGGTTACTAACAATACTCCACGAGCAATTCAATTTTTACGTTCCGCAGCACGGGCGTGCGCTAGTTCCGTGCAGGTTGGTGTGGGGTCAAATCCGACCTCAAAATTGGATTCCCCGTACCCAAATTAGTCTATCCCCCAAATTTCAGGTCAATCCGACTTCAACTTTTAGAGAAATTACTATTTCAATTTCAGTGTTAACTGTTTTTAGTGAAAACTGCCTATTCTTATTTCAAAATGCTAATAAATTTCTCCCACAACTTCCTAAACCCTTCCAATGATCATCTGCTACATTACTCTAGACTTAATACCCATTGCAACCCTTAGTTACCTTGTATCATACTCGAACAGTCATTTTTTTCGCTCAAAATATCGAAAACCATCAAATCACACCACTTCCGGTGCTAATAACTCGGATTTAGGTGGTCGGATTGGCCCGAAAAGTATACCAGCCTGAGAGGACTATTGGGTGTACATGCCAAAAAAATTTGGTAAACTTCCGGTTAATATAACCTCCATGGGGGGGGGAAACATCCGCTTGGTGGTATTTTGAAAAACTGATAAATTGCTTTTTTATTAACTCTAAATCAACAAAACTCTACTTAAGTAACTCAGATCAAAAAGGTGCAACCTGCCGCGCATCCCTATTATATATGGACAATCAGGGGAGCATCCCCAAAATTTTTTAGATTCCAATGATGAATATAACTTAAAAAGTCGAGGGTAACAAGTTTGGAGTTGCGAATAATTTTGCAAATTCAAAATCACACTTTAATTTGGTTCAAATTGAAATTCCGATTTTGATCAAAATATCTAGTTCACTTCAAATCATCGCTCTGCAGTTTTCATCTAAATTTAAATCCCTCATTTCGACTTTGGCCTGATGCTCAAATACAACTTTGCTAATTAATCAAAATATATCGACAGCTCAATATGCATTTGTTCATTAGTTTGTTTGTTTAAGAGATATCACTCAACTACCCTCTCTGGCGCCTTCAAAACAATAACACTTTATGAAGGAACGCTTATTTCAAACACCTAATTAACTTGTCTAACTTGACTTAAATTATCTGACTTAACTAGCGCTATCTGGTTATGAAATTTCTATTGAGTTTATTCTTATGCTTTCTACAGTCTTCCCTCCTAGATTATTATTCTCCCGAATAATTGCAAAGCCTTATGCTTTGACCCGATTAACTTACTTCTACGTACTTTAACCATAGTCGATCTAGTGAAGTGAACCACTTATATTTAGCTCCGGGTTAACATAAACTAACTGCACCAAAATTTGAATAGCGGCTGATTAAATCAGATTGGAACACACTCCTGCATTTTAACATTTCAACATATCCTACTTGATTCATCAACATCCATCGATTGTTGACCAACTCTATTGCCTTTGACATACATCTACCCAGTAAACCCCAAAATCACTAAAAAATAAAATCTAAAAATAGATCTACCAAATCAACACATTTCCCTAAATCATCTTATTTTGAAAAAAAAATTTCCTTACGGCTATAGTGCTTGATCAAATTGTCCTGATAAAATCGATTAAAACAATGTAGACAACAATTGGGTAAAAAGGCTTTAATAACTTAGCTGTCAACGTCCCTCTCATCATACACTCGTTCACCTGTACACGAAAACCTTCTTCCTCTGATGCTTGAATGGATGACCAACTCTTCTTCCACTGTAGCTACCACTTCGCCTGTAATCCTGCCATGACTGCTGTTCAAATGCTTCCAAACGGCTCCACTTCTCCTTCCGGCTTAAGGATTGGTTTTCCAGCAACAGCTTTGCAATCTCTGGAAATCGTGATGCAATCCCTCTATCCACTTTCTGCTCAACTGCCATCGAAAACCCGCCAGAGTCCTCCCTCCTAGGCTGTTGATCATCATAAACCCAACTGTGCAACACTGTAGCCATTGACTTCTTATCGCATTTCCCTGTCCTGTCAATTCCAGCTCTTTCCCCTTGATGCCCATCCGTTGGTTTGACCAAAACACTACCATTAGGCTGACTTTCATTCAATTGCGATTGCATCCATTCCTCCAACTTCTTTCCCAACTGTGCAAAATTACTTCGCTCAACTGCTGCAATTTTGTTTTGACCCTTCTGTGTTTCAGATATCAACAGCCAATCAGTTCCCCCTGAACTTGTCCAATTCTCCAAAGTGTCCACGGTGCACTCAGTTGTACACATTTGTGTCTCATCAGCCTCGTTTGTTGCATTGCAGAGCTTCAGGTTTGTAACTCCTTTCTTTAACTCCATCAAGGCCCAGGCTCCCAACATATCGTCTCTGCTAGCTTTGACACCACCGCCAAAATCGCTCGCTATTGCAGTTACGTAGTCACATGCTACTGAGTTCAACCTCGTGGCAAAACTTGTCTCGCTTCTCGCACTGTTGACATCAAATTCCTCTACATCCAAAAAATCTGTATCCGAAATGTCTTCAAACAAATTGTCATCATCCGATTGTTCATCGCTTAGCTCCCCAGACTCTGGTGACAGCACACATTCCTTTTCCATAGCATGATGCTCATCTGGTCCATAAGACCCAACTCTCCGCTCAACATATTCACATATTTCTGAATCTACTGTTTTAATATTCGCTTACCGCTGCTCTAGAAATTTCCTGATTTGTTTGATCACAAACTTCCTCCGTAAACTCTACCTCAGGTTCAGTTTGCACTTCATCGCCGTCACCTGGAATTCTTATTCTACTACCACTCTCAGCAATGCTCATATCTTCCACTTCCCCAGACAGATCTTTACCGAAAGCTCCTCTTCTTGACAAACCACAGCTGGACCCAATGCCATACCCTTCAAAACTTCTGCCAGGTTGCCGAAATTGATCAATTAAAGAAATGCCAAGGCTACTTCTTGTATCAACCACCTGCCTTTGAGAACACTGCTGTCGCGTTCTCTGATCTGCAGTATCACTGGTTTCACTGAATTCCACCCTACTTCCCACTTTTCCTCTAACAAACAAATTGTAGCTTCGCTCGTAAAAATTTGGATTGTCATACAATCGTATGTCATACTGATACAGCGTCTCGGTCAGTGTCCAAGCTTGCTTCCCTGGAGTCGACCGCCAATAGCCTCTTGGTAAATCACTTACTGTATTCAAGGCCCATCCGCACAATTTTGTAGGCAACCACTTCATCATCTCTTCTTCCGTCCATCCCAACTTCAAGCCAGTGCTCAAATAATGTTCACGCCAATCTTCCCAAATTTCGTAGCCTGGTGAAGGAAAACGCTTCACCAACTGATAACCAAACAAAATCAAACTATTGGTAACCAAATCACAAATGTAGTCAACTTTCGGTGTGCTCTCAGCAGTATCTCCAACGAATATTGCACGCTCTTCAAATAATCAGAAAATAATCCACAGCAAAAAGTAACAAAGAAATGAAACCCACCCAGGAGCGCCACTGTCGTCTTCTGAATTTCTAACTAGGCCAACAGTGAGGGGGATCTGTCGCCCAGAAGATCGATCAAATAAAATAAACCAAAGGTTTTGAATTGGTGAAGCAAGCGTTACTTTGTTACTCTGCAATTTCCCCTCTTCCACTCTTGTATGCTGTTGCAAAATAGATTGCCTTGAAATAATTTAATTCACAATGGGGCTCTTAATATCAATTCTAGTTATATGGATAACAAAAGTAAGAGAATTACTTGCACATCAATGGAAAAGACAAATTCAAGATAATTTATAATATTAATTACAATAATAATACAAATTTCCGTGGTTCATTTCCCAAATGAACTAAATCAAAACAGCTCACAGTATCCCAACTGGTCTTGCAATTACAAACTTCCACAGTTCAGTCTCCTCTCTGCTTTTCACACTAAGCTACTAAAATTTAGTCCCACTAAACCAACTACTATCTCTCGCTTGTGCCAAAATCTCTTCTGTGTTCCACTTCTACTGTGTCTCATCAAATCGTTTGGACCCTCTCTCTCTCTCTCTCTCTCTGTCTCTCTCTCTCTCTCTCTCTGTGTGTATGTGTGTGTGTGTGTGTGTTACATCAATTTATACTCTACCAAAACGCTCTTATATTAAGCAAACAAACCTTAATCTCTTAAGTAAACATTGCAACTTACACTTGCAATCTCTCACATTCCGTCGGAAGGCTTTGTTTGCTATGCAAATAACCAATATCAAATTATGATCTGTCATTCAACTGCTACCAACCCTTGTTCAGCTTTCTCATTATCTTAAGTAAACGACCTTTGGACTCATATGTAAACAAACCCACTCCGCTTTATCGCATATTTGTGCTTGACATGTCAATCAGTGTTTGCCTAGTAAACATTGAACGTTGCTCTGAAAAGTTCTTATACCTCTATTTCCGCTATAAAATTAATTAGCTGCAATCAATCCCTGTCAAAAATCGCGTGTTGAATAAATAACTAAACTCAACCCTAAACCAAAGACCAATTGTAATTTCCAATTTTGAAACTATTTCATGCAATTCCCCAGTTAAAAACCGCCGAAAAGTCTAATATTCGTAAAAGCCCAAAATTTGACCTCTAGGAGTCAATCAGGGGTCATTCGTCAAGGATGAAGGGTCACTTTGGTAAAAAAATAAATAACCATTGGCGTGGAAAGTCCTACCATAGTTACACCTACCCACCAATTTTTATCATCTAACTCCTAATAGAACACGAGCAATGACCGCGCACACTTTTCATCGACCCCCCGGATTACCCCCAAATTTTGGAACTTAATAACTTGCGAAGTAGTGGTCAAAACGTCTTCGGGTAAAGTTTTCTAGTAACTATAGGGTGCCACCAACTTGCGTGCCAAGTTTCATGACCAACGGATCAGCCATTGCGAGTCGTTTGCAATGTGAAAATTTTTGACGATTCGTGGGTGCCGAAACCCGAAAAAACCGAGTTCGTCAAAATTGACCGGGTTGGTTATTTTTTGTCACTAACTGTCTCAGGTTGTCATATTATTACCATTTCAAAGTCATTCGGCCGCTCAAAAATGCCAATTTCCGGTTTTCGGCACTCGGGTCGTCCCGAAGCACCTCCCGAAGCACTTCCGGTCGGAATTTGGGAATGAAAAGCCCTGAAGATCGAAAACCCTTGTAAAGTTACGCCAACCCTCCAAAAATCAAAGGGTTACTACCAATACTCCACGAGCAATTCAAATTTTACGTTCCGCAGCTTCGTGGTATTTCGAAAAACTGATAAATTGCCTTTTTATTTACTCTAAATCAACAAAACTCTACTTAAGTAACTCAGATCAAAAAGGTGCAACCTGCCGCGCATCCCTATTATGTATGGACAATCAGGGGAGCATCCCCAAAAATTTTTAGATTCCAATGATGAATATAACTTAAAAAGTCGAGGGTAACAAGTTTGGAGTTGCCAATAATTTTGCAAATTCCAAAACACACTTTAATTTGGTTCAAATTGAAATTCCAATTTTGATCAAAATATCTAGTTCACTTCAAATCATCGCTCTGCAGTTTTCATCTAAATTTAAATTCTCATTTCGACTTTGGCCTGATGCTCAAATACAACTTTGCTAATTAATCAAAATATATCGACAGCTCAATATGCATTTGTTCATTAATTTGTTTGTTTAAGAGATATCACTCAACTACCTACCCTCTCTGGCGCCTTCAAAACAATAACACTTTACGAAAGAACGCTTATTTCAAACACCTAATTAACTTGTCTAACTTGACCTAAATTATCTGACTTAACTAGCGCTATCTGGTTATGAAATTTCTATTGAGTTTATTCTTATGCTTTCTACAGCATCTTTTTGGTTTGCCGTCTCTGGCGATAAAACTGATGAGGTTCAACTTATCAGTTTGGAACAGTTCCCTTTCCTGATCTATTCTCTTTCAGGATCTTTTCTGCTTGTACCCCCCTCTCCAGCTTAAAGGGTGCATATTATCTGCAACCCTCAGACGCATGGACTTGGGGGGGGGGCAAACATTTTTCTGTTTTCCTCACACAAACAGAAAAAATCCGACGTTGATTATGTGTTGTGTTGTGTGTTGTGTTGTGTGATAGATTCCAGTTGATGTGTGAGGGTGGAAAGAGAGAAGTGAAAGTGGAGGTGTTTCAAGATGATTTCTACTCAACTTACATGGAAGGAAGACCCACTTTATGTTATATGGAGAGAGTGTTACTCAACCAAGACTACAAACCACCTCCTGAACCACAACAACCATTGTAAACAACACTGTAAACAACCTACAACCATTGTAAACAACACCGGCTTTATGGAATGAATGGAATGAATTTGAAAGAAAGAACACGAACTAGACACGGAATGAAAAAAACTGATTATCACGTTGAGAGATATATCAAATAGAATGATTATATCAAATATGTTTGTCTATTTTTAACTGAAAAGTTGGCTGAAACTTTCAAAATATAAAAAAATTTTACTTTTTACTACTTTGGGTAGATGTTTGAGGAAAAGTTTGATTTAAAAAATTGTCATGGAAGAAACATAAAGTTAAAGAGAAATAGACTTGAAGTTGAATGATAAAATTTAGAGTTTCATTTAAAGAACTGATTGAACTCATAAATATAGAAATCATGCAACCATTGCAGCCCTTTCAAACAGAAGTTCAAACAGAAGAGATAAAAATAGACGAACAAAATAAAAAAATCGACAACTAATTTTTAAATTGATGTCTAGTTTGATTCTACTAACATATTTAATAAAATGCTCCTACTAATCAAAACCTATAGCTTTTTGCAAACTATGCTGCTTTAAGTTGTATAATTAAAGGATAGATTAATAATTTGAGAAAAATTCCAGATTATTAAAAAAATCGATTTATTTGATTGATAGTAGTAATTGGTGTTGAAAATTGTATAGCAACTTTGTAATTGAGAGAGTGAATTTACTGTACCGCTGAATTTTTTTCTTTATTTACCCGGACTTGAGTCGCAGAGTTTTTCAGCGCTGAATCAGCACATTTTAATAGTAAAAACTTAATTCAGTTCTGAAACATTGTATCTCCAGAATATTTCAAGCATCTTTATGTGCAGTATTCATTATGATTATCTTGAGGTCATAGACTTCACACGGGCTAAAATTATCCTGTATAGTCTGAAAATTACTCAAACCCCAAAATGAAGTCTGAGCAGAATAACGTCATACTTTTGTAGCTTATAACTGGTAATTACTATAGTAGGATACACACTATTTATACTTAAGCTAGTTTTTAGACAATTACCACACAGCCCATTTAGCTTAGGGGTTACGGCTTGCTACGTAAATTAAATGTTAACAAATAACCACGCGGACGTTCAAATCGCATAAAAAGCAAACCTTGTTGGCGGGAGTTAAGCAGAACATATGACGAAAATTTTACCCAAAAATCAGGCTGGCCTTTGTAAATTGTGACATGAACAGAGCAGTGGCCGTCCTAAAAAACAGACTGTCTCTAGACTGATTCAGCGCTGATTTGCTCTGCCACCAACGTCCGAATGATAATCATGGATTTTTTCTATTGGATCAGACTGATAACAATACCAACTCAATTCTAAATTAAACTTAATATGTAAAGTGGTAACGATTGTGGAAAATTAATGTTTTATAGTGGCGAAGCAGTTTCTTGTGCTGATTTTGCGGTGGATTTTGCTATGAAATTAAAGGCGGCTAAGTTTTACTCGAAGAGGAGCACAGATTTTCTACCATTTTTCGTTTGATTAGAGTTGAAAAGTGCTTCATCTTGGTGCGTTAAAACCTGGATTCCTGTGGAGCTCTGTTTTCTTTTCATGATCCGTTCAGCTCCACGAATTACGCGATTTCCCTCGAATGATTTTAGTTTGTTTTCCTCTAACTAAGCTTTGTTTCTATCCTGGTAATGTTTTTCCAGAGGTTGGAGGCAGAGAGAAAATCAGCGCTGAATCAGTCCAGAAAAATTCAGTTTTCTTGCGATGGCCAGTACTCTGTTAATGCCACAATTTACAATGGACAGTCTGACTTTGAGTAAAAGTTACTTCATAAAAAATAACATGCTCAGCTTAACTCCCGCCCACAAGGTTTGCTTCATATTTCATTCGAACTTCCGCGTGGTTACTTGTGATATTTAAGCTTCAAAAGTTATTATTATTATTATTATTATTAATATTATTATTATTATTATTATTATTATTATTATTATTTTTATTAATTTTATTATTATTTTTATTAATATTATTATTATTATTATTATTATTATTATTATTATCTTATTATTATTATTATTATTATTATTATTATTATTATTATTATTATTATTATTAATATTATTTTTATTATTATTATTATTATTATTATTATTTGTATTATTATTGTTTTTATTATTATTTTAATATTTTTTGTGCTTTTATTAAACCAAGGGTTGTAAAATGAAGAGAATTATTCATGTTGAACAAAATGTATGAACAAAGTATAGAACTCATTTATGAGACACAGGAAAATAATGCAAATGAAATTTACCCATGTAAATTATAGGTCACTTTTGGTGAACAGAAAATGAATTAATAATAGACTCTTACTAAATTTATAACATAAGAGATGGATTAATTTTTTTTCAGTTTTGACTGTTACAGAAATATTGATAAAATTCTTGTTCCGCTTTTTAAGCTTCCAGAAGCATCATGATGCGTTCGCCAGGTGAATCTATTAGAGGAGGGGGGTCGTGCAAATGCTGCATGCGGAGGTTTTTCGGCGAGGCTGGAGGAACAATGAAACATAGTATTAGCAGTTCCTCTATGAAGGTTAGGCAAGACGGTGCCGAATCATCAAAAGAGAATCCATCAGAACCAGAAAAAAAAGTGAAAGACTATTCCTGATACCATTTTGATTGAAGTGAGGATAAACTAACGGGAGCTGAATTTTCTGACAATTCTTGATAATTCTTGATAAATCTTGATAAATTGTGCTTAATCTTATGAATTCGTGCTAAATCTTGTTTGAAGGTGCTTTTTAATTTTTACAACTTGGTATATCTTGCCATGTCATGGTTAGTCTTTCTTGGAAATCTTGCCAAGATCTTGTTTCTTGATAGCCATGCAAAGATCATAAAAGTTTGTAGATAAGTAATGTCTTGATGTTTTCTTGTCATGTAACATGGCAAGATCTTGGCAAGATTTTCCATGTTTTATCATATTTCTTGTCATGGCTATCAAGTTTCGTTTCACTGGGTAAACACTGGTTTAGTAGTGCAGGTCCCTGTTCGCTGGACGAGTAACAGAAAAGTTGTAAACTTCGATTTCTGGCAGTTCTCAAATTTGAGCATTTTGTCTAATCAACTCTGGGAAGATATCACTTTGAGAATGCACGTCGCATTGCGCGAGCTATACTGGGTCTGTTCGAATATTGCCTTCGTCGTGCTTCACTTTCTTTTCACGGTCCCTTTTTTCCGTGTTTGTGTTTCGTGATGAAGGATTTGTTTTCCCTGTCTATGATTGAAGTTAAGAGTTTGCTACGTGGAATTTCTCTGCCGATTTGTGGAACGGGGACCACAACTTTAAAGGTTTTAATTGCAACGCTGGAATGACTGATTTCAGGTGAATCGCGGATCAAGGGAAACTTTCTTGTGAACTTACATGTATACCGCGATACATATGCGACCAAAATGCGACATCAGATCTTGTCCCAGCTGCTGGGTCAGTCCCCTGGATATCTTTGAGGAACGACTCTTTTAACATATTCGATATGGTGATTGGGTGACGTCTTAACAAATAGACGTACCAAAATGTAGAATTTTCAACGAATGCGATTGGTTGAGAAATTTAAAACACTGTACCGTTATGCGTTCAATTAGCCTAAATTGGACATAGTCTAATTCTAGAATATATTTTTACGGCATCTGGCCATGCCATAGCGGCCCGTGGGACTTGTTATGAATCTATCACAACCAAATGTGATACCAGTTTCCCACCGAAACAAAAAAATTTTTCTCTTTCAGCTTATCGTGATTTCTGATCAATTCTACGTTAACATTTTTGTTGAGCAATCAGCCAATCAGAAAACAGTATTCTCATTTTCTCAATTGTGATTGGCCAGCAATAAATTTTCTATATTTTGGTACGTCCGCCATTTTCACTAGCGCCTGGTGATTGGCTCGTTATTGGAGATTGTTTGTGCTTTGAGGTGCAAATGTCTGGTGATCAATGGTTGCTATAGAATAGAAACGCTTTGTATTTACTAATCAAAACACTCAGGTGCACATTTAAAAATGCCGAAAGTATGCAGTGCCAGAAGTTAAAATGCCCGAAGTTGCTACTTAGCCAGAAGTTGAATTTCGTTGACTTTCGTCATTTTAAAACGTGCGCGTTTCGTGTTTTAAGCATGGTTAAGTCACTCGGCAGAAGTCAGTTCGAAGTTTTGACTTAATATTTCGAACCGCTTCGCGGTTCTCGATAAATGCCAGAAGTTTTCAGTGACTTCAAGCACAGTCATTTAACCATTACTTCGGGTGCATGTGTAGTTTTCAATGTTAACACTGGTAATTGCTGTGCGAGTGCATTTGTATTTTGTTGCGCTTTGCGGAGCGACTGCATGTGTGGAAAAAATGAGTTCGATACTGTGATGCAATTGTGAATCAGGTTTATCAATATTGTTCGGCGAGGTGCAAGTTTTTTATATTGCTGCGACAACCAGTTAATCATCATATTTCAAAGTTACTTTTAACAATTTTATATGGCTTACTTGAAAAATATCTACCAAAACAGTTGAGCTCTTGAGTTTTAATCAACTATTATAAGATTTATTTGAAGGTTGTTCTTCAAGATTTGATTATAATGTAAGGTGATCTTTTATGACAGAAATTCAAAATATTCAATATTTGATACCTAATACCTAAAATACTCAATGGATCTGATAACACCGAGTCGTTTTGATACATTGATGCCTAATCGTTCCTCAGTTGTCATTGAGGAACGAGATTAGACTTAATTAAACCAGAGTTGAATGCAATTTGTTTCCAACTGTCAACCGTTAATTTTTTTTTAAAAAGCTCATAATACTGTCCTTGATATAATACTTTATTTATCAGTTGCTGTAGCGGTTTTATCTTCAATTTCGTTAAAATGAATATGATTTTTACGTGTCTGTTTAAACATTGTGTTCTTGTTGGGTAGTGGTCTCATTGGGTGACGTAATTGTGCTAGGTTGGGCATAAATTTGCTAAGATGATATACTAAGCTTAGAAATGAGCGTAACTTTTAAAATAATTTTGGTGGTGCGTTGGGTAGAATAGAAGGTGTTATCTGTTGGACCGACAAAACTCCCGTTTGTGAGTTTGTTTTTCTAACTGAGCAATACTGTTTCAGACTTTGCAGAAAGACATTATGGTAGAATAATGTTCAGGTTTTCATTGTCTAAGTTTTGTTACATTCGGAAATGTATCGAGATCTTCTATTTTTGCATGGCTGACAATCAAACTATCGTCAAGAAAACAGTATATGGGTTAATACCACGTTTTTAGTCTGCAAATGCAATTTTTGTGTCCACAAAGATTGTTAAAATTACATTATTGAACAGAAATTTGATGGCCACATATTTAATGCCCTGGGTAAATAAATAGAAAGGATTTTGCGTTGCTGGTAGATGTTTTTTTAAGATATCGAATGGACGAATTGATAAGCCTATATATTTTGTGTTTTGGCATTCGATTTTTTGATTTAATTTGTTCGATACTTCATAGTCTGATGCAAGCTATGCAAAATAACCTCCTTAGATAGTGATCCAGATCAGTGAAAAAAATTGTGATCAAAACAGCTGGACAATTTTAAAATTTCACCCTAATGAATTAAGTTTCCTATCTCAACTGATAACTTTCCATGCAGATTAATAGTAACAGGCCAACTTTTCTGATTTTTTATTAAAATATTTTATGAAATTTTGATTTTGCTACATGAAAGTTAGAATGTCCTGTCCTTTAAATGAGATCTGGAATTTTTTGCTTTAAAATTTTTCATTGAAAATTGGTTGATGGAATTTTTTGAGCTGAGGGGAATTATAATGTAAATGCAAATGTATGAATGTTTCGTCAAGCAAATCCCTACTGAACAGATTTTGATCACTTTTGATTGACTAAAAAGGAACTGAAGTTTATTTCAATACCGTACCACGTACTTGAGAAACAGTTTTATTGCAAACACTCTACAGCTTTTTCTAAGTTCCTCAGACTGTTTTCCCTCAAATGTTTGAAAAATTTTTTACCAGATTTTAGAACAAAATTGCAATTTCGATTGCATTTTTGACAATTGCAACTTTAGTTGAATATTTTAGCGGATACTAAAAATGAATCCAATCATTGTTTTTCTGTTCGTTGCTTATTGAGAACTATTTGGTCTAAATTAGTTCTGCCATATTTCAGCGAGTAATTCTTTAAAAGCTATTGGTTAACAGTAGTCAAAATCATGTTTCGTTGAACAAATCCTTGTTTTCATTTTCATGGAACAAAATGATGCATCAAACAACATAGATAAAAAGGGCGGTGTCAAATAATCAGAACTTTGGTATAAAAAATAATTTAGAAGCAATCAAACTATTTATACATCAATATTCATTGCAATTTAGACAGAGCTCAAAATAAGAACATTGGCCCATTTCCTTAACTTTTGTTGCACTGCTTAATATACTTTGTAAACTGAGTGAACAAGTGCACAATGAGTCAAAACATTCTAAGTAAACAACATGTCAAGATCTTGGCAGGATTACCCATGTTTTTTTTGCTCTTATCAAAGCATATCAAGTTTAATTCGGTTCACTGGCTGCATGTGTGAAATTGCATGGGTTGCTATTTATATGTGCTTGCTTGTGTGGGTATGTGTTTGCATGTACCTCTGCAATTATTATGTGATATGAGTTTTGTTTGTATGTTTGCGCGCGCGTGTGTGTGTGCGTGAGAGAGAGAGAGTGTGTGTGTGTGTGTCTGTGTGTGTCTGTGTGTATGTGTGTATGTGCGTGTGTGTGTGAGCTAAGAATTAGATCTGAACGGGCGCAGTGAAAAAAAGAAAATCGCATGCAACTCTTCAACCTTTAGATGCAGCTCTTCTTATTCTGCATATGCGCAAACTTTGAGCTGGTAGAATTGCTGTTTTGAAGGTATTTCTTAGAATGGATGGGCTGAAACTGATGGAAAACATGCTATTTTTAAAATGCATTAAATGTTAACTTGATCTAAAGACTAACGGCTTGCACAGTTCTTTCTGGTTTTTATTAGGAAAACCATTCCCGGTTGAGAAACTTAACAAATTTTGATTTAATTTGATTTAATAGCTTTTTGTGTGTTTCTCATAGCATAATTTAAACCACTCTAAAAGTTTTTTTAACGATTCTACTCTATTTTTCCTGTAATTCCAAGTCAAGTGAGAGGAAATTAAATAGTTAAATTGGTCCCAGTTTGCAGTAAAAAATTGGCCTCAATGATAACATTTATTCATTAAGAATGGCAATTAATCGATTTTGAATTCAATTGTTTTTTCAATGCAAGATTGATTCAGTTTTGTTATTGATACTACAACTTCTGAGTTGTTTAGGCATTAGTCTACATACATCAATTTTTTCTGAAAAGTAAATTCAACTTGTGTATCTTGTGGCATTACAAAATAAAAAATATCTGTACTTATCGGTTAGTTTTCAACTTCTGATTTGAACTAAGAGTACATAAACTGATAACAAAATGATCATTTGCTAATGCAATAGCACATTACTAATATACGTTTATAAAATTTTTTCGGATGTTAATGTTCAAATGTTTAAAACTATTAAACGGTATTAATGCATGTTTTCTTCTATTCACTATTATTTACAACAGCCAAAACGTTTTTTATTTAAAATCACAAAACTAAACAAATTTTGAACTAAGATATCTTGCGCATGCTTCGATTCTACGACCACTTGTATTTTCACGGCTTTAATTTTATTATTATTGTTGTTGTGTACAAAATCGTTGTCTGACTTCTACATTAAACAGTATCTTCATTAGACGGAGAATCGAAAAGCTAAAAGTACAAAAAATTGGACAAACCGCCCCTGCATTTGCTGAATTTCATATTGAGGAAGTTGTTATTTATCAGCATGTCGTGCGAGTCTGGAAGGTATTCTTGCTGTGACTGCAAGGAAAGTTACCCCGAAGAGTCTATTTTCAAGTGTGAAACTTGTCAGATGGAACAGGACACAAACAGCGACAACCAATCAAGCACTGACCACTGTTATTGCGACACTTGCATACTTTCACATTGCAAAAAAGGTCACAAAATATTGGACAGCGTTTCTCAACCAGTTTTGATCTGCCACCAACATAAAATGTTGCTGAATGATTATTGCTGCGATTGTGATTCTCTTTTGTGTTTAAAATGCATGAGAGAAGAACATAACTCTCACAAATTGGCTCAAATTGAAGAAAGAGCAAAAGAAATTCGCATGAACGTCTTCGAACAACTGACCAAGTTTGAGAATATGGAAAAACCGGCCAGAAAACAGAAAGAGCTGGTTTTGGAGACAACCAAAGCCAATCGCGAAAAACTGGAAAAAGCAATCAAGGCTTTCGAAAAAACGCAAAAGAATTTATTGAGCGAGTTAGATGACGCAGACGAAAAATCAGAGATTGCCGTCGAATCCATTCTTGAGAAACAAAATGAACTGCGTGGTCTGCTAAGTTTGAGCTGTCAAAACTTAGTCCATAAATGGAAATACATTGAAAACCCGCCGAACGAAGACAATCTGATGGGAAAATTAGGCGGCGAAAGTTCACTTTCAGAAGATTGCTGTATGCAGGGTTTGGTTATGAAGCTGAGCAATAATTGGTTTGATTGTTTGGGATTAAATTTAAGTTGTATTGCTACTGATGTGGAGGCTGAACAGAAAACGTTTACAGACACGTGCGAAGGAGAATTGTATGTAGTTGTTATGAAAAATGATTCATTAGAATTGACCAGACATTCAATAGATAATAAAAAGACAGAATATGAATTCGAATTAGTGGGTACAATCAAGGAAAGTAAATTGTCGTCTTCTATTGAGTCAATTAAAGCAGCGAGCTGGGAGAGGATAATCCTATTTATGTCTGACGATAGCATTTTGGAGGCAAATTTTAAAAAGAAATGCATTACAAGGTGTGAGATTCCAGCTGGGCGAGAATTATTGCATCCATACTTTCGTGGGTACAGCAGCCCAAAATTAGAATGGATTTACTGGGAAAATGGACATGTTAAAAGTACTCAAAATGACAATTTTAAAATCGAATTCAAAACCAAGCCAAAAGTGTTTTATATAGAAAACTGTATACTTCCTAATGTATTCTTTTCAGAAGCTTGCGTCTTATTGGATGAGGGAACCATGCTGATCACTGTTGTCAATCCCATGACAAAGATACTGACTCAAATTCCCCAATCAGTCCATGGCTGCAACTCTATCCATTTTATAGACAGTTTCAGTTTTTACGAGAACGCGTACCCACTTTACACTTACATTTTATTGTGGTCAGTTAAAATGAAATCGATCACTCTCATCCGTTTAAAAGGGGGTGTCCGAGGCAACTTCAACTCTGAAGTGGAAGGTAGAGTATATTGGACAGATGAGTTAGAGATTAAACATTACCAAACTAAATGTTGGTTTCGAAACGATCGTGTAGTAAATTTGTACTTTTTACCAGCTGTTGAGGTGAATGTTTCTTCCACTGACAACGCTGCCAGCGCTCAAAGTAAAACATGCAAAAGGGCATTTATGTCTAGTGGTGATATCATTAAATTGGATTCAGATGACGACAGCGATTAACAAAAAATAGTAAAAGCAGTGATTCGCTGGTTCGGCCATAATTTGACTTTGCATTATGCGTTTTCACAGCTGCATCGATCTGCTGAAATAAAACATCATTGCCCAATGTTAACCTTTTTATTGTTTTCTCACTTTGTCAAAACAGAACTGACGTAATCTCACATTTTCAAACAATACTAATCCATATACAGCTATGCTATTTGGTTTGATAACAAAAGAATATGATGATTCTTTTAAATTCTTTTAATATAAATTTATTTTTAAATAATTAGATGGGACTGTACAAAAAATTGTTAAAAATTGAAATAAATGCACAATATAATAAATAATTTTACAGGATAATAAATTTTGATTAAAGTAGTATACATATCTGCCATGTTACTGTAGGGGGGGGGGGGGGTTCCGGACCCCCCCCCCCCCTACAAGAACTCTCACCACCGAAAAACTGATTTTCTCTTAGTGAAAGCAAGTTTTTTGGTTAAGTTTCGCCAGCCTGAGAGAAGTTCTTGGGTTAAGTTGACTCGCGAACCTTAACCAAAAAACTTGCTTGAATTTGGTGGATGTACAAATTTTGAGGAAAAGTGTGTTTGAGCACATCCCCTGTTCTCTCCACTACTTTTTTTCAAAAATCCTTAATTGAACACAAAAGCAAATTTTTAAGAGACTACGTCCGGTCCACGAGGAACAAATTTCAATCTCAAATATGCTCCAACAATTCACAAATAAATTTCACGATAATAAAACTGATTTCAGGCCATAAGCCGATTATTTGGAGCTTGAAGGTTTATGGGACAATCTATATCTGTTCTGGTCTGTTCTACCACTCCTGCACACGTGCAATTATATGGGAGCACAAGTAAGATCCTGAAATTCCAGCCCAGCAAAATGAACGCCGTTGTATTGCTATCATATGCAGTCTAAAACACATATTTTTCTATTAACATCTTGGATCTATTCTGTTTCCCCCCCCCCCCCCAGCTTAGTGGGCTTATATTTTTTACGCCCCAAGGCGCACGTGCTATTTTTTTACATAGTAAAGTGCTACATAGCAACATATAAATTGTAACTGGGGGGGCGTAAAAAACACGGGGGGGGGGGACAGAGTAGATCCAAATCCTATTGAACTCTTATCTGTTCCAGTGCATATCGAAAAGGTTCATCAGTATTGTACAGGACAGCATTTCAGCATGTTACGCAGGTATACTGCTGTGTCATATAGCCTCGCATAAGGGCGCATGGCCACAGCTCTCCAATTTTATTGTAGGGTGACAGATCGCTAACACCGCGGATAAAGATAACGTTACATTAACCAGTTACAATGCCAAAATTTGAAAAAACCGATCAACGCAGCCACCGTTCAATAGAAACACTGTAATTGTTGGTGGTACGGAGATATTGAACGGTAGAATTGCACGTGCCCAATTTCATCATAGGCAAATTATAGTAAATGAACTCCACAGTGCTGTTCCTGGTCTCTCTTTTCTGAATTTCCATCTTTCTTTTTTGTTTCAACTAAGTTTTCCAAACTTGCATCCACTGAATTCTTTCTTGGCGCATCTCACACACACGTATATATATTTATATATATATATATATATATATATATATATTATATATATATATATATATATATATATATATATATATATACATGTATATATATATATTATATATATATATATATATATATATATATATATATATATATACGTAAATATAGTAAAAGGAATATATGTACATATATATATATATATATATATATATATATATATATATAAATATATATATATATATATATATATATATATATACGTAAATATAGTAAAAGGAATATATATATATATATATATATATATATATATATATATATAATTCAAGTAAAAGGAATATATATATATATATATATATATATATATTTATATAAATATATATATATATATATATATATATATATATATATATACGAATTTTGAAAAACACCTAAACCTGAAATGATCCATAAAGATGCGAAAAGAAAATGTCTTTCCTTTTAATTATCTTAAAATATTAGCTAATTAAAACAGAAAGTATTTGCTTGGGTAAATTGATTGGATGTATAAATTCATTTTGGATCATAGTGCCAGACTAAATCATCATTGAATCAGAACATTTGAATTGTGTGTTTCAAGCTCTTTTGTGCTGTGTCAAAACAAAAAATCGACAAAAATTTTGAGTTTCTGTATAGTGCGGGTTTTTTAAAGTTTATTTGTCCCAAGAGAAATCTAGCAATTTGGAAACAATCTTGGAAAACTTTCAATCAAAAATACTTCAACGAACTAATTAGTTTGCATCAAAACAACGTGATATTGATTGAAGGAAAGACGTTTTTCTAATACAACAAAAACAACTATTTGCAAAACTTTGTGGGCTAGAAACCAATCAAGTTAATGTATTAGCATTGAATTGATGCACCGAAACGTACAAAAGATTTTCAGAGAAGATGTGTTCCAAACAATTGGTTGAAAAGAGCCTTATTGGAAAATTGAATCTTTTTTGAAGAGCCTGGAAGCAAAACTAAAGGAAAAGAATCATCTTAGTTTTGAAGCAGGACCACTCCACGCTGCTTTCGAAAATTATTCAATTTGGTTTTGACGAAAATTTTGTAAAATTTATTAATCTTATTTATCATCTAGACGTCAATGTGTTAAATTAGATGGTGTTTTATCAGAAAGCCTTCCAGTTACTAGTGGTGTTCCTCAGGGAAGCGTGTTGGGACCGCTTTTCCTTTTAATTTTTCTTGATGATATGATTGGCGTACCCGAAGTATCAAAAGTTTTCTGCTACGCTGACGACACGAAATTGCTCTGCCATGGCAAATTCTGCTTGAATAGTGCTCAAAATGATCTATGCTCGTTGCGGTTTTGGGCTTATTGTAACTATTTGTCTTTTAATTCAGCTAAAAGCGGTTATTTACATATTAGTAGAAGGTCATTGGATAATATACTTCTTGGTGATGTCAAGATTCCTTCGCTTGATAATATTACGGATCTGGGAAATGAGGTATCCAAAACGTTGAAATGGAGTCTTCATATTCAAACAAAATTAGTAAAAGCTCGTCGATCGTTCAATTACTTGAAGCACAGTGTTCCGTTCAACCTCCCATCTGGACTTAAAT
>NC_134471.1:81183271-81413929 GCF_964194025.1 Convolutriloba macropyga | reverse complement strand
CAAGGTAAAGTCTTTTCATAGCTCAAATGAGTCGAGTGGTCTTTTCATAGTACAGTTTGGTCAAGCATTGTGTTTTCATAAGTCTGCACCCAGACGTGGGTTGTTGTGTTGCCATGGTAACCTAAATTGCGTCATCAAATGGGTGACT
Source organism: Convolutriloba macropyga (assembly GCF_964194025.1). Taxonomy (NCBI): domain Eukaryota; kingdom Metazoa; phylum Xenacoelomorpha; order Acoela; family Convolutidae; genus Convolutriloba; species Convolutriloba macropyga. The sequence goes on along the minus strand of NC_134471.1, from coordinate 81,413,781 downwards.
GATTCAGATGTCAACTAAAAGTGGGGGACTGTATCCGAAGGGAGCCAACTGTGTGATGGTGGCCTCTGTCAACAACAACATTGATCTTCTCAAAGTCCTCACCTACTATGGGGCAAAGCCCCTCCCCTCCCCCACTTTCCGAGTTCCTTCAATCTTTGATGTCTCATCAAAAAGGTAGACTTATTTTGACAATATCAACCCCCCCCCCCCCCACCCCAAGTAATAGTAGAATTAGGAATTGAGCGCAGTCAGAAAACGTCTCACATTTGAGCTTAATTACCCGGCCCGTTATAATAGTTACAGCAAACTGAAGCAACATTTCGTTCAAATATGTACCATCTCTCAAACTTACTTTGGTTTTGAACTTGCTTTTGTTAAAATTGATTAAAACGCTCACGTGTACATTTTAAAATGCCAAAAGTCTGCAGTGCCAGAAGTCAAAATGCCAGAAGTTGCTATTTAGCCAGATGTTGACTTCCCTTGACTTTCGTCATTTTAAAACGTGCGCCTTTCGTGTTTTAAGCATGGTTAAGTGACTCTGCAGAAGTCACTTCACAATTATGACTTAATATCTCGAACCCCTCACCCGGGTCGAGGTGTCGCCACCATTCAACGCAAAATTATGCAAGATAATCGGTGAAGGCAAAAAGATTTGTAAGATAAGCGTTAAATGCGGTGAAATTACAAAAGCAATGAATGCGGTGAGAAAAAAAAACATTATCGCCTGGTAGCGGTGACATTGCATACTTTTACCGCTGAATTTAGCGGTGAAATTACATAAATCAGGTTTGTCGCCTGGTAGCGGTGAAATTACATAAATCAGGTTTGTCGCCTGGTAGCGGTGAAATTACATAAATCAGGTTTGTCGCTTGGTAGCGGTGAAATTACATAAATCAGGTTTGTCGCCTGGTAGCGGTGAAATTACATAAATCAGGTTTGTCGCCTGGTAGCGGTGAAATTACATAAATCAGGTTTGTCGCCTGGTAGCGGTGAAATTACATAAATCAGGTTTGTCGCCTGGTAGCGGTGAAATTACATAAATCAGGTTTGTCGCCTGGTAGCGGTGAAATTACATAAATCAGGTTTGTCGCCTGGTAGCGGTGAAATTACATAAATCAGGTTTGTCGCCTGGTAGCGGTGAAATTACATAAATCAGGTTTGTCGCTTGGTAGCGGTGAAATTACATAAATCAGGTTTGTCGCCTGGTAGCGGTGAAATTACATAAATCAGGTTTGTCGCCTGGTAGCGGTGAAATTACATAAATCAGGTTTGTCGCCTGGTAGCGGTGAAATTACATAAATCAGGTTTGTCGCCTGGTAGCGGTGAAATTACATAAATCAGGTTTGTCGCCTGGTAGCGGTGAAATTACATAAATCAGGTTTGTCGCTTGGTAGCGGTGAAATTACATAAATCAGGTTTGTCGCCTGGTAGCGGTGAAATTACATAAATCAGGTTTGTCGCCTGGTAGCGGTGAAATTACATAAACTCAGCGCTTAGAAAACACTCCGAATAGCTTTTGCCCTTAATTAAGATGCAACAAAAAATTTACCCAGAATAATCATACATCGTTCTGAAACTTTTTTGAAGCGGTGAATTAATGTAGTTTCGCCAACACTAGAGTGAGCGGTGAACTTACAAAAATCACCCAATTTTACCGCTAAAATTTGTAATTTCACCGCTTATCTTACAAAAAATAAACGCGCATGTTTTACAGAAAGTAGATTGAATTTGATACAAATTCAAAACAAATATGACAGAATTCAGTGCCAGGTGTCGCAGTGGGAGAAGTAGTGGCTGACATGCAGACGGTGAGAGGTTCGAATCCGTGCATGGACGGTAAGCGGTGAAATGTGGTGAAATTTTGCAAGTTCACCGCTTAGTCAAGCGGTGAACTTACATAATACCACCGCATTTCACCGCAAAATTAGGTACAAAATTTGCTGTGAAAAAAAAACAATCTTTCACCGCTTATCTTACACATTTTTCCGATTTTTCCTCGACCCGGGTAGCGGATCTCGATAAACGTCAGAGGTTCTCCTTGACTTCAAGCAGAGTTGCGTGACCATTACGTCAAAAGGTGTTGTATTTAAAGGAATCAAAATGTCGTGCCAAACTTGCGTGGTGAGTGAATGAGAATGCATTTGAGGTGTGCTGTTCTGTTTTAGAAAGAATGTTTTGGAGCGTGGAGAAGCGATATTGTACAGTATGAAGGCACTGGCCAGTCCTGCGTATGCACTGGTCATAGCCAGTGATGATCCCCTCATGTCATCATTCCAAATGTCACAGAGGTGCAGATACTTGGCCAAAATGTTCCCAGTTCTCCGGGTGAGTAACACACGTTCAAGCCGCCACAACCACCATAGCCACGATTTTTGCATCAACCCTGGTGGAAACATAATGGAAATTTATAAAAATTTATAAATTTTTTCAAATTAATGGATTATTTATAAATATTTATAAAAACTTCTAGAAAATAATGCAAAATTTTTAAAAAAATTTACAAATTTTTAATCGAACTGTTTTTTAATATTTTTAAAGTTTTTCTTAAATTCACGCTAAAGCTCTACATTTTACTTGAAGCCATTCGATAAAAATTTTTCGTAAAAAATTGTAAAAATAAAGCATCTTTTTTTGAATTTTTATAAACTTTCCATTAATTTTCGACTAGGGAATGTCAGCAACAGTTAGTCTATATTTTTGTGTCTTCATTTCAAGACATCTCGCGAGTTCCTTCCCCTTTTGATGACTTTGACGCAGCTCTCAGTCAGGACGTCGTCCATTGTGAAGACAGGCCTACTAAAATGACCTCTTAGTACAAAGACCTGAAGCTTTGCACCCAAGAAGTCCAGAAAAATCTTGATCAAACGCACAAAAGTTCAATTTACATAGACGGTGGTATGTGTGGTGCCAATCAAAATTCTAGTAATTCTAGTATGGGAGAGGGGGGGGGGGGAGGGTTGATTAAAGTAAAAAGGTCGAGTATGAGTATCCGATTGAAAAGAAATCCGACTTTTCATGGTTCCGGCATAGTTTGTTCACTCAAATTTTGGACGAGCATTTTCAGGCAAGCGTGGTCTTCTTATGAATCAAAGAATTGCCTTTTTCGGGATAAGTGTTGTCATTTTTTTTATTCAACTCTATGATTACTTAAGCATCCACGTCGCCAACGCCAACAGGGCAAACTAACATAAGAAAATCAGATTGCTGCAAATAAAAGACTTGATGAATTTTAAAATTCTAGGATGAATCAGTTGCTGCCAATACGCTATTTAACAGATTTGATCGGTTGAATAGATTTATTCGGTGCAGCATTTGATACCATAAAATGCACAGCAACACAGAGTCTACAGTAGATTTAATTATAACTTAATTCCGATAAAAAAAATTAAATGTGAGAAAATTTCTAAAACACTTTAGCACCGAAATTCTTGAAAATAATATGCATGTTGTCTACATTACATGCATGCGGTGAAAAGTTTCAAAAAGCGCGTTATGTAATTTTGAGCAGCATAACATATTGGTCGTGCTAGCTTAAGTCTAGCAGAAAACACTGGGCTAAAATTTAGATGAATATCAAAAATTTGGATTATAACTAAAGTTAACTTGGCGATTAATTGAGTCGGACATGAGATTTTAAAAACTCAGATGTGAACTTCGGTATGATGTTCTAATGATTTGGTTTAAACATTGAAGAGAAGCATTAACGAATACAGAACTGAAGACTCTGGAATCAACCTGAAGTAACAATTAATCTACACTCTAGCCAACCAATAACTAAAAAAACTGTTGACTTCATTATTCCATTCAATTTGAAACAAAAAGGGAGAACAAATTATCAGTAGAAAAATCAAACTATGAAAATAACTTCTTTGAAACCTATCAAAAGCTGCGAATATGAAAAATTGTTAAAAAATAGTTTGCCGAAATCATTTAATTGTGCTCAGCAAATAATAATCAAACGATTGGAGAGCAACCAATCACACATCTTGAAGAAGAAAAACCGAGCTGAGAGGGAAGAACTGAAGAAAAGCTGAGAAACAGTTTTAATTTTAATAATCATTCTCTCAGCATTTCAAAATATCAATAACTGTTCCCAACTCAACATATACTGTTCTCAGCACGGTTCCGGGTGATTCATTAAGCAGCAAAGCAACGCCCAAAATCACTGGAAAGCAATGAAATTATATGCAAGAAAAAGTGCTCAAAATTCCAAAATTATTTATTTTAATTAAAATATGCCATCAAACAGCTAAATGTTTTCATTTAGTAACAACGCTATCAACAATCCTAATTAAAAAAAACAATTGAAAAGAATTCCGGAAAAAAAAAGAAAAATTAGGCAGACAATTTCAAACGGAAAAATTACGAAACAACAGTGTTTAATTGGCCGATTATCTTCAACTAAAAGGTAATGTGTTTTTGAAAGAAGAAAGAGCTGGAAAAACAACATAAATTTTATTCCAACTAAAAAGTTACTCAAGACAGCAAAAACATAGTAATGAAACAAAATCCCGCTGAAAATCTTCAAATTAGGCAAAATCTCACCAACTGCTCCAAAAATAGTATAAATCGCTAATGTTTACTGAGACGGTCGGAAACGCTCCCAAGGGTACAGTTACTGGTTATTATTGTTAAGAAAAACCACTTTACTTAAAAAAGATTAGTGAAAACCTCCTAAAAATTGCGTCAAAAAAGCCGCATGTGTGAAAAAAATTCGCTCTTTCATTTTTTTCACATCTTCTTGCTCTCTCTGTCACGACACAAACAGGAAATCGAACTTCTTTCTGCGCTTCGGGGCGTTTAGCTGTATGACCTAAGAACTTATTGCAGCAAGGACTTTTAGATCCTGTCTTAAATACGCGGATTCCTGCCGAATTCCTGACTTGGATTTGGAATATTCGGTGGATATTCGACATGGTTAACAGAAATTTCTGACGTCAATTTTGCATAGAAAACTGACATTTTTCTGAACTAATCAGTGGTTGAGAATTGACATGCACATTGGGAGGATCGGCGTATAAATAGAATTTGAAATGCTATCAAAAAAACCTGCCAGATCTCGTATTGCATGATCTGTAGTAAATTAAACCCAATCCAAATTAATATAAAAAACTAAGGTTAGCAAATAGTTAAACTGAATTTGTGATGCTGCGGTAAAAAAAAATATAGCAGATAGACAGTTACAAAAGCGAACCGCAAATATCAGGACAGATTTGTTGCCGCTAAAACGAACGGGACGGTTCAATTGAGGTTGAGCAGCCGTTACACGATGTGTTCTTTTAGGACGAGTTCATAAAATTGTCGGAGCAGCAGGAGGTGTTTGCGGCCGAATGGCTGGGAACTGCAGCGGACAACTACGAAGTCAACATAGTCCTAGCTCTTGAGGACGAGACAGATCACAAAAATAAGAGCAGGGCACACAACAAAGTACACGACCCCTATGCCCGACTCAACTACGCTCTCAGACACAACCACGAAAGAGTAAGACACAACCACAATCGAAAATGATTACCTTAAAAAAACTCATGTCTTTAAAAAAACAATTGCAAGCGTCGAAAAGAAAGAAAACCATTTCAAAAAATGCAGAGTGATCAATTTTGGCTCTTTAGGAGAGCAATTTTATACTAGCTAAAGCAAGATGACTAGCTGTAACACAACCCGTACCTAACGCCAAGCCAAATTCAGTACTGAATAAGAACGAAATTCAGAACGTTATCAGTACTGGATCTGGAAATTGAAATAATTGATTAGATATGGTTGGAATTTTTACAAGACATTGCTATCATACTGTTCTCATTTCTCGCATTGCTCCACTTTTTCGCCCAATAATATTTTTTTTGCAACAAAATCTTAGTTCAAAATCAGCTGACTATTAACTTGGTTAACATGATATTCTCATCAACACAGCAGATTAGCAGTTCGTTTAATCAAATATCAGCAGTCCGTTTCTTTTCTTCACAACAAGAAATAGGCCTCTTGCAATATGCTTTTGTTCTCCCCACTTAGATCAGGTAAGAACAAAAACTTGTGATCTTAGGCAACAACTTAGCTAGAGGTCTTTCTTCTGAATACATAATATAGTTTTTCGGGTTGATGACATTTTCAAATTGAGCCCATTTGAAGTTGCTTGCACCATATTCAATTTGATTTTAGTTTGATGCCCCCACTCGTTGGGTGACAAAAACATCAGAGGGCTAATAATTGGCGTTAAAATTTATTGCCCCTGCTGATTGGGTGACTTATAAAACAGTTTTTTGAATCCATGCCAACAGACATTTATTCTACAAGTACGCTGTCCTCTCAAGTATCGTGATAAATATTTGACAACTTTTATCCGATTACAACTGGAACGTAAACATATTTCTTTAAGGAATAAAAGCTCCATATTCATAGCGAAACGATCTCCATTTAGATCTAGTTCCTCTTATGCACAGATTTGAAGCCCTTAAGATTGCAAAATTCAATCTCAGTTTGACCCAGTTCATGATAATGCTGTAGAGTTTGTCCCACTTAGAAACGAGTCTGTCCGCCAGTCTTCTGAGAAAAATTTTGCTCTCTCTGGCCATCATGCCATCAACACTGAAAATTAACGGAAAAAAGCGATGTTTTTCATGGCAAGCCTCGGAGTATTTTCTCCTCTTTTCGTCAGCGCAGCTTTCCAACACATCCTCTGGATTTCTGTTGCTGTAAGATTTAGCCTCAGTGTCTGTGACAAGAATATCAAACGAGGCAGTTTCTTGCGGGCACCAGACACCCTCTTATAAGAAGATCGGCTCTTAAAGCTTTCTGATTCTCTGAATGTTCACGAATTACTGGTTCTTTTTGAGTGTAAGTCCATGCAAGGCAGGATAAGTCTCCTAATAAATCTCTAATTTCATTATGCCTTTGTGTAATCAGGCCTCCTTTTTTGCAGATTAGGGCATGCTGAACATGAAAATCTTCACCACAACCGTCACATTTCACAGGGAGGTTTGTTAGGGGTAAACCGTATCTTAGCGCCATGGAATCCTGGAATTCGTTCAAAACAAAATTGTCTCTGACACTTTTGCGGTTAACCAGCAAGAGTTTCCCGTTTTGAAATTCCGCTCCATTCTTTTTCTCTCTGATGAGCATGCTTGCTCTAACAAAGCCTTATATGTATTACTCTGCTGGGACTCATTTTCCAGCTGAAAAGTTTGTTTGCTGCTGCGAACGGGAGTTTTGTGTGCGTCGACGTCCAATGCCGTTCCATTCACAATAGAATCTGAAATCAGTGAAGATGTTTTCTTGGACATTTCAAACTGTTCACTCGCTTTTACCGCTGGGTCAGGAATACCTAATCCTCCATTCTTAGCAGACAAGCTGGAGAGGCTACGTTGGGGATTACTCACATGATAAATGTTAATTACGGTTGATATGAACTGGTTTTTATTGAATCTTCTAGTGGTTTCAAAATTTCATCGCAACCTGGGACAACTCTCATGAGAAAATTCCATTCAGCCTGGACTGATTTAGTGAACACCGAGAAACTCTCATGAGGGCAGAAATTGGCTGCAGCGCTCAAAAATTGAATCTTAGCATGCCAATTTTTGATTTTTTCATTAACAAATTCTTTCATGGTAGTTTTATCGCCAATGAAGCCTCCAAGATAACGTTTTCTAGTAACAATTTTCAAACCGGTTTGCTCAAAGCAACTCTTGGCTTCATCAACATGGTCTGGATAAACGATAAGGAAGCTTTTTTTGGCTCAGGGTGAGTCCATACTTTGGCCCCTCATTAACTACTTGTTGCAGCCACTGTTTTAAGTCATCAAACTTTGCGCAAGCTGCGGCATCATCTGCATAAAAGTTTTGTTTATGTCTCTTCGGGTTGTGCATTTTTTGTATTAAAGGCAATAGAGCAACACCATACAACAGCACTGAAAGAGGATCACCTTGAGTTGTTCCTTCTTCGCTGCGGACAAAAACGTCATTATTCCTCAGCACAAGTTTAGAGAATTCCTGGTAACTATTGTACAGAAAACTGGAACCAAAGGGTTCCAGCTCTGGACCAAAGGGTTCTAGCGTTTAGAAGTGCGGAACTTTTGTTTATAGATTTGAATGCATTTTTTGCATCAAGTAGCAACCGACCAAAACCCTTGGAGGACTTTTTCTCAAACAATTCTCGAAGCCATGAATCGACCCCTCAATTCCACAAGACACTCCACCCGCAAGTTGTTTTGATCCAAACGCATATGCCAAGTCATCACCAGTTAAGTCGGCTACTGCTTTACCGAGTAATCTTCGCAAAGTTTCACCAATGCCGATTGGTCTGACTCCTGGCTGTTTATCTAATGCAATTAGTCGACATGAGAACAGGGCTTTGATTTTACGCCACGAATTGATTTCGTTGGCGATCAAATTACCTAGCTGAGAAACTAAGTCTCGCAATCTGGAGCTTTCGAGGCCAAACCTAACTAACGCATCAAACCAGTGGTTGGCGTCTTATCCAAAGGGTCCTGAACTACCGAAAAGTTTCCGGGCTTGTTTCTCAACGGTACTACTAGTTATATTCAGTTTTTCCAGAGGAGGAAGTTCTGATATGTTGAATGTCACCTCAAAAAATGATGAGGTTTTCGGGTGCTTTTCTTGCAGAATTTTGGTTACAGTTCTTCCGTCTATTAAATCCGAAGGCTTAAGAACACTCGTTCCGTTTCCGTCTGCAAAGAACCTAGTTGCATTTTTGATGTTCCCTTTTTGGACCATTTTCGCAAAGGCTCGTAGTTTCTCCTCGGGGTCGCTCTTTTGAGTTCTCACAGCTTTGCTCGAGAATTGAGTACATTTCTTAAAAGATTGAACAAGAGGTTGAAATTTTTCCACCGACCACTCCTTCATCCTATTTTCAATTGTTATTTTTACATCTTTGGAGTGTCTCACTTTGTTGTCTCTGTGGAGTATGAGAGCCGAAAAGACCAGAAGTCGCTCTGATGGAATATTTGATTTCAGGAACAATTCAAGTCCGCAATTTAGCATCTCGACATACTGTTTACCAATTCTTCCCGTCGGCGATCTTTAAAATTTCCATCTGCGTGTGCAAACAGTATACCATATATCTTCCCAAAGCACTTCGTTCTCATGAGGCACGCTGTAATTTGTGTTTTTGAGTGGAAAAATTTCTTTCATCAAAGATTCTTTCTCTGCATTTGATAAAATTTTATCTTCACGATTATTGTCCCCTAGATTAAGCCTCGGTAAATCTTGTGTTAAACCACTAGAAGAAGACTCAAAACTAAATTGCGCTGGATTTTCAAAAGCGTTTTGTATCAAGTCGTTTACCTCATCGGTCATAACTGTATGCTGTTTGAGTTTTTCTACCAATTGCAGATAAATCCAAACTGAATAGGAGTCAAAAGTGGTGTCATACTTTCTAATCCAATTCACATAATGGACTCTTGGTCTGTTGTTTTCGTGGCCAATAACTTTTGCTCTGTATATGTTTTTATCTTGACCAGGAATCCAGATTTCAGTGTTCTTATGGACGAAATATTCGTCGTGGATTTCTTGGTTTTTCGCTATCACTGAACTCGGCGGATTCAAAACCTGTTTGGATATTTTCTGTTGTATCAAGCTGATTAGCTCGCTCAGAACTAAGAGTGTTGCGCATGGTAAACAATAATTGCTCCACTTGCATTTCATCTTAAAAGACTGACTCAGAGTTTGGATCTGAGAAAATTCAAGAGTCTGATTCAGACAAATTCAGAGCAAAATGTGACCTGAATCGGACTCTGAATTTTCTCTGATTCAATCATGCTTCAGTGTCTTAAGGTGAAATGCAAGTGGAGCAATGCGAGAAATGAGAACAATGATTGTAATGTCTTGTAGAAATTTCATCTATATCTAATCAATCATTTCAATTCCCAGGTCCGAACTTGCTCGGCATTGGGAGAATGTTGAAGGATTTTGCTAGTTATAAAAGACTGTGTTTCGTTGCGCCTGCTCGTTGCATCCGATATTGTGCCTGAATTGGGACAGGGTTATATGATATATTATGACCTTTCAGTTCGTGTCCCATCCCTACGTTCAGCAACAGCTCTTCAAGCACTTTGCGACAGGGATGCCAGCTCAGTGGTACGACAGGGGAGCCACATTTCAGCTCCTCTTCCTCGCTCTCCTCTTCTTCCTGTGCCCAGTATGGACCATTCTCTACTGGTTTTGTCCCAGTGGACCCAAATGGCACGCGTAAGCACTTAAATTCAAAGTCTCTTTCTGTGCCTTTTTTCTATTTGCGACCGACATCATAATAGCGGTACATTATATGTAACCCCACTGCGCCCGGGCTAATTTGACACAATATTTACACTCGTTTCGTTAATGGTGGCCCTGGCGCAGATTGTACTGGTGGCTGAATAGCAGAAAAGATACTATTTTTTTCATAGTTGCCAACCCTAGTTCAGAACTAATGCCGAGTTCGCAAAAAACTGCAATTTTTTGCAAGATAAAGCCAAATTTGTAAAAATTTGCAAATTATCTCTTCACCAGGTCAAATTTGCAAAATTTTGCAAAACAAAGTTAAGTTTGCAAAAATTTTCAAACGAGCGGCCAACCCTAGTCGATTTAGGATGTTAATCTTGCAAGAATCTTGCAAGATCAGACTTTGAAGATTTTTTCGTTCCTTAACCTATCCTATACAAAAAGCGCCTAAAAAGCCGCGAAAGTCCAATCCTATCCTATTTTTGTAACAAAAAACAACGTTCCTATCCTAGACCTAGTTTTATGAGAAGGAACTCAGGAAAGCAGATGAACTTTTAATTTAAAAGAAACAACACAAAAAAAATTAATAATTACATCACATCGAAGAAACCAATCTAGCACAAGAAAACAACAGGCAACAGGTAAACCTATGATCAACTTTTTTGCGTGCTGTACGCCTTTGATTCAACTCATCTGACTATTTATAACTAGAGATCCTGGTAACTGAACCGTTGTTGTGGTTCCATGTGCTTGGAGTCGGGAGAACCAGCGATTTTCTTCAAAAAGTCATATAAAATATTATAAAAGCTTAGATGATTGGCTTTTATATGACGCTTATGAGGGCCTAACAAACTAGCCACAATACTATCCTAACAAATGAGCTATATTGTGAAAAAAACATCAAAAAACGGCAACATCATGGAAGGATTCAATAAGGCAGGTTATTCGATTTTAATCTTGCAAGAGGATGTCAATCTTAAACGCATCTTGCATGATCTTGCATGATTAACATCCTCTTGCAAGATCTTGCAAGATTAACTTCCGCTTGCAAGATCTTGAAAGATTAACAGTATTTTGCAAAAATCTTGCATGATCTTTTAAGATTAACATCCTGTCTCGACTAAGGGAGTTTGCTCCGGTGGAGCTCTGCTTAATATAACAATGTGGCTCATTTTCCAAACCTTTTCTCGGTGCTTGTTCAATTCAATTGTAAAATCTATTAAGGCCAACCACTTACGACAAGGGACACAAATATTCGAACGTGTTTGCAAATATTGGTAAAATTATTGAATTATTTTACAAAATTTGCAAAATTGACATAAAGTTTAAACTACGTTTTCTTCTAGGTTTCTTCTACGCTTAAAAACCATCAATTGCGATTACAATACGTCCTCATTGTTAATCATGGGAAATCAGCCCAGTGAAATTTTGCGTTTGATGAATGCGGTGGAAATGTTAGAATTTGTAGAATTTGAAGTTCTATTGCTTCTTAATAACATGCCGTTTAAAAAAGTCTCAAACGCGAAAAATTAACGGATTGATATCACAAAATTAACAGAATGCGCAATTATTTAATAGCAATCAAACGAAGGTGTATAAACTTAAGCGATCAAATCATCAAAGGAGCGTGAGGAGTTCAATTGAATTGATCCTGACCGAAAAGTGATCTTTCCTCTGTTGAAAATTTGTCAAAAAACATCAGAAATGATCGTTTTTGATCGGAATTTCAGAAAAAAAAACAGTCAAAGCCCTTATGTTTTTTTGACAGGCTTGAGCGTTTTTGATCGGTTTTTTTTGACATAGGAAGTGATAGTTTTTGAACGTTTTTTAAGAGATGACCGTTTTTGAGGGTTTTTAAGACCAGGAAATCACCGTTTTTGATTGATATTTTTAGAAGATCCCTTTTGAGCATTTTTTTCTATTCAGGAATGAACTTTTTCTGAACTTAATCATTAAAGAACAGAAACCATTTTCACCGTCTTTTTAGGATATCACAGTACAATCATACAGCTATTTCTTTATCGCACCCACATAATACGTCGTTATAAACAATGAGCGAAACGCAAATATTCAAAAACAAGTACATAACTCGTATTTACATCAAATTGCGAAACAGAAGGTCATTGAAACAATAATATGATCAAAAAGCAAGTTTGGTTTTGACTGGTATGAATTGAAATTGGCGTTCATCAAAACTATCAGCTTTGTGACAGCATTAGTTCTCAGTTCATTTTTCAACCCGATGCACTGATGAAAAAAATCCGGACTTTTACCAAATTGATAAAGTTTGCCAATATACAAAGAAGGAGACAAAAATGATCCATGAAACTACATAAACCAATAGTATTGTTGCCTGAATGATTTATTCAATTTGAATGATTCATTCAATTCAAGGTTAACATTGTTACCTATGTAACAATCTTAAGCTTGAATTGAATGAATCATTCAAATTTTTAACAGAGAACAGGCAAAAATGCTATCGGTCATCAATGCATCGGGCTTATAAGGTAGTCAACGGATTTTTTCGATCAAATTTTTCAATGTTTCTCATATTTTCCCGAAGAACGAACTGTGCTATATAAATATATTTGGAAAACGAATTTTAGAATCAAATGAACTAAATCATAACAAACTAAATTTATTGCTGATAAAATGTCGATTAATAGAGCTTTATAAACTAATTGAATTCAGCCAAACAAACTCGCTATATTGCTTTATTGCAAAAATCTGAATGATCTTAAGAATTTAATATTTCTTAAGTATCTTTGGCGAAATCCCACCTGTTTTCTCAAAATGGACTGCCTGTTGCATCGCTAGTTTGGTGTTGCTGGTAGGTGTAAAACGTTTACAAAATAAATTAAGGAAAACAACTATTAATAATCCCACAAAATGCGATCCTAGACTCATAAAAAGACCACGCGCCACCTATTAAAAGACCCAGCTCGACCTTAATTTGCTATTAAATAAAACCTTTTCGGGACCCATGGAAAGGCTTTACCTTGACTTTAATCAGGAGCTTGACCTTTTATTTATATTCAATATTGGATCCCCCTTCTAGAATTATAAAGTCCTTTCATAAGTCGGGGTCTAAACAAGGGTACTCATGAAAGCTCAGTTTGTTATCAACTAGAATGCCCAAGTATTTTTTGCGAGTTCATTAATCGATACTTTGGTTTCATGTTTTTTCAATTCTTAACTCCTTAACTTGAGTTATGAGTGTTGTTCTGTTTTCCCTTCTCCAACCTGAAGTGTTGTTTAAACTCTTTGTTGCTGAGGGTCTACAACCTACTTTAACATCATGTTCTGACTACTGTGGCGTTTGAAAAACAAATTTACCAGAGCCATCTCGATCCGTTATCCCCTCAATTTTATAAATCAAATTTTGGGGAACCACTATAGAGCTTTAAGAAGCATCTTTTTACAAATTGTGTCTGAAAATCGTCTTTTTAAACTGTTTATTTCTTGCATTGATCGAAACAGTATTGAAGAAGGAAACACTATTATTCTAACCATTATTTGTTGGTCTATGATATCAAACAATTTTTTGAGGTCAAATTATAATTTTTTTGACGGAAAGTTCAGGTTTAAGCCCTGTGTACTTAATTAACTGTGTTACACAACTAGTATTTTTTATTAATCTGTCGAAAGCGAAGTGGTTCAGAATTCTCAACAAAAAAGTTTTCAGCAGAAAACCTAATTGCTGAGACTTCTGATTCATTTCGCTTTCTACAGATTAATAAAAAGTACTAGTTGTGTAACACAGTTAATTAAGTAAACAGGGCTTAACATCTCAAACCTGAACTTTCTGTAAAAAAATTTATAAGTTGACCTCAAAAATTCATTTGATACCATAGACCAGCAAATAATGGTTAGAATAACAGTGTATCCTTCTACAATACTGTTTCGATCAAAGCAAGAAATGAACAGTTTAGAAAAGACGCATTTCATACACAATTGGCAAAAATATGCTTCTTAAAGCTCTATATTGGGTCCCCAAATTTTCATTTATAAAAATGAGGGGATAACGGATCAAGACGGCTCTGCTAAATTTTTTGTCGAAAGCCACAGTAGTCAAAACAAAATGTTAAAACAGGTTGTAGACCCTCAGCATAAAACATTTTAAACAACACTTCAGGTTGGCGAACAAAAAACAGAACAACACTCATAACTCCAGTTAAAGGATTTTAAATTGAAAAATCAACAAATCAAAGTAACGGTTAAAAATACTTGGGCCTTCCAGTTGATAACAGACTGAGTTTTCATGAGTACCCTTGTTTAGACCCCGACTTATGAAAAGACTTTATAATTCTAGTAGGGCGGTCCAATATTGAATATAAATAAAAGGTCAAGCTGATAATTAAAGTCAAGGTAAAGCCTTTCCATGGGTCCGGAAAGAGTTTTTTTTCATAGTAAACTAAGGTTGAGCTGGATCTTTTAATAGGTCGGGCATGGTCTCTTTTTGAGTCGAGGATCACATTTTGTGGGATTAATAATAGTTGTTTTCTTTAATTTTTTTTGTAGACGTTTAACACCTACCAGCAACGCCAAACTAGCGACGCAACAGGCAGTCCATCTTGAAAAAACAGTTGGAATTTCGCCAAAAAAATTTTAAGAAATGTTAAATTCTTAAGATCAATTAGATTTTGCAATAAGACAATATAGCGAACTTGTTAGGCTGAATTCAACTATTTTATAAAGCTCTATTAGTCGACATTTCATCAGCAAAAAAATTTAGTTTGTTATGATTTAGTTAATTTGATTCTGAAATTTCTTTTCCAAATACATTTATATTAGCACAGTTCGTTCTCCGGGAAAGTATGAGAAACATTGAAAAATTTGAACGATAAAATCCGTTGACTACGTTATAAGCAAGAGCCACTTTTCAGTGCAAATGTAAACTTTTGTGCTCGGCATGAACATTTTAGTTCTCGGTAAAGCCTAACATCATGTTTGGCTCAAAATATAGTCCAGCATCAACAATTTGGGTCGCGCCAAAGTCTAGCTGAACGATTAGGTCCAGCTGTATACACCTGTAAATCCTCTTGATTACAGAATGCTATCTATTACTATCATTAATATGTAAGCATATCTTGGCTCCGATATAAAAACCTGTCTAGCTATTGAAAACCTTTCTAAGAAATTTAACTGTAGTGAGAGTTGTTACAGCTTTCTTAGCGCAAAGGCTGCAACCTAATTTTTATACTATTATTGTTAATAATCATGCTACAGACTATAAACCAGGGAACAAATTGTGTTGGTTTAATTGGTGTGAGAATGTTTAATTGCTCTTGAACGAAGTTCCTAACAGTTATTTTATACGTGTTGGTCATTACGATGCAAAAGCATACCCCAAAAATTTCCGCCTTGGTAAAATTGGCTCGAAAATTAGTCACATACAATGAACAAAATTAGATGACATCCTTTGTATCTTACTTTTCGCAAAAGGGGTTCCGCCAATTTTAAGAAACAAAAGAACATTCGGTGCGTAAAGTAGGTAACAAATCTTGTAGCGCATTTCCGCTCACTTTAGGTATCTATTATTCGCGCACATTTTGAGCATGCAATAAGCACTTTAATAAAGATTTAATTGAAGCTTTCAAAGCTTTTAAGTGCATTAAAAACATGCAACTACAAAAACTGATTTTTTATTCCGAAAAATATCTTGCACATAAAAGGCTTTGTATATCAATGTGGGACTGGCCGATTATAATAAGTAGTAAATGGCAGTACTATTAAGTAGTAATAAGTAGTAATAAAGTACTATAAGTAGTAATAAAGTAGTAATAAAGTACTACTAGTAGTAATAAGTTAGGCTTAATTAATTAAGTAGTAATTAAGTTAGGCTTAAGTGCGGATTATATGCGAAATCGAGCTACATTGCGTGCGAAAAATCGATACGTAAGTTGAGCGGATGCGTGCTACAACTCGCGCGAAAAATAGGTTATTAAGTTTGTACTTGTATTTCGCGGCTAAAATTAGGACACTTTTTCGAACACGGGATACGATATTCCCTTCCATTTTGCCGGTTTCTGCTAAAGTAGCTATTTTCCGCAATATTGTACCACTTTCAATGTATTAACATAGTAAAAACGAACACGAGATACACACATCGGGCATATCTGCCCATGACGATTTGGGTATACCTTTGCATCGTAATGGTCTTTTTTATGCAAATTTTCGATTGACCAGTTTGCGTTTCTCGTCTAGAACATTCTTTGACTTCGCAAGTGACCTTTTCACGCTTTCGTTCTTCATTTTTGAGTGACCTCTATTTTTCTCACTCCGAAGGAAAGCTTGTTTCTAATATAAAATTGCTTGCAGAATATCAACAAGAATTATGAAATAATTTTCCACCCGCCTGTCGTTCGAGAGCAATTCTTCCGACATTAGTCGGTTTATGTTCTAGGAGGCTTGGCACCTACCTGGAGATCCCGATAATGAAGTTGATTTTGCACGTACAGTTCTACATTTCACTCCTGATCGCCATTATCTACAACCAAAACTACCTCACCCCAATTGACTGGTTCGTGGGGGGTAACAACGTCGCCCGCTTCATGCACAACCAACTGCAGAAGGCCGCAGATGTAGAGATCACTATCACCCCTCCCCTCAACGCATTCAACGTCTACGTCTTCATTTGGAATTTCGGTCAGTTTGTAAATCATTCAACATATTTTCAAAGTGGACAACCAATTGAAATTCGCAGGAAGTTAATTAGTTTTAGGCCTGCACTTATTTAAAAAAAACCCTCGTTCGACTGGCAAGAATTGGATTTTTTCAGCAGAAGTTATTGTAATTTTATTGGCATCAATTGTATTGTTTGGCAATGATTGTAAACTTTTTGGTATGAAATGGGTTTTTTCGGCAAGAATTGGAAACTTTTGGCAAGGTTTGGGCATTCTTTGGCAGGAATTGGGAATTTGTTGCCAGAAATTGTGTAATGTCTTTGGCAAAAAATTGGTAAAATTGGCAAAATGTACCTAAATCTGCGCAAATTTGGGTAAATTCTAGTAAAAAATGACTGAATTTCTATAAAAATTTATTAAAAAAGTATTCTCTCTACATAAAAGAACGAAGGAATATTATAATTGTGAAAATAACGCGAATGAGAATATATAAAAGTGAAGTTAGATTTTATTAAGTAGATAAGATTAGCTGAAGTGAATTAGAGTGGAAAAACAATAATCACAACTGGAGGCGTTTCTCCTGTGGTAATCCCCCCCCCCCCCACCCCCCCCCCCAGTGTTTTTTACGCACTCAGTTACAAATTATATGTTGTTGTATAGCACGTTACTATGTAAAAATAACGGGTGGCGTAAAAAATGTAAGCCGGGGGGGGGGGGGGGGACAGAATAGATCCGACAGGTCGCTATCTTTTTTAGGTGTCTTTGGAAACTTGATGAAAATAGGCTATAGGTAATCTTTATACAATGGTACGTGATCCCCCCCTCCTCTCTTGCTTAGCATATACTACTTATGCTTGTATGTATTAGGAAATGGGTTGTTGCATCATGGGTATGTTTGTATGTAATAGGAAATGCGTATTACGAGTACAAGAACTTCCGCCACCTGGGCCACAAAAGATACTGGACTTCGATGAATGTGAGCAACTTGTTGATGACTTTCTTCTACATGAACACAATCGCCCTCACTCTCGTCATGTGGGTACGTAACTTCATTTGTATAAACCAATGATAACGTGGCAGAGTAAGTGTGCATTCATAGAATTATTGGAGAAAATATTTTAAAAAGTTTTAACAAATTAATCTTAGCGTATTAATTAATGGTAGGGCTTTGAAAAGGAGGTTCCAAAAGTTCTTTTTTATTGCGGTGTCAGAAAAATGCTCTAAGCTGTGGGTAGCTACATCACATAAAGTGCATCGTCCAAAATTTCAAACTTTGTGAAATTTCCACAATTTCTCATGATTTTGCTATGAACATAATGGGCATCAAAACCAAGAATGATCAGTCTATTTTCAGAAAAAAAGGTATATATACGAATAGACTGCACATAATGAGGTAGCAATATACTCTTAGGATACACTGATACAGAACTGGTCCGACGATATACAATTGGAATACAATGTTTCAGTACTTGTATGCTATTAAATAAAACGATGTAAATTTGCCTTCTAGTTGTATTTACAACGTTTTATACAACAATCATGTGATTGATGTGTACTAGACAAGTGGGGAGGAAAACCCTACAGAGCCCTTCTACCTGGACATATCCAATGCTCTCATCATCAACGCTGTCCTGGGAAAGATGTTCCTCATTTTCAAACTGGTCCACTGGCTCAAACTCAACAACACCTTCGGCAGGACATTCTATCTCGCTGTCGCTCCACTTTCTGTAAGATCCACTTAATTGCACGCAGCATGAATCAGCGGATTAAGACTGAATTGTCACCCACTTTGGTCACTTCCTTCCCGTACCCAAGGTTCAGTCAATCAGTCCCGATTCTGAGCAATTTCAGAGAAATTTCATGATTTTGTACTGATTCAGAAGGATTTCAGAACGAACTGTGAAGTGACTTCTGAATTTCTCTGAATCAGAGCAAAATTCAGAGAAAAGTTCTGTTGAATCAGAAGATAATTCAGAATCTATCACTGATTTAGCTCTGAATCAGACAAATCCAGCGCAAAATGTGACCTGAATTAGACTCTGACTCAGTACTGAATTCGACTTAGAGTTAGGTACGGGTTCCCAATATGAATCAGTGACATTGCAATTAAATTAAGAACGCGACACACAAAAGACACTATTTCTACAAGACAGACTTTCAATTGTAGACACTAATTTTTTTCAATTTTTTGCATAACGCTCAAATCTAGAATTGTGAATTCTTGGTATTTGACGATTGTCCGTCGTACGACATATCATTTTTCACAAAGCCTTTTACGGAGAGTCGTCAAATATCAAGAATTTACTATTCTAGCTTTGAGCGTTGCGCGTACCTAACCTTCAGTCAGCATCAGACTGATTAAGAACATTTTCAGAATAATATTAACATTCAATACTAATTCAGAAGGTTTTCAAAATAGTTTCTGTGTTGAATATGAAACCTCTCTGAATCAGAGCAAAATTCAGAATCCACTTCCTCTGAATTTCTCTGACTCAGAGGAAAAATCAGAATGCACTTCTGAGTTAGCTCTGATTGATTCAGAATCAAAATCAGAGATTGTTCTCAACACTGCAGAAACAGACAAAAAACTTCTCATTGATTATTTAACCATTTTTGTTAGGTTTTGGAGCAAAATGCCCACAATTTTAGGAACAATTATATTCTGCTTTAGAGAAAAAAACTTAATATTGGTCTCTGATAATAAAATTTTTCCTTGATTCTGGCCCATCCTCGGCTCTGTCGTCGGTGGCATTGAAAAACCTAATTCATACAAAAATCGGAGTCAAAGCAAAATGAGAGATTTTCAAAGCAAAATGTGACATGAACAGACACTGAATCAGTGCTGAAATCTTTCTGAGAAACTTCCTGATTCAGTACTGAGTTACTCTGATTTTTAGGTACGGGTAGACAAAAATTGGCAATGATTGAGCCGCGTGAAAACAGGCTAAAATGAATTTCAAAAAAATTAACGTAAGTTGAAAAAGTTAAGTCCAAGTAAGTCTATAAGCTCTTTTGAAAAATTATAACGTTGCGTAATTTGCATTAAGGCGAAGTCTGTGTGTTGTAGCTGTTTCAACACAGGAAAGTTTTTTAGAGCAAAAGACAGAACTTGGAATAGATCTATATAGTTTCTATATTAAGCGGTGAAATAACATACTTTAGCGGTGAATTGTGGTGAATTTTTGTAAGTTCACCGCTTACTCTAGCGGTGAACTTACATAATTTCACCGCATTTCACCGCAAAACTATGTACAAAATTTGCGGTAAAAAAAAACAACTTTTCATCGCTTATCTTACATAATTTTCCGATTTTTCCTCAACCCGGGAACTAGGTAGAGTCTAGGTGGGATTTGTGAATTTAACCATATCCTTTCAGAGCATGGGTGCGTTTTGGTTCATGGCGGTGCTGGTTCTGATCACATTTGTGATTCCGATCAACATGTTGACATCCAACTCGTACGTGCAAATAGTGGAGTTGTGTGAGGTGGCAGACTACCGCACTCTGACCATAAACAACGTCTCAATAGGACAGGACAGACTGGAGAATATCGCCTCTATCGAATGTGCAGAGATTAGTGACGAGGACAACCCTTACCACCAAAGGACCATCGACGAACTCAGGGAATTCATCAGGTTCTGTACTCACTTGCAAATACGCCATCTCACATTAAGAACTTTCTGTTGGGTCCAGAAACCCTAATAAACTATCACAAAAATAGGGATCCAATCGAGTTTCCGGAAATATATAAAATAATCTGTTACGTTAGTTTCAACCAATTTCCGACTTTTGTACTTAAATATACCAAATATACGTTTAATGACTCCTGATCTTCAGAGGATTTAAATACCTGTAAGTTTTGCTAAATTGTATTCAGTTCAACAGTTTTACAGACATCATTTTAATGAAAAAAAAATTGTTTTATAATTTCTTAAGCAAGTTTGAGGGAATTAATTAAATTGGATGACAAAAATGGGTAAAACTCATTCTTTTTTGAAATGCTAATTTTTAATAACCGCCGCCAGCCTCTCAACGACGATTATTTGGGCGCTCTTCTTCTTACAATTCAAAAAACCTTGAATTACATTGGGGCTCTTTTTTACGACTCAAAGAGGAGTATTAGCGGAGCGTTTTTTTGAAAGGGGATTTCGTTGGAGTGTATTTGAAAGAGGAATTGAAATGTGAGAAAACAAAGTGTTTTGGTCAAATTGCTGAAGAAACCCGAAAAACAGAGAAGAGAGAGTCGTTTTTTGTTCCTGCCGTCAGTTTTTTGAGGGAGAGATAGCAAGAGTAGGTGTGAAAAAAATTTGCTAAGCGAGCGGAAACTTTGGATCCCGTGCGTTTTTTTTTTCAAAGAGCTTTTTTTAGATTCAATTCCACTTTTTTCCAGTGGAAGGCCTTCTATACAATAATCCTAACTGTTAATGACGCATCTGCAAACAATTTTGGCCCTTTGAAGCAACTTTTACACATTCAGATCAATTTCAGCTATTTATAACCTTTTTAGCAGCTTCTGTATTCTTCAAAAATTTTTAATGGCGTTTGTTGAGTTTTGTGGTTAAAATTAGTCGCTTAAGCAGTTTTGGTTGTCTCTTGTTTTTTGTGTTCAAATTTGAATAATTTTTGATATCAAGAATTGCGTGAAATTGATCAAATGTCTGTCTATTTTGTCTGTCTCTTTAAAACTTTTGCTTTTTTATTTTAATAATTTTTTAATATTGATTTTGATTTAATATATTTAAATTTCTGGTCTTTTCAGGCTTCTATCCTCTGCTTTTATAACATCTTGTATTAAAAAAGTCTGTCGGATATTGGTTGAGCAATTGATCTATCTGCAGCTGTGATTGAAATTTCTGCTGAACATTTTTTGGAAGACACTTCAAACCCCTACAGAGCACTTCACCAAAAATTTGTTTTGTTCTTCAAGTTTTTTTTTGTTTTTGCAGTTTCTGCTTCTTGCTTTTTCTCTGCCAAGTATCAGATAGCTGGCTGGTCTCAGAGAAAATGTGAACTATTTTTTTTCCTCGAAAAGAATTTGACTTTTAGCAGAACATTTTCATTTTAAAAAGTTTCGATAAAAACTTTACGTAGAATATCTGTTGTGGATTTGTCTTCTGTTATTTCCATTTTTTTTCTCCGTTTCATGATTTTTTGTTTGCGTTGATTTTGTTAGGTTTTTTGTCAATTGTTGTTAATAGGCTGTAAAGTATCTTTATCAGAAAAACTTCTGTCAAACTCCAGTGTTTTTGGTGTCGTAATTTAAAAACTTTATGATATCCTTTATCAATTTGGTCAATTTGTTATTTGTTATCGTACTTTAATGCGTTTAATAGAATTGTGAGAGTTGCATTACGATTGCTTTTACAAAAACAACTCTGAATCAGGAATAACGACACTTAATCTCTTTTTGAATTTAAAATAATTGGTCCAAAAGTTCAATTGACAACAACGAGGAAAAATGTGAACAAATTAGATCTAAAAATATCTCCTGGAATTGCTCTTGAAACTCATGTGAAAAAAATTTGCTTAGCGAGCGGAAACTTTGGATCCCGTGCGTTTTTTTTTCAAAGAATTTTTTTTGGATTCAATTCCACTTTTTTCCAGTGGAAGGCCTTCTATACAATTATCCTAACTGTTAATGACGCATCTGCAAACAATTTTGGCCCTCTGAAGCAACTTTTACATATTCAGATCAATTTCAGCTATTTATAACCTTTTAAGCAGCTTCTGTATTCTTCAAAATTTTTTAATGGCGTTTGTTGAGTTTTTTGGTTAAAATTAGTCGCTTTGGCAGTTTTGGTTGTCTCTTGTTTTTTGGTGTTCAAATTTGAAAAATTTTTGATATCAAGAATTGCGTGAAATTGATCAAGTGCCTGTCTATTTTGTCTGTCTCTTTAAAACTTTTGCTTTTTTTTATTTTAATAAATTTTTAATATTGATTTTGATTTAAAATATTTAAATTTCTGGTCTTTTCAGGGTTCTATCCTCTACTTTTTAACATCTTGTATTAAAAAAGTCTGTCAGATATTGGTTGACCAATTAACCTATCTGCAGCTGTGATTGAAATTTCAGCTGAACATTTTTTGGAAGACACTTTAAACCCCTACAGCGCACTTCACTAACAATTTGTTTGTTCTTCAAGTTTTTTGTTGTTTTTGCAGTTTCTGCTTCTTGCTTTTTCTCTGCCAAGTATCAGATAGCTGGCTGGTCTCAGAGAAAATGTGAACTATTTTTTTTCCTCGAAAAGAATTTGACTTTTAGCAGAAAATTTTCATTTTACAAAGTTTCGATAATAACTTTACGTAGAATAACTGTTGTGGATTTGTCTTCTGTTATTTTCATTCCTTTTCTCCTTTTCATGATTTTTTGTTTGCGTTGACTTTGTTAGGTTTTTTGTCAATTGTTCTTTATATGCTGCAAAAAATCTTTATCAGAAAATCTTCTGTCAAACTCCAGTGTTTTTGGTGTCGTAATTTAAAAACTTTGAGATTCTTTATCAATTTGGTCAATTTGTTATTTGTTATCGTAGTTTAATGCTTTTAATAGAATTGTGAGAGTTGCATTACGATTGCTTTTACAAAAACAACGCTGAATCAGGAATAACGACACTTAATTCTCTTTTTGAATTTAAAATAATTAGTCCAAAAGTTCAATTGACAACAACGAGGAAAAATGTGAACAATTTAGACCAAAAAATATCTCCTGGAAGTGCTCTTGAAACTCGTGTGCAACCGCAAGCAAAGAAAAAAATTTTAAAAGCGACAATTGATGATAGTTTCAGAGCCACGTTACCAAGATCAGTGATTTTTCTCTTCCTTATAAGCGTTGCAGTAAAATTGTCCTGAGTGTCAACATTTGTGTTTGTAACATACACTCCCTCAGATCTCTTTATGAATAATTACAATTTTCTTTTAGTGAGCACAGAACAGTTATCATGGCACTAACAGAAATATGATAAAGCGAAATTGACCCTCTTAGGTCTTGTTATATAGAAAAAAACGATATCACAGTAGAAAACTGCAATGGTAAATCAGGAAATGAAGTTGCATTTTACGTTCATTCTGACCAATTCAATTCCTATGACACAAAGCCTTCCAACTCTGTAGACTTGATTTTGAAAACAACAGAAAAAAAACAGGCAAAAGTTATATGACACTGTTAATATTTCAGCCCCACACATTGAATCTTTTCTCCAAAAATGTGTGGTGAATTCAATATAGATAGTCTGAAATCTATCGTAATAACAAAACATTTGTTTGAGATTGATGACGTATTTTGTTTGCTCAATAATAATGATCGACCTAAGAGTTTCTGCAACATCCAGTAGAAATCAGAAAAAATCAAAACTGTAAAAACGGATCGTTTTGAATTAAAATCAAGATTTTTGCTATGATATAAACGGCAGTCTCAACAAAAAATAATGCCCTGACTTCGAAGTATTCAGAAATCCGGATACATATCTGCGTCCCTCCTACAACCTTCGCATTAAATTTTCAAAACTGATCAAGATTAAAAACCAGATAAAATGATGCTATAGATGAAGCTATAACAGCTGTTTTTGATAAATTGTGCCAAGAAAACTATTTAAAAAAAGGATCTGTCAGATTGCAATGGGTTGTTTTGAAAATACGCAAGCAATAAAAACAGATGAACTTCTTGAAAAAATGATGAAATTTAACTCCTACAGAGATATTAAATCAATCCACAGATCAAGAAATTAAGTTGAGTTAGCATTTCGTTGCAGTAAAAAAAAATGTATAAAAAAAGCAAACGAACACGATCTGTTCTTCAAAAAAAGTTTCCAGTTCTTCAAAGACCTCATTGTTCAATAAAACTATTGCGGGAAAAAACTGTTTAACAATTGTTTCCAAAGTTTCAAAGAATACCACAAATGCAATATATGGGCCAGGTTTTTTCCCACAACGGATTGAACGATTGCACTTTTTCCATTAGACGGAACGAAATATTTAATATAGTAAAACCTAAAGGCAGTAAATGTTCAATAGGTTATGATGGCATTAGTGGCGTCGCTCTGTTTCTATAAAAGATTTTCTGGCTAACAATTTGACGAAACTATGCATACAGGCATTCTTCGTGAATTTTTCAAAATCACAAAATAATATTTCTTTCCAAAACAGAGCTAAAAATCATTGTAGCATTTTTCGTCTTTACTACTATCACTAAGTCAATGTAATGACAACTAATGAATCTTTGCTGCATTTTTGAAGCAAATACAACCTGATATGAACTGCATGATTTACGACGTAACCACTCATGCACAGTGACTGTTCTTTGATACACCAAAATTTTAGGAAAACCCAAAATGAGTAGAAATATCGGCTGAGGATGCTTTTTTTATCTCCAAATAGTGAGTCATAATACTTTAAAAACAACATTGGAACATTATGGTATCAGAGTTGATGTTCTATGTTGGTTTGAAATTTTTCTGTTTAACCGAAAACAGTATGTTGCTAACCGTTTTGGGTCACAAACAATCGGTGTGGTGTCCCTCAAGGATCTGTGCTAAGTCCTCTATTATTTTTTGTTTTACAATAATGATTTTCCTTCAAGCTTGAAAAATTCAAAAAACTATTTGTTTTCAGATGATATATCAGTGTTTTTTACATCGCAAAATTTTTCTGGTGTGTACAAATGTTTAGGTGATTTGGAGAATCTTAAACAAGGGTTTGATGAAAACAGGTTGTCAGTGAACGGAAGTAAGTGCGAACTTGTCAATTGTGGAACGTTTTTCGAAGAAACTGTTTCAAAATTTAGATGTCGCCTACAATGGCAGAATAGGTTAAAATGTCTTGGCATAATAATTGGAAAAAATGAAATTTCTATAATTGCATCAATAATTTTGTTGACGGTTGGAACTAATTTTCCGGATTATTTTATCTTAGTCGATCATTTTTTTCATTTTTTACTACAAACATTTGCATTAGTTTTTTTTTAACTAACGTTTTAATAGTTCACTCTTCCATGACAAAAACTAACTTGAACAATATTTAATAAGCTGCGTAACACATTATAAGTTGAGACTCCCTGTTAATTGAAATTTAAAGTGTCCTTTAGAAAAAACTGCTTTCCTACTAGGGAAAACTTTGAATATCAAGAGCTCAGCATGTCACTAAATTGGCTGAAATGGACGAACTGAATGATCAGCATCATGGGAATTGAAAATTTAAGATCTCTTTATACGGGAAGCTCGAAGCCTATGCAGGCTATTTTTGTCAGAAACGAAAGAAGAGTGTTGCAGCAAAAAAAATCCTCAATAATTATTAGAACGATGTAATTAACAAAGGGGAGAAGGAATTGGTTTTTTGTTAGGAATATATTAATCAGTTTTTTTTTACATCACGGCTCAATTATCTTGGTTGAGGAAGTAGTTCAAATAGGTAACTTCTATTGTAAAATACGCAAATGCTTTGATTGGAATATGAGTTGATTTGAAACGTTCCATTTTGCTCGCCCTCGAAGTAATTCAACAAAGCGTTTTCAAATTAACAGCTGTCTGGCTAATCATGAATCTACTCTTGTTGTGACAACCCAGGATGAAGTCCTCAAGTCAAAATAGATATGCGGACAGGGCGGTTTAGACCGAACAGAACTAAATTCAGGTTTGGGTCAGACCAAGCAGACTTTGGTCACCCTAGGCTAGACCGAAAAGACCTTAGACCGACACTGGTCCACACAAAACAGACGCAAGACCAACCCAAGGAGTTACTGAAATTATGTTCGGAACTTACTCCATGATTTATGAGAGCCTTTCATAAGCTGAAACATTATACGTTTCTCTGACTCAGTTATTGCCCAGTTGCCATTTCCAACCGGCTTCAGAATAGGTCAACGCAGCTCAGAGTAAATTGATTAGAACAAATGAATCTCTACTGTTGAGGAGGTTAAGCTCCCGGGTGGAGAGGTTTTCTGGACATTATGTAAGAAATCAGCTGAAATTCTCTGAGTTTTCAAAAAAATCAGCGCAAAAACCTTACAATAATGCGGTGACATGTGCTGAAAGGCGACGAACCTTTGTAAGAAAAGCGCTGAAATCCGCTGAATTTTGAAAAATTTCGGTTCCTTTTCAAACTGCTCTCGCGTCTCAAAGCCTGCTCTATTTCGAACCCTGCTCTTTTGTTTGTTAGTCATCGCCAAATGCAGCGTGCCATCTATATCTTCTAATTTATTAAATGTAAGTCGCACTTGAATGCAATGGTTAACAACGCTACTATCTCCACATGCTTTAACGATCCTTTAACATGCAGCCTACACGGCCATGCTTAAGTGACTGATCTTCAAATGTTTTTTTTGCTCATTAAGCACACAGCTTAGAAAAAACAAGCGAGACTGAAAGCCATCGACGAATATTTTTTGTATGTAGCCGATTCAATAGACAGCAGTAACAGGACTCGGTAGCCCAAGGGATTAGACCTGCGGCTGTGAAGTGAGGGGAATGGGTTCGAGCCCAAGTGGGTGCCAGAAATGGCCCTTGTTTTTCGTCTCAAAAATGGTGAATCTTGTTTTTCATCCACTACTGTTTCCTTCTTGCTCCCTTCTTTATTTTCCTTCTTATCGATTCTTCTATATCTAATATATTAAATGTAAGTCGCACTTGAACGCAATGGTTAACAACGCTACTATCTCCACATGCTTTAACGATCCTGTAACATGCAGCCTACACGGCCATGCTTAAGTGACTGATCTTCAAATGTTTTTTTGCTCATTAAGCACACAGCTTAGAAAAAACAAGCGAGACTGAAAGCCATCGACCAATATTTTTTGTATGTAGCCGATTCAATAGACAGCAGTAACAGGACTCGGTAGCCCAAGGGATTAGACTTGCGGCTGTGAAGTGAGGGGAATGGGTTCCAGCCCAAGTGCGTGCCAGAAATGGCCCTTGTTTTTTGTCTCAAAAATGGTGAATCTTGTTTTTCATCCACTACTGTTTCCTTCTTGCTCCCTTCTTTATTTTCCTTCTTATCGATTCTTCTATATCTAATATATTAAATGTACGTCGCACTTGAACGCAACGGTTAACAACGCTCTTATCTTCACATGTTTTAACGATCCTTAAACATGCAGCCTACACGACCATGCTTAAGTGCCTGATCTGTAAACGTTTTTTTTCTGATTAAGCATACAACTTAGCAAAAACAAGCGAGACAAAAAGCCATCGACCAATTTTCGTATGTAGCCACAACGGATAGACAACAGTAACAGGCGTCGGTAGTGCAAGGGGTTATACTTGTTGCTGTGCAGCGAGGGGCATGGGTTCGAGACCGAGTCGGTGCAAAAAAAGCCCTCTTTTTTGTCTCAAAAATGGTGAATCTTGTTTTTCATCCACTACTGTGTTTCCTTCTTGCTCCCTTCTTTATTTCCCTTCCTATCTAATTTATTAAATGTAAGTCGCACTTGAACGCAATGGTTAACAACGCTACTATCTCCACATGCTTTAACGATCCTGTAACATGCAGCCTACACGGCCATGCTTAAGTGACTGATCTTCAAATGTTTTTTTTTGCTCATTAAGCACACAGCTTAGAAAAAACAAGCGAGACTGAAAGCCATCGACCAATATTTTTTGTATGTAGCCGATTCAATAGACAGCAGTAACAGGCGTCGGTAGCGCAGGGGATTAGACCTGCGGCTGTGAAGTGAGGGGAATAGGTTCGATCCCGAGTGGGTGCCAGAAACGATCCTTTAACATGCAGCCTACGCGGCCATGCTTAAGTGACAGATCTTCAAATGTTTGTTTGCTCATTTAGCACACAGCTTAGAAAAAACAAGCGAGACTGAAAGCCATCGACCAATATTTTTTGTATGTAGCCGATTCAATAAACAGCAGTAACAGGCGTCGGTAGCCCAAGGGATTGGACCTGCGGCTGTGAAGTGAGGGGAACGGGTTCGAGACCGAGTAGGTGCAAAGAATGGCCTCTGTTTTTTGTCTCATAAATGGTGAATCTTGTTTTTCATCCACTACTGTGTTTCGTTCCTGCTCCCTTCTTTATTTCCCTTCTTATTTATTCTTCTATATCTAATTTATTAAATGTAAGTCGCACTTGAACGCAATGGTTAACAACGCTCCTATCTTCACATGCTTTAACGATCCTTTAACATGCAGCCTACACGGCCATGCTTAAGTGACTGATCTTCAAATGTTTTTTTTTGCTCATTTAGCACACAGCTTAGAAAAAACAAGCGAGACTGAAAGCCATCGACCAATATTTTTTGTATGTAGCCGATTCAATAGACAGCAGTAACAGGCGTCGGTAGCCCAAGGGATTAGACCTGCGGCTGTGAAGTGAGGGGAATGGGTTCGAGACCGAGTAGATGCAAAGAATGGCCTCTGTTTTTTGTCTCATAAATGGTGAATCTTGTTTTTCATCCACTACTGTGTTTCGTTCCTGCTCCCTTCTTTATTTCCCTTCTTATTTATTCTTCTATATCTAATTTATTAAATGTAAGTCGCACTTGAACGCAATGGTTAACAACGCTCCTATCTTCACATGCTTTAACGATCCTTTAACATGCAGCCTACACGGCCATGCTTAAGTGACTGATCTTCAAATGTTTTTTTTTGCTCATTTAGCACACAGCTTAGAAAAAACAAGCGAGACTGAAAGCCATCGACCAATGTTTTTTGTATGTAGCCGATTCAATAGACAGCAGTAACAGGCGTCGGTAGCCCAAGGGATTAGACCTGCGGCTGTGAAGTGAGGGGAATGGGTTCGAGACCGAGTAGATGCAAAGAATGGCCTCTGTTTTTTGTCTCATAAATGGTGAATCTTGTTTTTCATCCACTACTGTGTTTCGTTCCTGCTTCCTTCTTTATTTCCCTTCTTATTTATTCTTCTATATCTAATTTACTAAATGTAAGTCGCACTTGAACGCAATGGTTAACAACGCTCCTATCTTCACATGCTTTAACGATCCTTTAACATGCAGCCTACACGGCCATGCTTAAGTGACTGATCTTCAAATGTTTGTTTGCTCATTTAGCACACAGCTTAGAAAAAACAAGCGAGACTGAAAGCCATCGACCAATATTTTTTGTATGTAGCCGATTCAATAAACAGCAGTAACAGGCGTCGGTAGCCCAAGGGATTGGACCTGCGGCTGTGAAGTGAGGGGAACGGGTTCGAGACCGAGTAGGTGCAAAGAATGGCCTCTGTTTTTTGTCTCATAAATGGTGAATCTTGTTTTTCATCCACTACTGTGTTTCGTTCCTGCTCCCTTCTTTATTTCCCTTCTTATTTATTCTTCTATATCTAATTTATTAAATGTAAGTCGCACTTGAACGCAATGGTTAACAACGCTCCTATCTTCACATGCTTTAACGATCCTTTAACATGCAGCCTACACGGCCATGCTTAAGTGACTGATCTTCAAATGTTTTTTTTTGCTCATTTAGCACACAGCTTAGAAAAAACAAGCGAGACTGAAAGCCATCGACCAATATTTTTTGTATGTAGCCGATTCAATAGACAGCAGTAACAGGCGTCGGTAGCCCAAGGGATTAGACCTGCGGCTGTGAAGTGAGGGGAATGGGTTCGAGACCGAGTAGATGCAAAGAATGGCCTCTGTTTTTTGTCTCATAAATGGTGAATCTTGTTTTTCATCCACTACTGTGTTTCGTTCCTGCTCCCTTCTTTATTTCCCTTCTTATTTATTCTTCTATATCTAATTTATTAAATGTAAGTCGCACTTGAACGCAATGGTTAACAACGCTCCTATCTTCACATGCTTTAACGATCCTTTAACATGCAGCCTACACGGCCATGCTTAAGTGACTGATCTTCAAATGTTTTTTTTTGCTCATTTAGCACACAGCTTAGAAAAAACAAGCGAGACTGAAAGCCATCGACCAATGTTTTTTGTATGTAGCCGATTCAATAGACAGCAGTAACAGGCGTCGGTAGCCCAAGGGATTAGACCTGCGGCTGTGAAGTGAGGGGAATGGGTTCGAGACCGAGTAGATGCAAAGAATGGCCTCTGTTTTTTGTCTCATAAATGGTGAATCTTGTTTTTCATCTACTACTGTGTTTCGTTCCTGCTCCCTTCTTTATTTCCCTTCTTATTTATTGTTCTATATCTAATTTACTAAATGTAAGTCGCACTTGAACGCAATGGTTAACAACGCTCCTATCTTCACATGCTTTAACGATCCTTTAACATGCAGCCTACACGGCCATGCTTAAGTGACTGATCTTCAAATGTTTTTTTTTGCTCATTTAGCACACAGCTTAGAAAAAACAAGCGAGACTGAAAGCCATCGACCAATATTTTTTGTATGTAGCCGATTCAATAGACAGCAGTAACAGGCGTCGGTAGCCCAAGGGATTAGACCTGCGGCTGTGAAGTGAGGGGAATGGGTTCGAGACCGAGTAGATGCAAAGAATGGCCTCTGTTTTTTGTCTCATAAATGGTGAATCTTGTTTTTCATCCTCTACTGTGTTTCGTTCCTGCTCCCTTCTTTATTTCCCTTCTTATTTATTCTTCTATATCTAATTTATTAAATGTAAGTCGCACTTGAACGCAATGGTTAACAACGCTCCTATCTTCACATGCTTTAACGATCCTTTAACATGCAGCCTACACGGCCATGCTTAGGTGACTGATCTTCAAATGTTTTTTTTGCTCATTTAGCACACAGCTTAGAAAAAACAAGCGAGACTGAAAGCCATCGACCAATATTTTTTGTATGTAGCCGATTCAATAGACAGCAGTAACAGGCGTCGGTAGCCCAAGGGATTAGACCTGCGGCTGTGAAGTGAGGGGAATGGGTTCGAGACCGAGTAGATGCAAAGAATGGCCTCTTTTTTTTGTCTCATAAATGGTGAATCTTGTTTTTCATCCACTACTGTGTTTCGTTCCTGCTCCCTTCTTTATTTCCCTTCTTATTTATTCTTCTATATCTAATTTATTAAATGTAAGTCGCACTTGAACGCAATGATTAACAACGCTCCTATCTTCACATGCTTTAACGATCCTTTAACATGCAGCCTACACGGCCATGCTTAAGTGACTGATCTTCAAATGTTTTTTTTTGCTCATTTAGCACACAGCTTAGAAAAAACAAGCGAGACCGAAAGCCATCGACCAATATTTTTTGTATGTAGCCGATTCAATAGACAGCAGTAACAGGAGTCGGTAGCCCAAGGGATTAGACCTGCGGCTGTGAAGTGAGGGGAATGGTTTCGAGCCCGAGTGGGTGCCAGAAATGGCCCTTGTTTTTTGTCTCAAAAATGGTGAATCTTGTTTTTCATCCACTACTGTGTTTCCTTCTTGCTCCCTTCTTTTTCTCCTTCTTATCGATTCTTCTATATCTATTATATTAAATGTACGTCGCACTTGAACGCAACGGTTAACAACGCCCCCATCTTCACGTGTTTTAGCGATCTTTAAACATGCAGCCTACACGACCATGCTTAAGTGCCTGATCTGTAAACGTTTTTTTTCTGATTAAGCATACAACTTAGCAAAAACAAGCGAGACAAAAAGCCATCTACCAATTTTCGTATGTAGCCACAACGGATAGACAACAGTAACAGGCGTCGGTAGTGCAAGGGATTATACTTGTGGCTGTGCATTGAGGGGCATGGGTTCGAGACCGAGTCGATGCAAAAAAACCCTCTTTTTTGTCTCAAAAATTGTGAATCTTGTTTTTCATCCACTACTGTGTTTCCTTTTTGCTCCCTTCTTTATTTCCCTTCCTTTTTATTCTTCTATATCTAATTTATTAAATGTAAGTCGCACTTGAACGCAATGGTTAACAACGCTCCTATCTCCACATGCTTTATCGATCCTTTAACATGCAGCCTACACGGCCATGCTTAAGTGACTGATCTTCAAATGTTTTTTTTTGCTCATTAAGCACACAGCTTAGAAAAAACAAGCGAGACTGAAAGCCATCGACCAATATTTTTTGTATGTAGCCGATTCAATAGACAGCAGTAACAGGCGTCGGTAGCCCAAGGGATTAGACCTGCGGCTGTGAATTGAGGGGAATGGGTTCGAGCCCGAGTGGTTGCCAGAAATGGCCCTTGTTTTTTGTCTCAAAAATGGTGAATCTTGTTTTTCATCCACTACTGTGTTTCCTTCTTGCTCCCTTCTTTATTTCCCTTCCTATTTATTCTTCTATATCTAATATATTAAATGTACGTCGCACTTGAACGCAACGGTTAACAACGCTCTTTTCTTCACATGTTTTAACGATCCTTAAATATGCAGCCTACACGACCATGCTTAAGTGCCTGATCTGTAAACGTTTTTTTTCTGATTAAGCATACAACTTAGCAAAAACAAGCGAGACAAAAAGCCATCGACCAATTTTCTGATGTAGCCACTATGGATAGACAACAATAAAAGGCTTCGGTAGTGCAAGGGATTAGACCTGTGGCTGTGAAGCGAGGGGCATGGGTTCGAGCCTGAGTCGGTGCCAAAAGTGGCCCTTGTTTTTTGTCTCAAAAATGGTGAATCTTGTTTTTCATCCACTACTGTGTTTCGTTCTTGCTCCTTTTTTTATTTCCCTTCTTATTTATTCTTCTATATCTAATTTATTAAATGTAAGTCGCACTTGAACACAATGTTTAACAACGCTCCTATCTTCACATGCTTTAACGATCCTTTAACATGCAGCCTACACGGCCATGCTTAAGTGACTGATCTTCAAATGTTTTTTTGCTCATTAAGCACACAGCTTAGAAAAAACAAGCGAGACTGAAAGCCATGGACCAAAATTTTTTGTATGTAGCCGATTCAATAGACAGCAGTAACAGGCGTCGGTAGCCCAAGGGATTGGACCTGCGGCTGTGAAGTGAGGGGAACGGGTTCGAGCCCAAGTGGGTGCCAGAAATGGCCCTTGTTTTTTGTCTCAAAAATGGTGAATCTTGTTTTTCATCCACTACTGTGTTTCCTTCTTGCTCCCTTCTTTTTCTCCTTCTTATCGATTCTTCTATATCTATTATATTAAATGTACGTCGCACTTGAACGCAACGGTTAACAACGCCCCCATCTTCACGTGTTTTAGCGATCTTTAAACATGCAGCCTACACGACCATGCTTAAGTGCCTGATCTGTAAACGTTTTTTTTCTGATTAAGCATACAACTTAGCAAAAACAAGCGAGACAAAAAGCCATCTACCAATTTTCGTATGTAGCCACAACGGATAGACAACAGTAACAGGCGTCGGTAGTGCAAGGGATTATACTTGTGGCTGTGCATTGAGGGGCATGGGTTCGAGACCGAGTCGATGCAAAAAAACCCTCTTTTTTGTCTCAAAAATTGTGAATCTTGTTTTTCATCCACTACTGTGTTTCCTTTTTGCTCCCTTCTTTATTTCCCTTCCTTTTTATTCTTCTATATCTAATTTATTAAATGTAAGTCGCACTTGAACGCAATGGTTAACAACGCTCCTATCTCCACATGCTTTATCGATCCTTTAACATGCAGCCTACACGGCCATGCTTAAGTGACTGATCTTCAAATGTTTTTTTTTGCTCATTAAGCACACAGCTTAGAAAAAACAAGCGAGACTGAAAGCCATCGACCAATATTTTTTGTATGTAGCCGATTCAATAGACAGCAGTAACAGGCGTCGGTAGCCCAAGGGATTAGACCTGCGGCTGTGAATTGAGGGGAATGGGTTCGAGCCCGAGTGGTTGCCAGAAATGGCCCTTGTTTTTTGTCTCAAAAATGGTGAATCTTGTTTTTCATCCACTACTGTGTTTCCTTCTTGCTCCCTTCTTTATTTCCCTTCCTATTTATTCTTCTATATCTAATATATTAAATGTACGTCGCACTTGAACGCAACGGTTAACAACGCTCTTTTCTTCACATGTTTTAACGATCCTTAAATATGCAGCCTACACGACCATGCTTAAGTGCCTGATCTGTAAACGTTTTTTTTCTGATTAAGCATACAACTTAGCAAAAACAAGCGAGACAAAAAGCCATCGACCAATTTTCTGATGTAGCCACTATGGATAGACAACAATAAAAGGCTTCGGTAGTGCAAGGGATTAGACCTGTGGCTGTGAAGCGAGGGGCATGGGTTCGAGCCTGAGTCGGTGCCAAAAGTGGCCCTTGTTTTTTGTCTCAAAAATGGTGAATCTTGTTTTTCATCCACTACTGTGTTTCGTTCTTGCTCCTTTTTTTATTTCCCTTCTTATTTATTCTTCTATATCTAATTTATTAAATGTAAGTCGCACTTGAACACAATGTTTAACAACGCTCCTATCTTCACATGCTTTAACGATCCTTTAACATGCAGCCTACACGGCCATGCTTAAGTGACTGATCTTCAAATGTTTTTTTGCTCATTAAGCACACAGCTTAGAAAAAACAAGCGAGACTGAAAGCCATGGACCAAAATTTTTTGTATGTAGCCGATTCAATAGACAGCAGTAACAGGCGTCGGTAGCCCAAGGGATTGGACCTGCGGCTGTGAAGTGAGGGGAACGGGTTCGAGCCCAAGTGGGTGCCAGAAATGGCCCTTGTTTTTGGTCTCAAAAATGGTGAATATTGTTTTTCATCCACTACTGTTTCCTTCTTGCTCCCTTCTTTATTTTCCTTCTTATCGATTCTTCTATATCTAATATATTAAATGTACGTCGCACTTGAACGCAACGGTTAACAACGCGCTTATCTTCACATGTTTTAACGATCCTTAAATATGCAGCCTACACGACCATGCTTAAGTGCCTGACCTGTAAACGCTTTTTTCTGATTAAGCATACAACTTAGCAAAAACAAGCGAGACAAAAAGCCATCGACCAATTTTCGTATGTAGCCACAACGGATAGACAACAGTTACAGGCGTCGGTAGTGCAAGGGATTGTACTTGTGGCTGTGCAGCGAGAAGCATGGGTTCGAGACCGAGTCGATGCAAAAAAAGCCCTCTTTTTTGTCTCAAAAATGGTAAATCTTGGTTTTCATCCACTACTGTTTCCTTCTTGCTCCCTTCTTTATTTTCCTTCTTATCGATTCTTCTATATCTAATATTTTAAATGTAAGTTGCACTTGAACGCAAAGGTTAACAACGCTCCTATCTCCACATGCTTTAACGATCCTTTAACATGCAGCCTACACGACCATGCTTAAGTGCCTGATCTGTAAATGTTTCTTTGCTCAATAAGCGTACGGCTTAGCAAAAACAAGCGAGACAAAAAGCCATCAACCAATTTTCGTATGTAGCCACTACGGATAGACAACAATAACAGGCGTCGGTAGTGCAAGGGATTCGAACTGTGGCTGTGAAGAGAGGGGCATGGGTTCGAGACCGAGTCGGTGCAAAGAATGGCCTCTGTTTTTTATCTCAAAAATGGTGAATCTTGTTTGGGATCCACTACTGTGTTTCGTTCCTGCTCCCTTCTTTATTTCCCTTCTTATTTATTCTTCTATATCTAATTTATTAAATGTAAATCGCACTTGAACGCAATGGTTAACAACGCTCCTATCTTCACATGCTTTAACGATCCTTTAACATGCAGCCTACACGGCCATGCTTAAGTGACTGATCTTCAAATGTTTTTTTGCTCATTAAGCACACAGCTTAGAAAAAACAAGCGAGACTGAAAGCCATGGACCAAAATTTTTTGTATGTAGCCGATTCAATAGACAGCAGTAACAGGCGTCGGTAGCCCAAGGGATTGGACCTGCGGCTGTGAAGTAAGGGGAATGGGTTCGAGCCCAAGTGGGTGCCAGAAATGGCCCTTGTTTTTTGTCTCAAAAATGGTGAATCTTGTTTTTCATCCACTACTGTTTCCTTCTTGCTCCCTTCTTTATTTTCCTTCTTATCGATTCTTCTATATCTAATATATTAAATGTACGTCGCACTTGAACGCAACGGTTAACAACGCTCTTATCTTCACATGTTTTAACGATCCTTAAACATGCAGCCTACACGACCATGCTTAAGTGCCTGATCTGTAAACGTTTTTTTTTTCTGATTAAGCATACAACTTAGCAAAAACAAGCGAGACAAAAGCCATCGACCAATTTTCGTATGTAGCCACAACGGATAGACAACAGTAACAGGCGTCGGTAGTGCAAGGGATTATACTTGTGGCTGTGCAGCGAGGGGCATGGGTTCGAGACCGAGTCGGTGCAAAAAAGCCCTCTTTTTTGTCTCAAAAATGGTGAATCTTGTTTTTCATCCACTACTGTGTTTCCTTCTTGCTCCCTTCTTTATTTCCCTTCCTGTTTATTCTTCTATATCTAATTTATTAAATGTAAGTCGCACTTGAACGCAATGGTTAACAACGCTCCTATCTCCACATGCATTAACGATCCTTTAACATGCAGCCTACACAGCCATGCTTAAGTGACTGATCTTCAAATGTTTTTTTGCTCATTAAGCACACAGCTTAGAAAAAACAAGCGAGACTGAAAGCCATCGACCAATATTTTTTGTATGTAGCCGATTCAATAGACAGCAGTAACAGGCGTCGGTAGCCCAAGGGATTAGACCTGCGGCTGTGAAGTGAGGGGAATGGGTTCGAGTCCGAGTGGGTGCCAGAAATGGCCCTTGTTTTTTGTCTCAAAAATGGTGAATCTTGTTTTTCATCCACTACTGTGTTTCCTTCTTGCTCCCTTCTTTATTTCCCTTCCTATTTATTCTTCTATATCTCATTTATTAAATGTAAGTCGCACTTGAACGCAATGGTTAACAACGCTCCTATCTCCACATGCTTTAACGATCCTTTAACATGCAGCCTACACTACCATGCTTAAGTGCCTGATCTGTTAATGTTTTTTTTGCTCATTAAGCATACGGCTTAGCAAAAACAAGCGAGACAAAAAGCCATCGACCAATTTTCGTATGTAGCCACTATGGATAGACAACAATAACAGGCGTCGGTAGTGCAAGGGATTAGAACTGTGGCTGTAAAGCGAGGGGCATGGGCTCGAGCCTGAGTCGGCGCCAGAAATGGCCTCTGTTTTTTGTTTCATAAATAGTGAATCTTGTTTTTCATCCACTACTGTGTTTCGTTCTTGCTCCCTTCTTTATTTCCCTTCCTATTTATTCTTCTATATCTAATTTATTAAATGTAAGTCGCACTTGAACGCAATGGTTAACAACGCTCCTATCTCCACATGCTTTAACGATCCTTTAACATGCAGCCTACACGACCATGCTTAAGTGCCTGATCTGTAAATGTTTCTTTACTCATTAAGCGTACGGCTTAGCAAAAACAAGCGAGACAAAAAGCCATCAACCAATTTTCGTATGTAGCCACTACGGATAGACAACAATAACAGGCGTCGGTAGTGCAAGGGATTCGAACTTTGACTGTGAAGCGAGGGTCATGGGTTCGAGACCGAGTCGGTGCAAAGAATGGCCTCTGTTTTTTGTCTCATAAATGGTGAATCTTGTTTTTGATCCACTACTGTGTTTCGTTCCTGCTCCCTTCTTTAATTCCCTTCTTATTTATTCTTCTATATCTAATTTATTAAATGTAAGTCGCACTTGAACGCAATGGTTAACAACGCTCCTATCTTCACATGCTTTAACGATCCTTTAACATGCAGCCTACACGGCCATGCTTAAGTGACTGATCTTCAAATGTTTTTTTTTTGCTCATTAAGCACACAGCTTAGAAAAAACAAGCGAGACTGAAAGCCATCGACCAATATTTTTTGTATGTAGCCGATTCAATAGACAGCAGTAACAGGCGTCGGTAGCCCAAGGGATTAGACCTGCGGCTGTGAAGTGAGGGTAATGGGTTCGAGCCCGAGTGGGTGCCAGAAATGGCCCTTGTTTTTTGTCTCAAAAATGGTGAATCTTGTTTTTCACCCACTACTGTTTTCTTCCTGCTCCCTTCTTTATTTTCCTTCTTATCGATTCTTCTATATCTAATATATTAAATGTACGTCGCACTTGAACGCAACGGTTAACAACGCTCTTATCTCCACATGTTTTAACGATCCTTAAACATGCAGCCTATACAACCATGCTTAAGTGCCTGATCTGTAAATGTTTTTTTTTGCTCATTAAGCATACGGCTTAGCAAAAACAAGCGAGACAAAAAGCCATCGACCAATTTGCGTATGTAGCCACTACGGATAGACAACAATAACAGGCGTCGGTAGTGCAATGGATTAGACCTGTGGCGGTGAAGCGAGGGGCATGGGTTCGAGCCTGAGTCGGTGCCAGAAATGGCCTCTGTTTTTTGTGTCATAAATAGTGAATCTTGTTTTTCATCCACTACTGTGTTTCGTTCTTGCTCCCTTCTTTATTTCCATTCCTATTTATTCTTCTATATATATATAATATATTAAATGTAAGTCGCACTTGAACGCAATGGTTAACAACGCTCCTATCTTCACATGTTTTAACGATCCTTTAACATGCAGCCTACACGGCCATGCTTAACTGGCTGATCTGCAAATGTTTTTTTTGCTCATTAAGCACACAGCTTAGAAAAAACAAGCGAGACTGAAAGCCATCGACCAATATTTTCGCATGTAGCCGATTCAATAGACAGCAGTAACAGGCGTCGGTAGCCCAAGGGAAAAGACCTGCGGCTGTGAAGCGAGGGGCATGGGTTTGAGCCCGAATGGGTGCCAGAAATGGCCCTTAATTTTGTCTCAAAAATGATGAATCTTGTTAATTTCAAATCCAAGTCGCACTTGAGCGGAATAGTATACAGCGCTCCTGTCTTCACATGCTTTAACGATCCTTAAACATGCTGCCTACACCATGCTCAAGCTCATCATCTGCACATTTTTTTGTGCTCATTAAGATTGCAGCTTAAAAAACAAGCGAGACAAAAGTAGCTAATGTCCAAACATTTGCGTATGTATTCAATTCAATAGACAAAAGCAACAGGAGTCAGTAGCGCAAGGGAATAGACCTATGGCTGTGAATCGAGGGGCATGGGTTCAAGCCCGAGCAGAGGCGGAAAACGATGCATTATGTACCGGCGTTTAAAAAATTGGGGTTTGGTTTTCTTTTTCAGTTCTTTCTTTCTTTATTTCCTTCTGCCTTTAGTTCTTTCTTCATTCCCTCATAATTCTGCATTTAATTCTCTTCCTCTCATCTATCTATCTTTTAAGTTGAACAAAAGTTACACTTGAGCGCAATCATTAACAGCCTTCCTATCTTCATGTTTTAATGGTCCATAATCTTGCAACCTACATTTCTATTCTTATGCTCCTGATCTGGACTCGTGATCATGTTTCTGTGCTCATTAGGAAAAGCCAGCGAGAAGAAATAGTCAACGATAAAACATTTGCATGTGTAATCAGTTCAATAGACAAAAGCAACAGGCGTCGGTAGCGAACGGGATAAAATCTATGGCTCTGAAGCGAGGAGCATGAGTTCAAGCCCGATTAATTGTTAAAAGAATTTACTTGGTTTTAAAAAATTGGCATGTGGCTGTCTTTTTATTCCGTTCTTCACTTTCCTTTTATTCGGTAGTTTTACCTTCGTTCTTTCTTTATTTCTTCATTCTTTCTGCATTAGAAAGTTCAAAAGGCGTAAGCAATCGGCATACTTAGCGTAGAGGATGAGACCCATGACTGTTCAGCGAGGAGCAGGGGTTCGAGTCCAATTGAAACTGGAAAAAGACGCACAATTTCCTTGACCACAAATTTGAGAAGTTGATTTTCTTTTGCTCCTTTTTCGTTTTTTTTCGTTTTTTTTTCTCTCCTTCCAATCTTTCTCTTATTTTATACTTTGGCTCCTAATCTGCTCATGTTTTGCTCTTATTAAGCTTGCCAAAACAGACGAGCCATAAAAGCCCTTGAAAATAATTTCGCTGATTCAGAAGTAAGAATAGACAGTAGTTAATAAACGCGCTTTGCCACCATGTATAAGCTCGTTATCTACACAAGTTTTAGCGCTACTTAAACATGCAACTCGGCAAAGCCAAAAAGTTGCTTAACAGAAATTTACTGCTACATAGAGCAAAAGACGGAAAAAGACGCGTCGGTAGCATAGGCGTTTACACATATGCCTGGTGAATGAGGGGCATATGGTTGGAGCCAGAGTTGGCACGAAACATAAATCCTAATTTCTTTTAAATCTTCTCTTCGGTTGAAAGATTTTTCTTGTGATGTGTGTTTGCGAGCCTGCTAGTCTATATATTAATTCTAACTCGAATGCTATGTCGCCATGTTTAAGCTCCTAATCTTCACATGTTTTAGCATCCCTTAAACATGCAGCCTAGCTTTTTGCATGCATTTTGAGCGCTGCGATGTGGATTCGAACCGGGGTCTGTTGAGTTCGATCAGGGTATAAAAACGTTCGCTAACCACTAGGCTAAATCCCCTGCTGTGAAGCATCTCTATATC
This sequence comes from Convolutriloba macropyga, assembly GCF_964194025.1. Taxonomy (NCBI): domain Eukaryota; kingdom Metazoa; phylum Xenacoelomorpha; order Acoela; family Convolutidae; genus Convolutriloba; species Convolutriloba macropyga. The sequence continues at coordinate 81,372,651 of NC_134471.1, read as the reverse complement.
ACCATCTTTAAGCTCCTAATCTTCACATGTTCTAAGGCCCCTGAGACATGCGCCACATCGTTTTGCATGCATTTTGAAAAAGGTCAATGACCGAAAACTTGCCATTGCCAGAATAATCTTTGACCGAAAGGCTGATTAGCCGTTGATGCAAAAATAGGTCATTGACCGAAAAGCTGCCAATGTGCCAAAAAGGTCAACGACCGAAAAACTGCTGATGCAAAAATAGATCAATGACTGAAAATCTGCTTATAAAAAATTAATCAATCGCCGAAAATTAGTCACACGAAAACAGTCCTTGACTTGTGAGATGCATCACAGATATTGACAGAATAAGGATTCTTTAAGTAAAAGTCAGAAATGTAATCGAAGATGAAAAATTGTCCATTTATAACGATAAAGAAATTTGAATCACCTAGATAGAAATGCAACACGCTCAAGATTTGGTGTAGCATTTTTAAATTCTCAACAAAGGTTGTGGCGATTTCTTTTCTCTTTCTTCTGTCTTTTTCTTTTTCTGTCTATCTTCTCTCTCTCTCTCTCTCTCGTTTTGCTTTTTTTTCTGTATTTCTTTTCGCTTTCTCTCGTTTTCTCCCCCCTCTTTTTCGCTTTTTTCTCTTTTCTGTATTCCTTTTCTGTCTTTTCTCGCTTTTGTCTTTTTCTTTTCTATCTTTCTTTTCTCTTTCTCTCTTTTCTGTTCTTTTTATCTGCCGTACTCGCTTGTCTGTAGTTTGTCGTATCTTTTTTCCTTTCTGTCTTCTTTTGCTTTTCTCTTTCTTTTCAGTCGTTCTTTTCCCCGTTGCTTTTTTTCTGCCTTTCTTTTCTCTTGCTTTTCTCTTTTTTTTCTGTCTTTCCTTTCTGTCTTTTTCTCTTTTGTTTCTTTCTTTTCTTCGATTTTTTTGTTGTTTTCGTCTGTCTGTCTATTTTCTTCTTTCTTTTCTCTCTTTCGATTATGTCTTGCTTTTCTTTCTTTTCTGTTTTTCCTGTCTGTGTTTTTTCTTTCTTTCCCTTTCTTTTGTTTTTTCTCTTCAGTCTTTCTTTTCTCACTTTCTTTTCTGCCTTTCGTTTCTTTCTTTCTTTCTTTTCTCCCTTCTGTTGCTTTCTTTTCTTTCTATTTGCTTTTTTCAGTTTTCTTCTGTCTGGTTGTTCTCTTCTTTGTTCTCTCTTTCGCTTATCTCTTGCTTTTCTCTCCTGCTTTTCAGTCTCTCTCTGTATTTCCTGTCTGTCTTTTTTGTCTTTCTTTTCCCTATTTTTAATTTTTCTCTTCCGTCTTTCTTTTCTCGCTTTTTTCTGTGATCCGTTTCTTTCTTTCTTTTCTCCCTTCTGTTGCTTTCTTTTCTCTTTCTATTCGCTTTTTTCTGTTTTCTGTCTGTCTGTTTTCTTCTTTCTTTTCTCTCTTTCGCTTATCTCTGGCTTTTCTCTTGCTTTTCATTCTCTTTTCTGTATTTCCTGTCTGACTTTTTTGTCTTTCGTTCCCTTTCTTTTGTTTTTTTTTCTCTTCCGTCTTTCTTTTCTGTCTTTCGTTTCTTTCTTTCTGTTCTCCCTTCTGTTGCTATCTTTTCTCTTTCTATTCGCTTTTTTCGGTTTTCTGTCTGTCTGTTCTCTTCTCTCTTTTCTCTTTTGTTAATCTCTTGCTTTTCTCTCTCTTTTCTGTATTTCCTGTCTGTCTTTTCTTTCTCTCGTTTGTCTTTCCTTTTTTCCTCCTTTTTCTGTTTTTCTTTTCTGCCTTTCTTTTCTCTTTCGTTTTTTTCATTTCTCTCTCATTTCTCCCTTTCTTTTCATTTGTCTTTGTCTTTTCTTTCTTTCGTTTTTCTGTCTTTTCTCTCTATTTCAGTCTTTTTTCTCTTTTTTTGTCTGTTTTTTTTCTGTCTTTCATTTATACTTTCTTTTATCCTCTTCCGCTTCTTTTAGTTTCTCCTATCTTTTTTTTCCTTTCTGTTTTTCTTTTTTTGCTTCTCTTTCTTTTTTCTCTTGCTTTTCTCTTTCGTATTCTTTTACTTTCTGTATTTCTTCTTTCGCTCTTTTTTCTCACATCTCTCTTCGGCTTTTGTTTTCTGTATTCTTTGTTTGTCTTTTCTCTCTATTGTCTTTTTCTTTTCTATCTTTCTTTTCTCTTTCTTTCCTGTTCTTTTTACCTGTCTTTCTTTTTCTCATGCTTTTTTTTCTTTTTTCTTCTTCCGCTTCTCTTTAGTTTTCCGTATTTTTTTTTGTTTTTATTTTTTGCTTTTCTCCTTCTTTTCTGCCGTTCCTTTCTCTGTTTATTTTCTGTCGTTCTTTTCTCTCTTGCTTTTCTTTTTCTTTTTTGACTTTTTCTCCCTTCTGTTTCCTTCTTTTCTCTTTCCATTTGTTTTTTCTGATTTTGTTCTTTTCTCCTCTTTATTTGCTCTCTTTCGATTATCTCTCGCTTTTCTGTTTCCTTGTCTGTTTTTTTCTTTCTCCCGTTCTTTTGTTTTTTTTCTCTTCCGTCTTTCTTTTCTCGCTTTCTTTTCTTTTTTTCTTTTCTTCATTCTGTTGCTTTCTTTTTTCTTTCTATTCGCTTTTTTTTCCGTTTTCTGTCTGTCTGTTCTCTTCTTTTTTTCCTCTCTTTCGTTTTTTTTTCCTTTCTCTGTTTCGCTTTTCTTTCTTTTGTCTTTTTCTGTATGTCTTTTCCCTCTTTCTATTTTTCTTTTTTGTGTATCTCTTTTCTCTCTTTTGCTCTTTTTTCACCCCCTTCTCTTTGATTTTTCTTTTTTTTGTATTTTTTTCTGTCTTCTATTTTTGTTTTTTTTCTATATTTCTTTATTTTTTTCTGTTCTTTTTATCTGTCTTTCCTCTTCTCATTCTTTTTTTCTCTTTCGTTCCTTTTTCGCTACTCTTTGGTTTCTCGTTTCTTTTTTCCCTTCTTTTCTTTGTTCCTTTTTGTCTTTCTTTTCTCCTTTTTTTTCTTTCTTTTCTCTTTCTTTTCTTTCTTTTCCAGTTTTCTCCTGTCTGTCTTTTCTCTTCTATCTTTTCTCTCTTTCGTTTATCGCTTGCCTTTCTGTCTTGCTTCTATCGCCTTTCAGTATTCCTGTCTGTATTTCTTTGGTATTTGTTTTGTCTTTGTCTCTTCCGTCTTTCTTTAATCGCTTTCTTTTCTGTTCTTTTTCTGCCTTTCTCATTCTTTTTGTCCTCTTTTATTATTTTCTCGTTCCTCTCTTCAGTTTCTCGTTCTTTCTCATTTTTCTTCCTTCTCTTTCGCTTCTCTCTTTTTGTTCTGTCTTTCGTTTCTGTCTTTCCTTTTCTCTCTTTTTTTTCTGTCTTTCTTTTCTGCCTTTCCTTTTTTTGTTTCTTTCTTTTCTCTCTTGCTTTTATCTTTCTTTTCCGTCTTTCGTCTGTTTTCTGTTCCCTTTTTTCTCATCTTCTGCTTTCTTTTATCACTCTTGTTTTTTCTAGCTTTCATTTCTGTTTTTCTATTTTTTCTGCCTTGTGCTTTTTTTTTATTTTTCTCTTTCTTCTTTCTGTATTGTTTCTTTTTCGTTCTTGTCTCTTTATTTGTATCCTACTTTGCTCTTCTTTTTCCCTTCTTTTCTGATTTGCTTTTCTTGCTTTCTTATCTTCTTTTTTTAGTTTCTGTCTTTTCTCTCTTTTCTGTCTTTTTCTGTATTTTTTCTCTCCTCTCTCCTTCCTTTCTCTTTGTTATCTGTCTCTCGTCTCTCTAGCTTCTTTCTTTCTTTTCGCTTTCCAATTCTCTTTCCGTAATGTCTATCTTTTTCTTTTCTCTTCCTCTCTGTTCTCTACTGTTTTTCTCTTTTCTGTTTCCTTTTCTGCCTTTCTTCTCTCTTTTGTTTCTTGTTTTTTTTTTCCTTTTGTTCTTTTTTTTCTATTCTTTTTTGCCTTTTTCCTAATCCTTCTCTGTGGTTCTTTCTCTTGCTTTTCTTTTCCTGTTCTGACTACATTCTGCCTTTTTCTTTTCTCTTTCTTCTTTATCTTTCGTGTCTGTCTCTTTTCTCTGTATCGTTTCTTTTTCGCTTCTTTTCTGTCTTTCCTCTTTCTATTCTCTTTTTCAGTTTTATGTCTGTCTTTTCTCATTTTTCTTTTCTCTCTTGCCTTTATCTTTTGTTTTTCTCTCTTTTCTGTATTTCCTGTCTGTCTTTCTTTTATTTTTGTTTTGTCTTGTTCTCTTCCGTCTTTCTTTTCTTGCTTTGTTTTCTGTTCTTTTTCTGCCTTTCTCATTTTTTTTACCTTCTTTTGTTCTTCTCTCGTTTTCCGCTTCAGTTTCTTGTTCTTTCTCATTTTTCTTGCTCTTCTCTCTCGCTTCTCTCTTTCTTTTCTGTCTTTCTTTTGCTCTTTTTCTTTTCTGTCCTTTTAATCTGCCTTTCCTTTCTCTTGTTTCTTACTTTTCTCTCTTGCTTTTCTTTTTCTTTTCTCTTATTTTTCTCTTGCTTTTCTTTCTTTGCTGTCTTTTGTCTCTTTTTTCTGTTCATTTTCTTTTTTCTCTTCTTCTACCTTTCTTTTATCACCTTTTCTCCTTCTTTCTGCCTTTCTTCTGCTTTTTGTTTTCTCGCTTTTCTGTTCTTTCTCTATCTTTCCTTTCTTTCTCTTTTCTCTGTATTGTTTCTTTTTCTCTTTCTTTTCTGTCTTTTTTTTCTCGCCATTTGTATCCTACTTTTCTTTTCTTTTTCTTTTCTCCTTTTCTGATTTACTTTTGTCGCTTTGTTTTCTCTCCTTATCTTCTTTGTATTTTTAATAGCCGCCCTCATCTTCTCAGCCGGCTATTATAGCGCTCCTATTTTTTTACTTCGTCGAATAAAAAAATGTTTCGCTTTACCTCATTTTGCCGCTTTTTCAACATTTGCGTGATATCTTTTTGACTTCTCTAGGCTAGTTGATTCCTGAAAGTCCTAAATTTGGTTTTTTTATAGAACTTTTTGTAATACAAGTGCTGAAATGAGATCAAATGATAAAGATTTAGGGCAAAAGTTAAATAATAATTGGCTAAAATCCACTACCCGGGCCGAGGTGCCAACGCTAAAAAAACGCAAAATTATTAAAGATTGGTGTTGAATGTGTTGAATTTATGTATGAACAACGCTTGAGCGTAGGTCCTACATAAATTCAACGCATTCAACACCAATCTTAATAATGGGCATTACCTTAACAATATTAACACTCTTTCATGAAGCAGTTAAAATCTTAAAGTTTATCCATTAAAAAATAAAATGTTAAATGTTATTTATTTTGATTATAAAATACCCTATTTTGACAGATTTTTGTCTGAACTTAATCGCACATTTTCGAATCCTTGCATCTTCGAATCATGGTCGCGAAATTTTGCACGGTTCGGCAGAGTCGAAACAAGAACCCGTTTTTTTCGAATTACATCGCAATAACTCGCACTTATGCACAGAAGTTCGAATCATGGCCAAATTTTTGTCTGGATCGTCTGATCATGGCTAATTTTTGTCTGGATCACCCGGTTCATATTTCCACCACCTCACCCGGGTATTGTCTTGTTTAGCTTGTGGGCTATTGGTTATCGTCTGCTGATTTCTCTGTTTGGCTTCGACACTCAACACAGGATAGTGAGGCTGATGGGCAACTATGCCACAAGACAGGAGTTCCTGGCCGCCATCCTCATTGGGGTGTACATCTTCATCATGGTCATCCTCCGTCTCAATGTACTCCTCGCGCTTGTCGTAAACACACTCTCCAACATATACGTGAGTCTCTCTCTCTCTCTCTCTCTCTCTCTCTCTCTCTCTCTCTCTTCTGTCCAATTAAATCCAGAAATCGGTCCAGAAATACTATTCTGATCTCTCCCCACATGAGAAGACCTCCCTAGTAATTAAAAAAAATTGGAAAATTTGCAAGAATCGTGCAAAAATGGTCATTTCCTGTAAAAAGTACAATAAAACGGCCATCAGCTGATGGCCTTTTTGATAGTAATTTTTACAGGAAATGACCATTTTTGAGCATTTGTAACATTATTGTAACAAGATCCCTATTGTGATGGATATCATGAACTGCGTTTATACCCATCATTGAAAAAAAAACACTTGCGGACAGAGATGGTTTGTTCTCTGATGGGATTTTTTTATAGCTGCGAAGCTGTAAGCTGAGCGTAGCTACATTGCGGTGCTCTTGGTTTTTTACAATTCAAAGAATTTGAATTGTATAGGGGCGCTGTCTTTTTTTTAGATCTGTTCAAACATTTTCATGATTTTTGGAGTCAAATTGGAGTAGAGATTTTGGTCACGCCGAAACAGGAAGTGGAGCAAAAAAGCGAGTGGTTTTGCGGCGTGAAATTTTTTTGCTCTAAATTTAAAGTAGAGTGAGAAAATGGTGTTTGAACAAAAATTCGCTTTCTCGCTAGTGGTTTTTTGTTCACATGCGGCAATTTGTCTTTGATGTTTACTGTTTTTTCGTTTTTTTGGATCGGATTTTTTTCTAAATGGTTTTACCAATCCTTTCATAGTCCGTTCTAGGTCTAGTTTTTCTGTTTAGTCAATGAAAATTCTTTGAATTGTACGTCAGGACTTGTCCTGCTATGTTTTTTTGTTTCGTCGTCTGACGCTCTTTTTTCGTTTTACATTTGTTCACACAGCAAAGCTGAAAAAGTCAAATTTTCTGAATGACTTCTTCCTCTCACTAACGAAATCTGCGCACGTGACGTCATTTCTCACTCGCTTTAGCGAAAGTTTTTAGGGTATTTGCGTGATTCGATTTTGATCACACGTGACTTACCTCAGTCAAAAAATGACTTTTGCACTTTATAAGTTAGGTTAAATTTGAATTTGTTTAAGGTCAAAGAAACTCCTATATGCAGTAAAGGTCCCTAATAAGAGGCGTCTGTGGAATGAAGTTCAACAAGCTTTACTAATTTATCGCTGAACGTTTATAGCCTAGTTTTTTGAGCGGCGTCGATTTTTTTCAATTTAGATCTGTATATGTTTCTATCTCTATTATATGGCACTCAGGTCTATTCTTTCGCAGCTATTCCGGCAATCTGCCGGCTATGTTTTTTTCGGTTCAATCACGGGTTGCTCATCACACACAATTCTTAGTAGTCATATTAGGTCATATATGATTCCTAGTTTTCATAAAAGGTCAAATATGATTTGTGTGATTTCTTAGTAGTCATACAAGGATCATTTATGATTTCGTAGAAGTCATACAGGGATCATACAAAAAATTTAAAAGCCTAAAAACTGTATATCTTTCATTTTCTTTTTATGTTGAAAAAATTTCCTGGAAATCATACAAAGTCATATATATATGACACATAAAACATTGATTGGTTCCACAAATTCCCGTACAATGTAGTTAGAGCACACAATAAATTATTATATTGCATTTGCATTCCAGATTTGATTCTTTGTGTGGGCCAAAAAAAACAATTTTCCAACTTAGATATTTTCAGAAAACGAATTTGAGGTTATCTGCAAAAATTTTTAAAAATATTTTATAAATGAGAATTTATAGGTATAAGCTGACTTCAGATAATATTAGAACTTTATTGTTCTATTGGGCTTACTCTTTAATTGCGTGTCCAACTTTGCAAATAATATTGTACGTTTGGGTCTTTTGGCGGATCACAAAGCGATGCCGGCGAATCACATAATTGAGTCCTGGCCGAATGAATTTCTTAAAAGTCATAAATGCTTAAAAATTTATGAAAAATAGATGTATGATTCTTTGTATTCATACTAGGATCATATATGATTTTGTAGTCATAAAAGGTTCATATATGATTTCCTAGTAGTCATGTATGATTTCTTAGTAGTCATACAATGATCGTACTAGGAAATACGTTATTATTTGTATGATACCATATATGGTCCTTGTATGACTACTCAGAAGTGTTGACCCGGGATTCTGTTTCGGCCCCCCAGTGTTTCTTACGCCCCACGGTTACAAATTTTATGTTGTTATATAGCACGTTACAGTGTAAAAAAATAGCACGTGCGCTTGGGGGGGGGGGGCGTAAAACTATAAGCCCACTCAGCTGGGGGGGGGGTGGCAAAACAGAATCGATCCATTTTTTTTCTGTGCAGAGTTACCTGAACACTGGCTTCAAGTTCGAGAGGACCAAAGTGATGATGCCTTTTGTGGATGTGACCTCTACGTGTTGGATGCCAAGTCCTATTTGCATGGTTCCTACACTGCGATACGTCTGGATCACAGTCAACAAAGTGTTCGAGAAACGCAAGCCAGACTACTCGGAGCCAGACCCAACAAAGGCATTCTTCTTGAAATTTATTTAACATTTCGGGAGTACTGTGGTTCAAATTAGCTATTTTGATGGTTTTGGTTGGCTCTGCGATATATTTTTTTTCTTTGACTTTGAGTGTTGTTTTCTTAAAGATAATTGACTTAATTTGAGCAAACTTTGAACAATTTTTATGTGTTTTTCAAGATTTTTTGGATGTTTTAGCTCAACTTAAGCATTTCGCTAAAAATTCTTCTCATTTTTCTTCTTTGAAATTTTTGCCAGGTGTTGAGTGGGTAAGTGCCTGAATAAAAGCAGTAATAAAACTCTTGCGTGAATGATAAAAATAGCATTCCAGCATGATGGAAAATAGCATTTCAGCATTTTGTGGATAAATCAGTTCAAATGTTTTGTCGAATTTTTTTCAACACTCTCCTTCATTTCTTTTCCCTGTCCATGGTTTTCTTTATATGAACTATTTATCGCCTCTCCTTTCAATTGGCAGTCAGTTATTGAATGAGAACTAACTGTATTGCAAGGTTTTTTGACAGCAATTGTTTTGGAGCCGCAATTCGTAATGAAATTTTTTCAGATTATTTATCAGCTTTTGTTGTCACTTACTTATCCATTGTTAATTTTTCTGTTATTATTTCAAATTGATCTGCATTACTGTTTTGCATATTATAATCAGGAGGTTAAGCATGTTATTAAGGGCAATCAATTTTATTCTCCAAGTCGTTTCCGGAAGTATTTCGGCTATGCTTTTTAAAATTAGCTTTACCTGTTCATCATGTTTCTGTTTTACATGAGTCAGAAATTTTACTCCTGACTTCTGACTCAAGTCACTCATTTTTTCAATTGAATGTATTTTACAGTTTTTCACTCATTGAGTTACGTAAGGCAGTGAATACGGTCAAATTCAAAAAAGGAAAATTAGAAGAACTGGGATAAACATATTAAGCACGGTCAATAACTCATAGTGCATTAGGTTATCAAAGTTCATTAAGGCGTTTGCTAGATGGCAGTAGTATTGAGCTTCAAAGCCTTCTTTTTAGAAGCTGAATTAATTAAGTTAATCTAACTGAAAAATTGCTCATCAAATTAGAGCCTTTTTGACAATTAAAATAAATTCTCTCAATCTTTTTTCTTTTTCTGTTTCAATCCCGATGTGCGTCAAGGGCGGTCAACGGCTACTATTTTTGTGAAATTCGCCGTTATCTTTATGGTGACTAGAATTAGCATTTTGGGGTTGTACACAAGATTTCACGCGCAATACCGAAAGTTTTCAACATTCATGTGCAAGAGTTAACACTTTCTGGAAGTTTTGCTAATAGCAAAATTTCTTTCCAATGAAAGACATAGTTGCTAGTGACACATTACGCTTCTTATGATGTTTTAGGGAGTTGTTTGTTTAGATTATGTTTCGTGCAAATCAGATGGAGGCAGAGAGGAAAAGGAAAAACGCTGCAAAGGTAACCCTGTTTTCATTGAGCAAACTTTAATTGAGATGCGTACTCTTATTTCTTAACGAGCAAGCCCTCAAAGTTATTTCGAAATAAAGGCAGTTTTATTATGAATAGCGGCAGCGAACATGAATAAAACAGATGGACTTGCAACGCATTTAGTTTTCGTTGCCATTATACGGGTTGGGATGGACCATATGTCTTTTCATGTAAGTCTGATCGAAGCATACTCTTTCCATTTAGTCTTTACACGCTCCACCTAAACCAACAACATGTGTTTTGGGCCAACCTTGAGTCTCAAACGTGCACTTGGGTCGATTGTCTAGTCATAACCAGAACCCAGTTTTGGTGGAGCACTTTGGCGGATTGTCTGTCTGTGTGTGTGTTTGTGTGTGTGGGAGTGTGTGTGTGTGTGTGTGTTTGTGTGTGTGTGTGTGTGTGTGTGTGTGTGTGTGTGTGTGTGTGTTTGTGGGTGTGTTTATGTGTGTGTGTGTTTGTGTGTGTGAGTGTGTGAGTTTTTATGCTTAAGTTTCAATAATCAATCAAAATTAACTATTATGCAGTTGGTTTATTAAAGTAGAGTTTAGTGGAGGTATTTTTTTCTGTAACGATTATTTATAATGCTATGTTAAGAGCTCTGATCAGAGAAAAAAGGCTGAAAAACAATTCTGAACAGTTTAAGCTAAGTTTATGAATTCAATGCTGTTTATACACTGAACAGACTTCGTTTTTTTTTGTGTCTGAATTTACACTTTTCATAGTAAAAAGTGACATGATCATAATATGTTCATAGTTAAAATACACACACTAAATAAAGTTAAGGTAATTTTACCGTAAAAAATATCCTAACTCACCTTGACTGTTAAAGTAGATTTGTCTTTCATTAACTCACCTTAACTAACCTTAACTTTACCTGAACTTTACCTGAAAATTTAAGGCCTCACTACCTTTAAAAAACCTTAAATTTTACTCTTACTTGCCTTAAAATTACCTTAAATATTTACCTTAACGTTACCTTAAAAATTCCCTTAACTTTGCCATAACTAAAACTGAAATTTACTTAAAATTAGGATAAGTTAGGGTAAACAATTGAGGTAAGTTAGGGTAAAGTTGGGGAAATTTACAGCCACAGTTATTACCTTAACTATATTTAGTGTGCAGACTGAGGAGTACTATGATTCAACGCTAATTTAATATGCTACTATGATGCGGGTATGTGTTGTAGCGGGTGGTGAGTGAGATCAGTGTGAGGATGTTGAGAGTGGTCTCTGCCAGACACAGAGAGAAGCCAGTCTCAGTTGACAACCTCAGCGATCTCAAGGCCATGATGAGTCCACGGCTTAACGCAACTGCCAGAAAGACCAAGCGACTTGAGCAGGATCTATTCGATCTCCTGCAGTTCAGAGATCCCTATCTTCAACTCAAGAAGAAGTATTGAGTCTCTGCAACCCGAGACTATGGAGAATTGTCTAAGAATTTCAAAAGCGCTTATTTCTAAGAATCTTTCGACGGATTCTGAATTTTCAAACTTGGGGTGCATTTTTACTATAGCAAAATATAATCGGATTTGAGCTTTTTATAATTTGTAGTGTATAGAAACAGTAAAAGTATTAAAGAGAGCTGCGAACTTGTCCGTGATGAATCATTTAGTAAATTGAAGTACAAATTGATTTCCTTTTTCCTAGTTAAAGCTTATTTGCTCTGTATGTTTTTGCAAAGTGACTACAGTGACATCTCACTAAGCGAATTGTTGACAGGAAGATCACGACAATGATCAAACCCATGACAATGATCAAACACTTTTTAATGCCCCGATTAATCTATTCAGTTGAATGCTGAATGTTCTTTGCTGACAATGTTTGTGAAATAACACTACTGAATGACAAATGAGAGAGGACTAAAGGCTTAAAAACATGCAGCCTTACTTTTGAAGGTTAATAATTCCTTATCAGATAATTTCTTGACAAGGTGTATTCCTAAATAACGAGAACTCTTAGCAGATTTTACTAATTCCCCTTCTAAATTTATAAATTTAACTTTTTAGTTCAATTAATCCCTGGCAATAGCTTCATAAAGATATTCTGTTTTATCAGCATTCAAAGTGCCTTTCTCCAATAAAATATTTTCAATTTCACCTGTCTCCAATAAAAAAGTTTCAATTTTTGCTGCAATTTTTCTTCCTGGATCACATCGACATGAAAAAATAGTATTGTCTGCAATTTTGTACAAGCTCGAAGTCTTTGTGGTTCCTAAAACTCCACACTGGGGTACTCCATGATTAACAAAGATTTTTACTGACATCTCAGAACCTATTTTAACGGATTGTGTCCTCTCTTCGAGAAAAGCGTTTAATAAATTAATTAATTGTAGGCTCAAAGAAGTTGAAGCATTCTGCTCTTTCTGGAAGAATATGCAAAATTAAATTGAATGCTCTTGCAAGGTCTATACAAATGGCTGCTTTGTTTCTTGCATTTTTAATGTTTTCTATTACCGTCTAAGTAAAAAAAATACTGCATCTGTTGACGATTTTTTGTTTTTGAATCCCAATGGCTCTTTATTCAATAGAATGTTTTATTCAATGTCTTTCATCAATTGGACGAGGTGAAGTTTCTCGAACAGCTTATCAAATTTAATGTGACTGAAACTTGTCGATAGTTGGTCATTTGTGTGGCTGTTCCTTTATTAAAAATTGCTGTGAATTTGCATGTTTTAGAAAACTTGGAAAAATACTGTATTGTAATCAGTAAAAAATAATTGCAAATGTGTACCAGGTGCGTGTTTTTTTTTCCAAAACTCACGAATGGAAAAATTCTGCAAACGGTGATTAACTGTTGCGTAAACTTTTTTTGTAGATTCCCTTTAAATCCAAAACTTTAAAATTAAATTTTTCGGAACAATGTTTCAAACTGTGGATTTTGAGAGGAACGAGTTCACCAGAATAGTTGCTCATTTTCGCAAAAGTTTTATTATAGGCATTGCAGATTGCTTTTTTGTATATGATCTTGACTCCATCAGCTTCAACCTCAGACACATTAATACATTTGTTGTGATTTCCTAATTTTTTACTGATGAAGTTCCAGTTCTGTTTCGATTTTTCAAATTGCTTAAAAAATAACAGAATATTTGTGCTGAGTATCTCGTAATTTTGACTTTACTAGTTTTTCAGCTTTTTTTTAAACTTTGTTGCAAATATCGTAGTTCTGAGAAAGTTTGTATTGATTGTACAATTGTGTTTCCGCTACTAATAATTTTTAGAGTTCCGTCAATGTCCATGCTTTAGCACTTTTTTGTTTTGTTTCATTGAAGAATTACAGATCTGTATAGGTGCAGTGAAAGCTCTGGAAAGCTTTTGGCCTGGAAATTTTTGCAACAATTTGATTAATTATGGAATACAATGGCTTCAGATACCTAAATTATTGTATTCTTACCTCTGTCCAACGGCATATTAATAAATAAAGCATCATACCATGAAACTCTGGAAAACTTTGATCAATAATTGTCACTTAAAACATGGTCTCGACTACAATGTTTTTGTCTGCTTCGATCGGGTGCGTGAATGACAATAGATAATCTGCTAACTCTTGTTTGACAGTTAGTACCTGTACCGTTCCGTTTTTTAGTACGAAACGCCTTAATTCGAGCCAAGTGTAGCACAGACATCAAGCACCAATAGTAATCACTCTGACATTTGCAATGGTCCTGATGAAATGATAGGCTGGAAAGAAGGACGAGAAGAAAAATGACCACAGCTAGCTAGCCACTGCAGCCCACTCTTACATTGCAATTTTAGTCAGGGGTAATTCCTCAAAAATCCTCCCATTGCAGCCCAACTCTTACATCATTTTACCCCCTCTGAACAAAATACCCCCACACTCTTACATCAATTTACACCCATAGACAAATTACCCCCCACTCTTACAACAAAATGGGAATATTCTAGGGTGGACATTGGACCCGGTCTGTTTGGTGTTTCAAATGAAAACTCTATAGTTCGCTATAGCAAACTGTGCGCCCAGTTAGACTACGTGAAACTTCTGCCATTCGGCTGCATTAACCTCAACCAGTCTATGCAAACAAACTTTTACGGATAAGGCTGGAAACTGTTGTCTTAGTCCTCTAACATTAACTGACGAAGTACAATGAATAAGCTCAAAAACCTTAAGATTGGTTGCTCTCGAAGTTTGAAACAAATATTGTTGAACTGTGTCTTTAACCTGCACCCAAAAAACTTTTCTAAGCCATACCCCCCTCAAAGCCATACTCCGTATTCCCCTCTAATCCATACCCCCCCCCCTAATCCAACCCCCCCCCCCCAATCCACCCCCCTCCTAATTCACCCCCCCCCCCGCGCCCCATTTGTCGTTCGAGAGCAAATCACCTGATGCTGGTCGTTTTATGTTCGGTAATCATTTTTAGTTATCGAAGCTTTTATTGATTTATCTGTCAATATGCAAAATATAGGGAAAGATAACAAAAGATGAACTGAAAGAATACCTCAAATTCAAAAGAAAAGAGAATGAGCATCCATAATAGCGGATAAATGGAAAATCAGTCAAAAGAATATTTATTCTTATCCATACGCTTAGATGGAGAAACTGTACATAAATTCATCAAAGCAATGGCAAATTGCATCAAAACTCTGGCTATCTTTTTTTGACAGATCCTAGTCTGAGATCGGTCACCGAATCAATCTATTTCACCCAAACCAAAATTTATTCTACCAAAAACCATCTTATCTAATACATTTCACAACAAAATTCTCTCAAACTTATGTTTAATGAACTTTTTCGGAGCTGACAACGCAAAATAGAACGTTTTTTATGCGCAGTTTAAATACTCGAAATTGATTGGCTAAGGAAAAAGACGCATTCAAACATTCTTGCAGGATAGATTAATCGCGCATATCTCATTCCATTTACCCAGTAACATCTTCCGGTCCGGAAGAAAAGGTTGAGAGGATCCGGACAATCTTGACAAGCGGACGAAAAAAAGATCAGGATAAGGTGCGCACGATAGTATACTTAATCTGTAAACTAAAGTGCAAGGATCGCACAAGCGTAACACTAGTACTGACCGAACTCCCCAATGCCAACGATTGACGGAATTCTGGTTGCCTGGTTACCAAGTAGACGGTTATTTGTTGTTATTTCAATAAAGTTTGACGAGTTAGCGTTTACGGGCGTTGACGAACGTGCTTTCAGTGCGTCTCCGACAAAATAAAATGCGTTAAAAAGGACCTCATCGGTGAGGTGAAGTGTACAGAGAATGGTATAAAAAACTTGATTAAAACTACAGACCAACTTCTCCCAGATATTACCTTGCTGTTGCTCGATGGACGGACTGAATCTCCACTTGATGATTTTGTGAGTAAATTCAGCGAGTTTGATGACAATCCACTTTCAATGTTCTCATGAAGCTTTTTTCAGCTCCAACGAAGTTCTTCTACTTATCTGACCATATCATAACAGGCGACAAGGTAACAAAAAGTAAGCTCTGTTAATATTCATGTTGATGTTGTTCAAATTTTCTTAGCGTTTGAGTCATATATTGAATACTTCGTTCAACATTTGTACATTTTTTCTACTATGCATTTTATTTAAACACAAAAACGGTGTTCGGCCGCTGAAATAATATGCGAGCGGGGCACTGAAATGAAAGACACAACGAAGAACGGCAGAAACTACGTAAGAAGTATGTGGCCCGGAATTGGATAGATAATTCGCCGTCCAAAGTTTCTCAGCGTGACTAGTGAGCAAGCGAGCAACCTAAATCTGACAAAGAGAACAAAAGACAGTTGACTGATCGGAGAGTCGAACTGCCTTGATAGCCTTCGAACTGCATTGAAAAAACTGTCTTGGTGCATGCACTGATAGCCAATGCAACGTTTTGCTCTAGATCATTAACTTTATTTTTGTTCATAAAATAAAAAGAAACGAACGCCATGAAGAAAGATTTGTGGGTCGGACAAGGCACCCAACCGCAAAAAAAAAATCATTTTCCTTCATTCGCTTCTACGAACTTTGTTTCTGTGCTGTTAATTAGCCAATTGAATTCCTCTGCTTGCCAACTGTTTATTTGCTAATGTGTTTTGTCGCAAATTATTGATTCGCAACCCCTTGCAACTAACTTTTTCACTTATACTTCTGTATTTTGTTAAACATTTCCCAGTTTATTGTTGAATTCAAGCCTGTTTTTAAAAGGATGCAACTAAAACCACCCGGGTCGAGGTTTGGTGGTGAATTTTCGTAAGAAATGCGGTGAAATGCGATGAAAAAAAAATAATTTTCACCGCGTATTTCTTACATCTTTTTGCGGTGAATGCGGTGAATCGCGGTGAATTATTTTTGTTCACCGCGTTCTCAGTATTCTTACAAAAAAGAATCGTCCCTACACGGGTTCGAACCTCTTACCTCCTGCATGCCTTCCAATGCTTATTCCACTGCGCCAACTGTCACTTACTTGTTTGTTAATTCTTGTGAATTTAAATCAGATTGAGTAAACTTTGGAAACCATATGGCGGTGAAATGTGGTGAATTATTTTTTTTTCACCGCATCTAGCGGTGAGAAAAAATAATTCACCGCTTGAGAGAAAGCGGTGAATTATTTTTTTTCACCGCATTCACCGCATTCACCGCATTTCTTACATTATTTTGCCATAATAGTCTATGCGGTGAATTTTTGTAAGAAATGCGGTGAATTTGGTGGTGAATTTTTGTAAGAAATGCGGTGAAAAGCGGTGAATTATTTTTTTTCACCGCATTCACCGCAGTCACCGCATTTCTTACGAAAATTCACCGCATTCACCGCATTTCTTACGAAAATTTACCCAAAAACCTCGACCCGGACAGACTGTGCTGGCTGTTTTTTTATCCCACAATTTTAAGAATGAATTAGGCAACTTGTCTGTTGTGCATCCGAAATAATTTGATAGTGAAGAAGAGGATCAAAAGTACTTTCTCAAGCGTTGCTTGCAATCTGTCGTTTTTGGTTCATCAGTTCCATTGAAGAATGTATGTTCTTTTTTAGTAGGTAATTAAAATACGCGCTCGCTGAATTACTCCTCATCAAATGACAATTTTGCTTCTGAAAGTTTAGCATGTACCATCTTCATTTCTGCTGCGATTTCTCCACTTGAAATGTTGCGATTGAGCGATAACCACGAACTTTAAGGACCGACCGTGGCCTAACAAAAGGCACTTCTTTGATGATGAGACTGAGAAAACGGTCTTTGCGAAGGATTCCTCAACATCGTGTATTTAATTTTTTCGGATCTGTTTTCAGTTTTTCTAATTCACAATAACCTAGAAAACTTGTCTCTGGTATATATTTTTCTGAAACGTTTTGGCGGATAGTGGTGTGTACTACAACAAAAAATCGTCACCAAGCCGTGAGATTTGGTCTCTCATTTGGGGTTTTTTTTTTATTGGTGAAATCAAAATAGTAGCAGTCAAGCTGAATTGCAGCTGCTAGGTGGGAAAAAAAACTAATCAAGAGCTAATTTTATGTAGACGCATTTATCACCTCCAGCCCAGAGGGGAACTTTCCCTCTTAATAACTGATACTTTTAGCCCAACTGATTGTAACTGATGAATTAATCCAAAATGGCAGACAACATGGAACGCCTTTTCGACATTCGAGCACAACAGACTAACAATTTTGGGCCACAGGAGAGCTTCCATTAAGTGCTGAATGAGTTCAATAAAAGTTTACGGACACAAATACCATGAGGGCATAAAAATTTTGCCGAACTTATTCAGCGCTAAACCTCGATTCATAAATAGGTTTTGGCAAATTTTTCATGAAGAATTGCTAGACAATTAGTACGACTATTGGATCGGTATTGTGAACATTTAATTGGTCTGTGTCCTTTTTTTGTTTCAATAAGTAATTTGAAAATATAACCTAGGGGTTAAATATTACAAGTTTAAAATTATATAAACAAAATTAGTACAATGTTAAAAATCAAAATTAGTGGTTCCGTTTTTTAAAGGTAAAAAAAACTTTTGAAGCCACCAACGTTCTTTTCCAACGGCACAAGTTTGAATTGTTGCAGCAGATGCTGTTTTAACATGCGTTTAAACTTTGAGCGTGATCTGATAGTCCGGAATTCATGCGGATGTTTATTCCATTTTTGGATGCTTCTTCTTTGTAATGATTGACTGCTCGACCATAAGAGAATTAGCTGTTCAGTTCTGTTGTTTTTCCTTACTAAGACATTACCAATTAGAAAAACACTTTCAGTGCCGTCTGATTTCAATAATGAAATATCATTCCTAAGTTTTGAAACACTGATCTGGCTTATTAAAATTTCTGCAGGCAAAATGTCAGATTTTACTAATAGATCTGTAGATCTCTCAAACTGTTTTCTCATATAGCAAACTTTAATTCCCCAATTGGTCTGTCGATTAATTCGCTGCATTGCAAAGAAATTCAAGTTCTGAAAAAATAGAGCACTGAATATTAAATGAGAAAGGACTAGGGATTTGAATAGCATCAATCGCGCTTTCAGAGGTAACTGATAACGTAAAAGGTATATGGATGTAATCGCTGTGGTTGTATTTGATAGGACTTTGTTGAGTTGTACATGAATATTTAATTTAGAATCAATTAATATACCCAATTGTCTGCAGTGACTTTGTGGTTTAATTTCTTGTCCCGAAAACTATTGGACCAAAATTTTCATTTTCCTTCGTGACGCAAAGAAGTTCAGTTTTACCGGTATTCATGGTTAATTTGTTTTGCTTCTGATAACTATCTGTTTTCTCCAGTATTTCAGAAGCACATTTTTCCAGTTCGCCGACATTGTTTCTGCGAAACTGGAAACTTGTGTCATCAGCAGATTGATTTTTGTGGAAGTTTCCTTGTACTTCTTCTCGAAAATCATTATTGTAGAAAAGAAAAACTAGTGGCACTAAAACCGTTCCCTGTGGAACAACATAGTTTGTTTCCAACCATTCTCAGTAAACATCATTTATCTTAACAAACTGTTGTCTGTTTTTAAGAAATGAAGCAAATAATTCAACTGAACTATCTGAAAAATCGTAAGCTTCAATTTTTTTGAGAAAAATTCCGTTCGATATTCAATTAAATGCTTCAGCTAGATCAATAAAAACAGCAACTGAAATTTAAGACTGATAATTAAGACATGTTATCATAGTTTTCCTGTAATGCTTCGATTAAGTATAAAACAGCATCTGTAGAAGACTTATATTTTTGAAATCCAAATTGTGTACCGTTCAAAATTTTTTTCTTTTTGTATAAATTCGTTAACGTGATTGACAAAAATACGCTCGAAGAATTTTGCAAAAATCGGAATTATTGAGATAGGCTTATAGTTCTCGCAAATTTTTACGTCCCCTTTTTTGTAGACCGGACTAATGAAAGCAAGTTTTAAATTTTCCGGGAAAGTATTTTTTTACTAATGCATGTGTTAAAAACAAACTGCAAAAGGGTTCCGATTGGAAATTTTGCTGCCTTGATTGCCCAAGCATTATAAACGCCTCGACCCGGAGACCAATTGTTATCGAGTGAATCGATGGCATCATATAGTTCCTTTAGTGTAACTGTTCTGAAGCAAAACTTCTCCCTAACTTCTATGCGAGAAATATTTGGAGCGCTCACATATTGTCCATTGTATAAGCCTAGTTTTTGAAAACCTCTACCGAAGCAATTTGCAATATCAAGTTCATTTTCGACTTCTGTTTCACCATCGACTAGTTTGTCTATAACGAGACTCTCCCTTTCTTTGCCAATTCTTTTTTTTTGATGAAACTCCATTATTCTTAACGTGTTGGTAGGTCGTTGAAAAATTGTTTTCAAACTCGTTTTGGGCTGTTTTTAAACGCCTATTAACCAAATTTCTCTGATATTTGAAAATGGTATGCGCTTGCTCCGATGGGTTCTTTTTCCAGATAATAAAATGTCTATGTTTTTTGATGATTTCTTCTCTCGGATCTTTTGTCAGCCAATGTTTTTCAGCAATTTTTGTGTTTGATTGAAAGCTTTTTATAAGTGGGGCGCGGAACTCTAGAGTAGTACTGAAAACGTTTATGAAAACATTGTACATGCTATTTCCATCTTCACATTGATATAAGTTACTCCAGTCCTGATTTGAAAGATCAAGACTCATTTTATTTGCATCGAACTTTCTTTTGTTTCTACAGATAAAACTTTATTCCTGTTTTCAGGTTCAACAAGAAAATTGGTAGTGTATAAAACAAACAAGTGATCCATTTCAACTGATGGCGAAAAAATCTGAACATCTTGAATTTGGTTTTTTCTGGGAGACCCATGATCGATTAGTGTAACTCCTTGGCTGGTGGCTCGTGTTGGTTTTTTTGTGGTTGACAGGGTAAGACTGGAATTACTCGCACATTCATCCAATAAAGTAGATTCTCTTTTGTTGAGATAATTGAGATTATAATCGCCAAAAAGCAAAACTTCGTCAGTGATTGAGTACGCCGAGGAAGTCTCTGATGTTAATTCGTCAATGAAATAGTTTCCCAAGTTTTTATTTGGACAATACGAAGAATTAAATAGGATTCTGCTAACCGATAGCCCAGATATTTTTACCCATAAGGACCCAAATAAGCTTTCATTGAGTACATTTAGATCATTTCGCTGTTTTGAAGATATGCCCCTAAGAACCCAGAAGGCAACACCCCCACCCTTGTTTACTCCTGTCTTTGATGACCTTGATTTTGAATATAATTCGTGTTTCGGACCCAAAAAATTCTCTGGATAAACATCTGTTTCTTTCAACCAAGTTTCAGTTAGGATCACTATTGTGTTTTGAGTCAAATTTTTCAAAAAGTCAGTGAAAAAGTCATTTTTGTTTTTTAAACTGCGTGATTGAAAAGACAAATGTTTAGATTTTTGCAATCTTTTGTAACTCTGTCTATCAGCATGTCCGACTAACAAATGTGAGAATAGAGACCCGAATTTAGATGAATATCACCGCTTAAGCGCATGAAGTGTAAAAATACTATTTTGCAAATACTTAAATATCAAAAAAAGCGGAAACCAATTTTCACATTACTATAATCATGATTTTGGTTGTGTGACATAACTGAATATATAAATTTTTCATTTGAAGTGCTAAGTAAAAAAGCAAAAACTATTGGTTTGGAAATGCTCATTTTTGCTGAAAAAAAATTTAAGTCACACAACCAAAGGATTGATTAAAAACGCTGAACTTGTCGCAGTGCAATGTTGTTTTGTGACACAGTAATATTATGCTGTTAATAATAGTTCCGAATACTCTTGACAAATTTTTGTACTCCAGCCAAATTGAGGTGAACACCATCATTAGATATTTCGGATGTTGTAATATTGCATTTCAAAACCTCTACTTTTGTCCATTTAAATGTTCCGTTCAACCCCAAAGCAATATTTCCTAGTTGCTTATTGTACTCTTCAATTTCAATATTATTCGATTCACGCCCATAATGGCCATTTTCAACTTTTGGAATTTCAGAAAGAAGAACTCTGTGAGGTTTGATTGCCGAAAGTAGAAATTTTTGATTGTTTTTGCAACAGTTTCACATAATTGAGATGCTGCTGCCACCCCCGAAACACACTTATAAATACTATTATGACCCGCATGAAAAATGAGTGATTGGCATTTTGCTCCTGACGAATACTGTTCGACTGTTTGTCCCAAATCAATAATTGTTGCAGAGGGTTGAGAATGAATCACAGTATCATAAAAAATATCAGATTGTCGTATTTTTTTGGATGTGCTGTCTAAAATTATAAGATGGTTAGTGTTTCTGTTAATAACTTTTGGAAAAAACTTTGGTTCCGACGGATTGAATTTTGAATATTGTGACCCATTACGATTTCCAATAGCGAACTGTACTGATCCAGTAAATGTCCGAATTCCGATTGGAATTGATCAATCATTCGACACTGGTACGCGTTTGCATTATCGTTCAATTCTATCTGCTGCTTTTGTTTTTCAATGACATGGTATTGTTCTGAGATCGTTTGAGCTTGTTTGTCGATTAATTGTTTCTGTTCTTGTACGATTTCGTTATTTTGCTTTAACTGTTTTTGCATGTCGTTGATGGTGTTTGTAAGTCTTGAAAGTTCATTACTCAATTCAGTTTTAGTCTGCTGAGGCATTTTTGATCAAAACTTTGGTTGGATTTCGTTTTACACAGCAAATTGCATTTACCAACTGTTCTGCTGTTTGACTTTTTCTTTGACTCCACTTTGACCTGAGATTATTTCCAATTTACCTCCGTTACTTTTTACTAATTGCAGAAATGAGAAAACAGGCTCGATTTTTTGATTTTTTGAGGCGATAAGTATGTGAGGCTTTTGTAGGACATACTGTCAGCTTCTTCTTTTATTGCTTCAAAGATTGCTTTCAAAAATTATCCTTTGTCATATACTTTTGCTTTCAAAATGTACCCTTTTTCATATATTATGACTGCAATTCGAAGCTGCTCGACGTCTCGTTTGTATCTAAATTTGCCTTCGTTTTTTTTCAAATTGTTGGTTAATAAAATAATTTTCGATTTAAAAAATCTCGTTTTATTCTGCATCCGTAACCGTATTGAGCTTTTTGGAGAAAGCTTTGGATGGATTTTGAAGTCTTATTTCATCTTCTTTTCAATAGCTTTTTCGCCCACACTTTCACTTTATTCTATTGTTTTGTCCTGATTATTGTTCTCATTTTTAACTGAAACTTTCTGTTCATAGAAATCTGTAGTTGTTGTTTAGTGCACAATCCGGCTCTGATTGCATTTTGTATTAGTTTTTGTGTTTCGTCACTGCAATGAAACAGTTTACGTTGATCTGAGATTCTTCTGAAAACTTGTGAATAAACTCGAAGGTAACACTTCTGATTTGATTTAGATCTTTCACATGCCAATGATCCCTATGCTCTTCTTGCCGTTTGTCTTTCGTTGAATCTTTTCTTCCTTAAATTTTTTTGGAACTTGTATTCTAAGATCAACCACCAGATCATCCGACAGGCAAACATTTTTTAAATGCACGCAAAGTTTTTTGTCGTCAAAATGCAAATGGGGGATAGCTTTGCTTTTTCCATCCAAGGAATGATTAAAGTGGAGACCAATTTGATAAATAAAGTTGCAATTTTTTTCCAACAATTAAAACTGTGAGATCTGGGTTCTCATTTGAGGCAACCAACCGTCTTTGATAACAAAAGAATAAAACCAGTTAGGTGAACTTCGAAATTGAGGTAATGGTTGGACAAAAAATTCATCAACAGTTGAACTTGCATATCTCCTCGTGCTAAAAAAGAATTTTTCTTCCAGCTAACTGATAGGTCTAGTCCTAATAATTGTAACTGCTGAATTAGCTCAAGACACCTGATAGCATCGAACGCCTTTTCGACGTCAGAGCACAACAGAGTACCAATTTCAGACCGCTGGAAAGCTTCGATTACCTGCTAATTGCTTTCAAACACTTTTTTCTATTCAGCAAAGTTCACTATGTGCGCATACGAAATTATTATGCGTTGCAAATTGCTTCATGAGAATGCTTTTTAAACGTTTTCCGAGGAACTGCTAGATAATTAGTAGAAACAATGCGTCTGTATTTTTGGACTATGATTAGTCTGTGAACTGTTTTGACAAATTTTGAGATTTGGCTTGTTTCAATGAAACAAACCTTGCAAATTATCATTTGTGCCGGAAATGCGGCGACAAGGTAGATCATTTTTTACTTAGGATTTGATATGTCTTCGAGGCGTTTGTAGGAAATCTGTAAGTCACTTTGGCTTGTCTTCAAGATGCTTTTAAAAAGTTACCCATTTTTCATATTTTATGACTGCAATTACAAGCTGCTCGATTTGGACGTTTGCATCTACAATTGGCTTCATTTCTTTTAAGTTTTATTGGTGAATTCATGACAGAACAAGAGAACAAACAAAGTTATTATAAAAAGAAAACGAAAAAAAGTGGACAAAAAGTGAAAAAAAAACAATTCATTGATCTTGAAAGCCGTGAAAAATGGAACAAATTTCCCTTCAATTAGAACATTAACAGAAAAACGTGTTTCAAAACCGAGTTTTTGGTCGATTAGCACAAGAAAACATCTGATAACAGACAAATAGGGGCCCTGAAATCCTTTTTTACCTCTGAAAACAACAGCCAAATTCCTAAAATTATTATATTATTAACAAAACTGATACTGTGATTAATGTAGAAAAAAAATATTTGAAATTAATTTGATAATTAACTCAAATATTTTCTCACTTTACGTTCATCTTCAGGTTAAAACTGTTTCACAAACTGTTAAAGATAAAATGACTAAAAACTTTTTTTGAGACACAATTTAAACAATTATATGAACTATCTGAAAGAAATAAACCGAAAGTTTTCCCTATATACAATATGCACCCTACTTACAACTTCATAACAAATCTGTTAACAATTTCCTGAAAAACTTTCCGATTACGGATTTTTCGATTGTGGTCATGTTTTTGTATTTCCGGGTCAAGTTCGAAATTGCCCTAACCCTAACTATCCCTCTTGTGGGTGTTTTGCAAATTTCGTTTTGTCAGGCACAAAGTATTTTGTGCACTATCTTTTTTTCCAAAGCCAAAATAATGATTTTAAGTGTTGGCGCTCATGATTAAAGGAGGAGAACAATAAGCTTGTGATCTTTTGAAACAATAATTTTAAAATATTTCGTTTTTGTGTTATTCTATGTCCCCCTATTTATTTCTCATTCATTGCAGTTTTTTGAGTTTTATATCGTTTTATATCATAAAAATTTGCTTCTACTCTGATTTTTCTGGTTCCCCGAATTTCATATAGGTTATTGTGATAATCATATTTTTGTTATATAAATTTATATTACATATTTGAGATAATTTAAGTTCATAAAGTTTTTTAAGTTTATATTTCAAACTGTCAAGCAGTAAAATGTTTATTTGAGATCAACGGATGCTAAAAAGAGCAATATCAATTTATGTAGGCATTTTATACTTGTATGGTACCCGTATAGTTTTATAATAGCAAATATGTGTGTAAACATATACAGGAATTTCATTGTTGTATAACTTTACTATACTTGTTCAGAGGTTACTCTCACCTGTTGTAAAGAACGGTTGCTTGAATTGTTCAATAGATTCTACTCCACTTTTGTCATTTCTTGAGCCTAGCATTCGCTCAGAGAGAAAAACATAAAAGTTAAAATTTGAAAGAAAATCAGTCAATTTTTCTTCAAGTTTTTCAAAATGAAATTAATTTGATAATTAAGTCGTCAAATAATTTCTAACTTTACGTTCATCTTCAGGTTTAAACTGGTTCACAAATGGATAAAGATAAAATGACTAAAAACTTTTTCTGAGACACAATTTAAACACTAATATGAACTACTCCAGTTGTGTCAATTCTTGAGCCTAGCATTCGCTCAGAGAGTAAAACATGAAAGTTAAAGTTTGAAATAAAATCAGTCAATTTTTCTTCAAGTTACAAAAATTTTAGCCTTTCCGAACTTTTTTGTACGCTTTCAATTTTGTTCAGACGCTTCGCAACCGATAGTGACCAGTGTTAAGAAGGATTTAGCTCTGAGAAAAGTTAGTATTTTACTTCAAAGATCCAGATATAAAAAAATTAACGGACGACCAGGTCCGGTTTAAAGGGTCGATTATTAAAAGTTATTGATCAGCCGTTACATTTGGTGCCGTGACCCGGAATCATTATTGGTTCCCAAAAAAGTATTGATTTCCTTGGCTTTGATAGTTATCTTTAATTTCTTTGAGTTTACTCAAGATGGTCAAAATAAGTTTTTCAAAAATTGAAAAACATCTTATCGGTCCTGACACGAAATTCCAATGGGAAGGTTACGTGAAGCAGAAAGTACTACACGTTTACAAGGAAACAATAGACAAGAACCAGAAATTGTATGATTGAGTAAAAATATGCTTTTGAGAAATTAATTGTGCAATGGAGAGCTTACCTTGGCATAGAATGATAGGGTTCTCGAAAACAGGCAAAGAGAGTTGAAATCCTCAGCAAACCTTTTGCAATTTGCAAAAAACAATGAGCAGATCACTGATCAAGCGGCGCAATGTTACACGCTAAAAGCAGAAATAAATGCCTTGGTTAAACAGAAAGGACGCGTAGCAAGAGTCAAAAACGAGATAGTAAAAACAGAGGATTTGATGGACAATTTTGAAGAACTTTTTTCTAAAAGGTTCAGTTTGTTCCCAACTGACATAAATAACAAAAGTCTTTCCGGAAACTACGCAACCGAATTGCGAAATGATCTAGCACCCTCCTTAGACTTTTGGCTGAAGTACATTACTGAAACTGAAGGACTTCAAACGGATCTCTCAGTATCTTTTCAAGACGAAAGGTGAAGAAAACAAGAAAATGTAACCACAGCCACAGCAAAAACCCAAATGACTGCACCTAATTCTCAATCTGAAACTGTTGAAGAACAGGCGCAACCTAAAGATGCTGAAGCTACAGCTAATGCCGCAATTGGAGAAAACTCCAATGAATGAAGAAACTAGCGCAGATAAGACAAATCAAGAAAATGAAAACAAAATTTTGGATCATCTTGTTTCATCAAGGAGAGAGGAGACTGACGATTGTGACTTGAGGTACCCTAAAAGAAGCCTCTTTTCTGACAAATGGATTAGAGCATCAAGCAGAGCATCTTTGTGAAGAAGTGAGATAAGGCTGTTAACGCAAGAAGCGGCTATAGTCAGGAAACGGGGTGGAGTTGAAATTGAAAGAAGAAAACTAGAAATTTCTAATGCCAGAATGAAGAGAGAGTTCGAACTAAAACTTATTGAATTAGAAGTTGAAGCAGAACTGGAGCATTTAATGCTGAAAACAAAACTCGAGCACGAAGTTAAAAAGATAGAAAGAAAATTCCAAGAAGACAACTCAGCCAAATTACAATCGACATTGCATAACGTTCGATTCTTTTCTTTCCATGAAAGCAGAGAACGCCTTGATGATTGCCTTGATCAATTGCCTCATGGGGAGACCGAAGTAAAACAAAGTTTTCTATCAAGCCCGATGGAGATCAGGTGACTCCTATAATTGTGCACAGAACAACACCAAAAGGAAAACAAATCTTAAACTGAAAATGTAAATCTAAAGTTTAATCCAGGAAAACCTAAAGAAAAAACTGACAAACAGCAGTGTTTTGTGGGTTTATTATACACAGATTCAAAATTTCAGTTCACATCACAAGAAGGTTATGTACCTCAACATCAGGTACAAAGCACGTCAGCGATTAAGCTTCCAAATGCTGAGCTGTTCTCATTTTCTGGAGATCCTTTGGAATGGCCAGAGTGGTCTAGTTTGTTTTTGGCAACGGTAGAGCCAGCAAATGTGGACAAAAACGTGAAAAGAATCACTTGAAACTATTAGTTGGAGGGAAAGCAAAAGCAGCGAATTCCGGAATGGGCTATTCAGGCCTATTGGCTTGGAGCACACTTGAGCGCCATTTTAGAGAACCTCAGATAATTGTGAAAGCCCAACTGAATTAAATTCATTCACATTCTTAAATCAAGCCTCATGATTCTCCAACAATCACCAAGTATATCTAACCGGTGACAAGTTGCCTAAATGTTCTGACAATATACCAGTTTCAAGGTGATTTGTGTTCACAGTCAGACCTCAACAGTGCAGTCAGAAAACTGCCACCGGAGTTGCGGTCAAAATGGATCTTCCATATAACTAATATATAGGTATGCTGAACCCAGATTCGAACTACTTCAGTAACTGGCTAAGCAATACTGCTTTTATGCTCGACGAACTATTACTTCAATTTTCGGAGAAAAGATTTTCGGTTGAAGACAAAGTAACAACAAAAGTTTCAACGTCAAGCCTTAGCGCAAACCATTCAAACAGTAAAACAGAATATCCTATGAAAGAAATGAAATTCATAAAATATGGAACTGTAACATTTTTAGTCATTAGCAGCAGCAGATTGATACGAAACCGTCAAAAAACTTAAGTTGTAATTTCGCTGTTTGGATGGGCTTCATTCCATTAAGGAGTGTAAATTTAACAGAACATGCGGAGTCAGCGCATGTTCCGAAAAACACAATAGGCCCTTAAACTCAGATGATCAGAAACCAAGTACAGTACAAACCGAGAAGCCTACAGTTGAAGCATCGACTAGTTCTGTCGCTTCGAACAATAGTGGTTTGCTACAACTTGTACAGATAAGAGTGGCAAACTGTGATACAAACGAGAACCAAAACATCACTGCTCTTCTAGACAACGGACCAACCTTCACGTATATCGATGAGTGGACTGCACAGTCGCTGAGATTAAAAACCCTACGAAAGGTTACAAAGTCTGTGTCTTGAATTCTTGGCACTGACGAGCTTAATCGTCAGCAAATAGAATTGTAAATTGGCCCCGAAAACACTGATCTACAGTGCAGCAAAACGATACAAGCCTTTACTCATCCGAATATAGAAATTGGTTGCTCAATCATTGATTTCAGGTCTTTGAAGGATAAATATTCTCATCTTTATCCATTACCCGATCAAAAACTTCATTTTGCTGATGTAAAAATGATAGCTGGCCAGGATGCTTACCATTTGATGCGACCAACTGATGAGTACAAATGTGGTCTACAAAAAGAATTCTGGGCAGCCAGATCAGCCTTAGGTTGGACGCTCAGCGGACAAATGCCAAAAACGCGTTGCAATTAGTGCTACAAAACAGTTTCCGCAAGCCAATGAAATACTTGCAGAAAAAGTCAAAAAAGGTGGGCAATGGAAGTCTATGCTTAAAATTGCAAGAAACACGAGGTCGCTCAAAGGACGACAAAAAAGCTATCGAGACGCTACAAAGAACAGAAACCTTCGACGGTGAGCCTTACGAAGTTGGTATGTTATGGAACGATAATCCGAGACATTTGCCTAAAAATTTTTTCAAAGCAATGGGTCGGTTAAAATCACTAGAAAGGAGAATTGAAAAAGACCCAGTGTTGAAGGACAGATACGAGGAGACAATCAAGATGGATCTAGCAACAGGATTTGTCAGAAAACTCGCAACAGTGGAAATAGAAAGTACGACAATGTGTTTCCAGTGGTACTTGCCACACCATCCATTAGTAAACCCTAACAAGCCGGAAAAAGTGAGAAGGGTTTGAAAAGCTGCTGCCAAGTATACTGGAATTTCATTGAATAACAAATTAATGCCATGTCCTGATCTTTTGAACAGCTTACTCGGAATAATCTTCAGATTTCCGGACAGTCAAATCGCGATGACAGCGGATAGCGAGTCCATGTTTCTCCAGGTGGCTGTTCCAAAAGACGAAAATATATTCTTCAGATTTCTCTGGCAACCTGACCCAACTGAAACAGTTGATGTGTACGAGTACAAGAGACATGTATTTGGGGCAAGTTCTCATACATATGTGAAATATGCACTACGAAAGCAGCAGAAGATAGCAAAAGTCATTACCCAAACGCGTTAGAATTTGTACGATAAAATTTTTACACGAACAACCTTATTATCTCCGTGCCGTCTGAGCCAGAAGCTATGAGGCATGTTTTTGAAGAAACAACTAGTTGCCTCAAAGAAAAATGATTCGAACTTAAGGAATGGATTTGTAGTTCTAAGCGTATTATGAGTCATATCCCAATAGAACTTCAATCAGACACAAAAAAAATTAAATCAAATTGAACCTCTAAATTCGTCAATCTTGGGACTGAAATGGAATGTGGAGAGCGATTTGCTGGAAATTTCCAGAGGACCTAAAAATGAATTCCCAAGCCTTTTCACACAAAGAGCTGTACTGTCTTATGTATCAGCAGTTTTTGATTCACTAGGTTTGTTTGCACCTTATGCCTTGCGGGTGAGGATTCTTCTCAAGACAGTTTGGAAGCAAACACGACAAGAGTGGGACGAATCTTTGTAAGACGAAGATGTTGTAATCTTTGATGAATGGGCAGAAGAACTGAAATTAGTCAAAGAATTTTTTGTGCAACGTCAGTACTTTGCAAACAGCTGTTCAAATTATGAATAACACATGTTCGCTGACGCCTCGCTCGAAACAATGTGCATGGCTGCCTTCCTTAGAAACCAAAATGACATCGAAAATCAGTTGTCTTTTGTCATCGGAAAATGCAGAATTGCCCCGATCAAACAACTCTCTATTCCCAGACTTGAACTTCAAGCAGCGCTGTACGCAGTGCCCCTAAGGCAACTTTTCAGTTCTGACCATGGCATCAGAATTGAACACTTCTATCACTGGACAGTCTCAGTGACAGTGCTTCGTTTGTTACATGCAGCCAACAAAAAACAAACAGATTTTGTTGGAAAATCTTGTTGCCGAAATACTGGAAGCGTCAGCAATTGATGAGTGGAGATCCTTAAATGGGGAATTGATTCCTGCAGATATCGGAACATGTGGGATGACGGTCAGTGAACTGAACGATTCCAAATGGATTACTGGGCGGGCTTGGTTGAAGTCTGATAGCTCATATTGGCCATTAAAACCAGACGTTTTCGAGCCTGGTGAAAACGAAACAAAAGAAGCTTCTCTGTCGGCAGAGTACAGTCCGCACAGTAGCAGCCTACTCAACTGGTCACAATACAGCTCTTTCAATCAGTTAAAAAATAATTGAAAAAGGTTTACGGTTTTGCAAACTAAAGCATTTGACTCTAGCTGATTGACATAAATTGCCAGAAAGCAAAATTTTGAAAATGATACAAACAGACGCTTTTCAGTCTGAGCGAGCGGAAAATGAGAAAAGTCAAAGTCAGTAGTGCCAAACTCCGAATTGAAAAAACTAGCGCCATTTATAGACAGTGGCGGTTTAATCCGAACCAAAGGCAGGTTGAAGCATTCAGATTTACATTTTGACCAAAATCTCCCAATTATCGTGCCAGCTAATCACGTAGCAGTCGAACTTTTTAATGAAAGAGAACATAAGTCCAATAATCACGAAGGAAATGAGTACCTGAGAAGTGTGATTCAACAGAAATAGTGAATTATTGGCCTAAGAAATCTGCTACGAAGAATTAAGTTAAATTTTGTTCTATGTCGAATGAGACGTCCAATTTTTTCAAACCCAGATGACAGATATACCAATTGAGCACACTTTTAGACACGTTTAATCGTTTAGGAACATAGAGGTTGGCTCTTTCGGGCCTCTGGAAGTGAAATTACTTCGAAGGAGTCTCAAGAGACGGGTAGTATGTTTGTTCACCTGTTTATCTACTAGAGCAATACATTTAGAGGTTGATCACACTCTCGATACTGAATCGTGCATGACCGCAACTAAAAAAATTCATCAAAAGACGGCAAGCCAATCACGCTGATTGGCGACAATGCAAGTAATTGCGTTGGGTCGGCTAAAGAACTAAAGTAGCAGTTAGCGTCGTGAAATAATTAAAAGATCGAAGAAAAATTGGCCCATAAAGACTTAAAATGGAAATTCATTCCACCGGCAGCCCCTCACTTTGATGGATTTTGAGAATATATGCTCAAATGTTGCAAACGAGCCATGTTTGCAATTCTTGAAGCCAGATCGTTAACGGACGAAATCTTGAATAGAACAACGTGTCTAGTGGAACAGACGTTAAACCCTCGTAATTTAACGCCTGTGAGTGATGATCCGAACGACTTGGAAGCACTTACTCCAAATCAATTTCTCTTGGGTTGATCAAATATTGCTATTCCATTCTTACCGTCAGCGGAACGCTATCCTGATTTATTCCAAAGTTTTCGAATAGCTCATGCTTACATTAATATGATTTGGCAATCCTGGACGAAAGATTTTTCAGCTCAGAACCAAACGCGAAACAAATGTAGTAAAAGTGAGAAACAAACTCTGTCAGTGGGTGACTTAGTATGGATTTAATATGGAGTGGAGATCCGTAAATGGGGAATTGAATCCTGCAGATATCAGAACACGTGGGATGACGGTCAGTGAACTGAATGATAAAAATGAATTACTGGGGGGGCTTGGTTGAAGTCAGATAGATCATCATATTGGCCAGTATATCCAGAAGTTTTCGAGCCAGGTGAAAACTAAACAGAAGAAGCCTCTCCGTCGGCAGAGTCCAGTCCGCACAGCAGCAGCCTACTCAATTGGTCACAATACAGCAGTTTCAACCAGTTAAAAAAATAATTTTAAAAGATTTACGGTTTTGCAAACTAAAGTGTTTGACTTTAGCTGATCGACATAAATTGCCGGAAAGCAAAATTTCGAAATTTTTACAAACAGACACTTTTCAGTCTGAACAAGCGGAAATTGAAAAAAATCAAACAGTACTGCCAAACTCCAAACTGAGAAAAACAGCGCCATTTATAGACAGTGACGGTTTAATCCGAGCCAAAGGCAGGTTGAAGCATTTAGATTTACATTTTGACCAAAATCTCCCAATTATCTTGCCAGCTAATCACGTAGCAGTCAAAATTTTTAATGAAAGAGAACATAAGTCCAATAATCACGAAGGAAATGAGTACGTGGAGATGTGTGATTCAACAGAAATAGTGATATTATTGGCCTAAGAAATCTGCTACGAAGAATTAAGTTAAATTTTGTTCTATGGCGAAAACGAGACGTCCAATTTTTTCAAACCCAGATGACAGATTTACCAATCGAGCGCACTTTTAGCCTCGTTTATCAATTTGAGAACACAGAGGTTGGTTATGTCGGGCCTTTGGAAGTGGAGTTACTTCAAAGGAGTCTCAAGAGATGGGTAGTATGTTTGTTCGCCTGTTTATCTTCTAGAGCCATACATTTAAAGGTTGACCACACTCTGGATACTGAATCGTGCCTGACCGCAATTAAAAAATTCATCGAAAGACTCGGCAAGCCAATGACGCTAATTAGCGAAAATGCAATTAATTCCTTTGGGTCGGCTAAAGAACTAAAGTAGCAGTCAGCCTCGTGGAATAAACAACAGATCGAAGAAAAAATAGCTCACAAAGACTAAACATGGAAATTTAATCTTCTGGCAGCCCCTCACTTTGATGGTGCATGAGAACGTTTGGTCAAATGTTGCACGCGAGCCATGTTTGCAATTCTTGAAGCCAGTCGTTGTCGGACGAAATCTTGAATACAACAACGTGTTTAGTCGAACAGACATTAAACCCTCGTACTTTAACGCCTGTGAGTTATGATCCGAACAACTTGGAAGCACTTAATCCAAACCAATTTCTTTTGGGTCGATCAATTATTGCTGTTCCATTCTTACCGTCAGCGCAATGCTATAATGATTTACGCCAAAGCTTTCGAAAAGCTCATGCTTACATTAATATGATTTGGCAACGCTGAACTAAAGATTTTTTAGCTCAGAACCAAACGCGAAACAAATGTAGTAAAAGTGAGAAACACACTCTGTCAGTGGGTGACTTAGTATGGATTTAGTATGGAGTGTAGATCCGTAAATGGGGAATGAATCCGGCAGATATCGGAACACGTGGGATGACGGTCAGTGAACTGAACGATACAAATGAATTACTGGGCGGGCTTGATTGAAGTCAGATGGCTCATATTGGCCAGTATAACCAGAAGTTTTCGAGCCAGGTGAAAACTAAACAGAAGAAGCCTCTCCGTCTGCAGAGTCCAGTCCGCACAGCAGCAGCCTACTCAACTGGTCAGAACACCGCAGTTTCAACCAGTTAAAAAAATAATTCTAAAAAATTTACGGTTTTGCTGGCTAAAGCGTTTGACTTTAGCTGATCGACATAAATTGCCGGAAAGCAAAATTTTGAAAATGATACTAACAGACGCTTTTCAGTCTGAACAAGCGGAAATTGAAAAAAGTCCAACAGTAGTGCCTAATTCCAAATTGAGAAATCTAACGCAATTTATAGACAGTGACGGTATTATCCGAGCCAAAGGCAGGTTGAAGCATTCAGATTTACATTTTGACCGAAATCACCCAATTATCTTGCCAGCCAATCACGTAGCAGTCCAAATTTTTAATGAAAGAGAACATAAGGCCGATAATCACGAAGGAAACAAATATATGAGAAATGTGATTAAACAGAAATAGTGCATTATTGACCTAAGACATCTGCTACGAAGAATTAAACCACATTCTGGATACTGAATCGAGCCTGGCCGCAATTATACGATTCATCGAAAGACTCGGCAAGCCAATCACGCTGATTAACGACAATGCAAATAGTTCCTTTGGGTCGGCTAAAGAACTAAAGTAGCAGTTAGCGTCGTGGAATAAACAAATGATCGAAGAAAAATTAGCTCACAAAGACTTAACACGGAAATTTAATCCACCGGCAGCCCCTCACTTTGATAGTGCATGGAATCGGTTGGTCAAATGTTGCACGCGAGCCATGTATGCAATTCTTGAAGCCAGTCTTTGCCGGACGAAATCTTGAATACAACAACGTGTTTAGTCGAACAAACATTAAACCCTCGTACTTTAACGCTAGTGAGTTATGATCCGAACAACTTGGAAGCACTTACTCCAAACCAATTTTTCTTGGGTCGATCAATTATTGCTGCTCCATTCTTACCGTCAGCGCAACGCTATAATGATTTATGCCAAAGCTTTGGAATAGCCCATACTTACATTATTATGATTTGGCAACGCTGGACAAAAGATTTTTTAGCTCAGAACCAAACGCGAAACAAATGTAGTAAAATGAGAAACAAACTCTGTCATTGGGCGATTTGGTATGGACGGTGCATGATGAAACCAAGAGAACTGATTACCAAATGGCGCGTGTTGTACAATTACATCCAGGAAAAGATGACATCGTACGATCAGCCACTGTAAAAACTTCGAAAAATACTTACAAACGGCCTGTTGTTAAGTTAGCGCCAGTTCTATCGAATGATGGTTTTCGAGCCAAAAATAGGTCCGGCCGTGTTGGCGCTCATGAGTAAAGCAGGAAATCTATAATTTGTGATCTTTTGGAAAGTTAATTTTAAAATATTTAGTTTTTGTGTTATTTTATGTCCCCCTATTTATTTCTCATTCATTGCAGTTTAATAAGTTTTATATCATTGTATAGCATGGAAATTTGCCTCTACGCTGATTTTTCCGGTTCCCCAAATTTCATTTTAGTTATTGTGATAATCATATTCTTGTTTTAAAAATTTATATTACATATTAGAGATAAATTAAGTTCTTAAATTAATTTAAGTTTATATTTCAAAATGTCAAGCAGTAAAATGTTCATTTGAGATCAACGGATGTTAATAAAGAGCAATATCACTTTATATAGTCATTCAATACTTATATGGTACCCGTATAGCCTTAAAATAGCAAATATTTGTGTAAACATATAGAGGAATTTCATTGTTGTATAAGTTTACTATACTTGTTGAGAGTTTACTCTCAACTGTTGTGGAGAACGGTTGCTTGAATTGTTCAATAGATTCTACCCCAGTTTTGTCATTTCATGAACCTAGCATTCGCTCAGAGAATAAAACAGAAAAGATAAATTTTGAATTAATTCAATCAAAATTTCTTCAAGTTGCAAATTTTCTAGCCGTCCCCGAACTTTTTGTACGAATTAAATTTTGTTCAGAAGTATCGCAATCATTAGTTAACAGCATTACAAAGAATTTAACTTTGAGGAATGTTAGAAATTTACTTTTAACTTCAAAATCAAACAAAATTAGTGCACGAACCGCTCCGGTTTAAAGGGTCGATAAATATTAATTAATCAGCCGTTACCTTAAGTAATAATTAGCGTGAGTTCCCGCCTCCTATGTTTATTGCGTGTGTTTAGTCCTGGCTTCACCTTGCTGTTTTATAGAGCTTCGATGGCCATGGGTTTCTCTAATGTGCGACAGGCATCCAGAAATTTTCCTTTCAATATCATTCGTGGAGCCGCCACATTCAACAAGGTGTTGACCCACATGCAAATCCTTCACCTGATGTTCTGATGTCCTAGTAGTAAATTGCCGAACATTCCTTTTCTGCCCAACATGGATGGATCCGCATACTTTACATTTTAAATCCTATACCACGTGGAATTTCAGGTTCCTATCCAAAGATGGTTTTAGGTTGGGGAACTTATCATCATCTTAATTTTCGCATTATGAACACCTCTTGCAAGTCACATGGTTTCTTCGTCACATTTGCTTGCAAGGTTTTGTTTAAAGTTGCCTTGTAATGTAGAAAAATTGTTGGTTTATCATAAGATACAGTCTTTCAATTTTGGCTCACTTTTGGTTTTGTTTTCAATTGACCTTTTATTGCCAAGTTTTTACCTTTTCTAAGGTCTGGTTCACAATTTTTGATGACCGTTCATTTGGATAGTGTTTTGTGGTCCAGCATGTCTTGGTTGTTTCAAGCGCCTGATCGAAAGCCAACCAATTAGATGTTGTGTTATAAAAATGTGAACTGTCACTTGATTCACAATTTTTGTATGCTGAATCGGTGCACAGCTGCGAAATTTCAGTATTATTCTTGTGTCAGTTGGTTTTTGATACCAATGGCAGGTAAAATTATTTTTGTTGGTAACATTTACGTTGATGTCAGAAAAAGTCAAATATTTGTTCATGTTCAATATTTCTAAGGTAAATTGCAGTTTTTTGTGTATTAAAAATTGCGAACTCTACGTACTAGACCGGCTCACCATGAACTGTACATATGATGTCCTCCACAAACTTTTTGAACATTTTTTTTCTCCTCAACCTGTTCTTCAGTCTGTTGATTGTTGAAATAAGTAGAAATGTAAACAACATCCTGCATATTGGCGTAGTCCTCATTTGTTGTCTTTGGCCTTTTGCGTGAAATCAGTTTTTGCATGACTCTAATTCTACTCCCTCCTCTCGGAAAGTCACTCTCCGGTTGCGGTGTTTGCAATTCCGGTTTTGTTCAGATGTAGAGATTTTTTCACTGAGCTCTTGTTTTTGTAGTGATGCCTGAAACTATTTCATCCACACGTTTGCTAGTTTTGCAGCCAGTTATGCAATACAAACCAGACCATCTGATCGTACATACTAGATCCCGTTATGTTTAAAATTAACATATGTCACCCTTAGCTCTAATATTTTTTTCACTGCGGTCCTGTGATTAAGAAAATAATCACATTTTGATTGCAGACTGCTGTGTTTAATTTATTTATCATTTGACAGCATTTGGATGCTTAATCTTAGGGATATAATCAGAATAATTCACATGAAGGTATCTAATTTTGATTAGTAGTTACCAGTCCTTTATCCTGTCGCAATACAAACTCGGAGTGGTTCCTCTAGTGTGCATTTTTTAAATCGACGATTAGCGAAAAAAGCTATGGATTTAGATTATATTGGAGAGCTGCTTTGTTTAAGATCTGTTCCTTTTCTAGTTTTTGCTGTCAATGAGAAGTCAAATTAGGGTGGCAATTATAGTCACACTGATGTATTAAAAGAAGCGCAAAAAGTCTTAGTTTCTGTTTTAGCTGTTTTTTTTCTTGAGTACTATTTTAGATTCATTCATGTGATCTAATTGTGACAATATTTATTGATATAAAATATTTGTTAATTGTTTTATTTTGCGTAGTTTTTCCTTGGTTGTCTTCAAAGTTGGCGAACTTATAAACATCATCCACATTGAGACGCTTGAAGATAGGCCTCAGAAATTATGCGGTATGATTCGCCGTAGTCCTCATCTGTTCAAGATTTTAAAAAAGACTAATAGAATAATGTTGTAAGTTATAAAGAATACAAAATGGCAAATTTAAATGGTTTGTAAGTTATAAAGATTAAAAAATGCTAAAATGAAAAGCCGGAAAATAAAATACAAATCACTAAAATCACTCAATCAAGGAATTATAAAATGATTTCTTTACATATATACAGTCGTATCTACAAAACCTTACACCTGAGTAAATAAATACTTTCGATTTAATGTAGCAGATGCATATCAAACTTCTTTTTATTAAAAAACCCTACAAAATTGGCTTAAACTTACTTTGGTTCTGTTCAAACGTAAAGTTGAAATTTTCGGTTTGTAACTTGTCTTTCTTTCAGTTGGAATTTCATCTCCAAACTAAGCTTTGAGTGTCAATTCTTGTGTGCGGTATTCATCGCGCGTGTCGATGACTGGTTTCACTGTTCTTATGTAAAGCGTCTCTAATGTCATTAACCTAGATTGGTTCCCACACTGGTCTAATACCTGCCACTGGAAAGCTGTTTCATCACCATTGCACTCAATTGCAAGTTTTCCCATCGGCGAGTCCAGCTTGGCATGCTCTGCAACCCCTTTGGTAATATGGCGACATGTCTGCCCTACATAGATGGATCTGCATCCATTACAGTTGATTTCATAAACCATATGGGTTTGAGGTCTTTATCAAAGCCAGACTTAAGGCTAGGTAAACAACTCTTAAGTTTCCCATTTGTGAAAATTAGGACATATTACAAAATAGTCTAACACTGAATGCATCAAAAACAGAGTTCATTATTCTGTGTAAAAAATCTAGAGCTCTTCATACAACTGATAAAAAACGTAAAATAGGGAACTGTTGCATTCGTAAATCTGAATCAATTAAATACTTGGGGGTATCCATAGATTCAGCGTTAACATATCAAGACGAAGTAAAAATAATACAACGTAAAATGGCAAGTGGTATAAAAACCATATATTCCTCGCGACAGGTAATATCAGATAACTACAAAGTGTTGACTCTGAATTCACTTGTCATTAGCCACCTTCATTACTCTGCGGTTCTCCTGAATGAAATTAATAACAACCTAATAAGATTACTCGAAAAACATTTAAGCTGGGGCGTGATAGCTTGTTTTCATAAAGAAATATGATAGTTCTCTATATCCCAAAACTTAAAACAAAATTTTACCGATCAGACAATTTTTAGATCAAAAATTACTTTTCCATTTTTGGAAAATAGTTTCGAAGGTACTTTCAGCTTATCAAATGATAGAATATCCTACGCTAAAATTAACAAAACACGAACGGTCCAAAAAAATTTTCTTCAAAACCAAAACTCAATCCAGCTATTTAGAAAACTGCGTATTCAAGCGAGGTACAATAATTTAAAACAAATTCGTAATGAATGAACAATGTTCTCAAAATCTCAAAAATCATCATAGATGCCATAAAGCGAAACAAATTCTAAAACAATACTTTTTTGAAATGTTTTTAAAGAACCCAATTGTAGCATCAACATGTTCTTTATCTTGGAAAGAGTTTAAATTTGAATAAAAATGTTTTCGGTTTATACATAGCTTCTACCTTGCCTCTGATATTTGATCGTTGTTTGATTAAAACCAGATGGAAATTTAGCGTTCTCTCTTTTTTTAAAAAATTGTCCGTACAGGATGAATTTTGTTCAGCTTCTTTAAATTTTCATAAGAAATGTTGCCTCTGTACTGTAATACAATTTGTTGTTTCTCAGTAATTTTGTGTTGTTTCACGGCAACGCCAGCGTCATATCCTTTTCTTTGTTCTTTCAGTCGCAGCTGGTTAATTGTCTCCTTGCGACTTTCCCTACACAAAGCCTAGGATATTGATTAGTTTCCCATTTTTTTCTCATTTTTTGTCATTGCTTCATGGAACGTTTCGCAATTGCTAGTGCCTCGGAACATGCGGTGTATAGTTCCCTGTATTATGCTTTTCCTATGTTGAAGGTGTGCACAGCTACGATAGTTCAGAATTGTTCCAGTATCTGATGGTTTTTGATACCATGTGCAAATTGGACCCTCCGGTTGTACGTTAATTTACTTTTCCTGAAAATGGCAAACTGTTTTTGTCATCCGCTGTTTCTAATGTAAATTGAAGATTTGGATGGTGGTTTTTGACCGCATCTAACAGCTCTTTGGTGTGTTCTCTAACTGTTCTCACAATATCTTCGATATATCTTAGAAAAACTTTTGTTTCGGACGAATGGTTAATGTCAGTCTAGTCATTTTGCGTGGAATCGTCTATTGCAAATTTCACATTCAACACCCCTGGAACGTGAACTCACACGGTGTTCCCATTTGCGGCAGTTGCTCCATTGTGCATTGGTTTTACATTTAGATGTCTGTAATTTCAATTGTGGCTGCCACATTTGCATCCAAAGGTTAGCCAAAATCACTGCCAAGGAAGCACCCATTGCCAACCCGTCTTTCTGACAGTACCAACTTTCATTGCATTTGAAATGGACGTTTGTGACGTTTTTTTCAAGCAGACTTTTCCTCATGTGTTGTTTTTTTGGCAGTTTGCACGAAACCAGTTATAGCATGACTCCTCTCCTTCAGAAAGTCACTCTCCTGTTGCAGTATTTGAAATCCCCGTTTTGATCATATTTAGAGATAATTTCAATGAGCTCTGATTTTTGTAGTGATGCCTTAAATGATTTCATCCACACGTTTGCTAGTGATGCCTCAAACGATTTCAGCCACACGTTTGACCAAGATTTGTTGAGGGACTGTTTTGAAGTTTTCATTGTTTTTAGTTTCTTAGTATCCAATATATTTTTTTAAGTTATAATATTCTTAACGTTGTAAAAAAATATATATTCTTTTTGTTTTAGGTTTTTTAGGATTTGTACATTGCCATTTTTGTTGACACTTTTATGGTGTGTAACATTTTGGAATTCAATGTTTTCTTTTCTTTTGCTAGTATTGCAGCCAGTAATTCACCCCTAGCTAGATCATCTGATTGTAGATACCAGATCCCGTTATATTTAAAATGAACATTTGTCACCGCTAGCCTTAATATTTTTTTTTTATTGCGGACTTGTGATTAAATTATCATTGATCATAGCGAATAGTATCATTGATCAAGCCGAAAGTTTGTATAACGTTGCGAATATAGTTGTCGTCATTGGAATAACCCCCCGCATTCCCAACCGAACCTAAATTCGAGGCTCTCAATGAATACATCGACGATCACAAAATAAACAGGTACGCAGCGGTCAACCGAAAACTTGCAAAGAGAGCTGAATTTGAACGCTGGGGTTATCGAGGCCTTGCAGAAAGGAGCTTTTTAGTAGTTCATACTGCTGAGAAGGATAGTGTTCATCTCAACAATTACGGACTCAGCCAGATACGACAGAAAAAATTCTGTACAGAAATTTCGCGAAAGAAATTGCGTGGAAAGAGCATCCATGAACTTTCGAGTGTGCACGGCAAATGGGCTGTCTATGCGGCAATTTTCGAGGTTAGATAGACCATAGGCTCCTTCCGTCAGGAGACCACGGTTCTATCTTTTTCTCGTTTCGTTCTTTCTTGTGGTTTAGATAAGCCTTAGGCTCCTTCATTCAGCAGACCGCGGTCTTATCTTCCACTTCTATATTTCTCCTTTCAAGTAATTCCAAAATTTTCACATGAAAATATGTATTTTAAGTCAGTCCTCAGCAGTAATATAAACCAGCGCAAATTTCCAAAGCATTAGGATTTAAGTTAAAACGGGAATGAACAACAAATGAAAAATCAACGGTGTAAAACTTGCTCGACAAACATCGGATCAAAATCAGCTGTTTTTCTTTACGTAGCATGTGGCAATAATAGGCATTTAACAACTAAGTGCACAGGAATGTCAACAGACGCAATTTTTTGAATTAGTAGTATTATAAACAACTTGCTACTAGTGTGCCAAAGTTGTGTGGATCTAAAAAAGAAAGATATCATTATAGAACAATTAGCCAATAGCAGGGATGACGAAAAAATCAATAAAATGCATACCGAAATCGAAAAACTAAGAGCAGAAATAAAAGCCAACACTTTATCGCTTAATATAGAGCTCCATGAAATAAAAACAAATACTTTTGAAAAAACAACTCCCACTGCTGAACCAAAATTGCCAATGAGCCATCGTATAAAAAGCCTGTAAATAAGGAACAACATGACGATTTTAGGTTCCGTGGAATACCAGAGCTAAATTCCAAAAGTGCCAGGGACAGATACGAGCATGACTTAAAGGAAGTGAAAGCCATATGTAAGCACCTGGAAGTCTTTTGCAATGTCACTGATATTAAACGACTAGGAAAATTTCCGGAAAATAAGCATCGAACCCTGGTAGTTAAGATAGATAGTGACTACGCCAAGAGACTTATTCTCTTATTCCTGAGGAAACTAAAAGACGGTAAAACCAGTATTTATTAGTAAAGAATTAAATCCAGAAGAGCAGGCAAAAGAAAACGAAATGTTACAAATGAGGAGGACATTAACAAGTCAAGGTACAAGTGCCAAAAGTCTAAGAACACGAAATCTTGTTCTCCAAAAGTTGACAGACAAGAATTGGGTCGACCTGGACTCAAATGAAAATGAAAATAGCATTGCAATAGACTGACTATCCAATTCAAACGTAATTACATTTCTAACTTACAATGTAAGAAGTCTAGTTGACCTCAAACGCAGAATAAATTTTGTAGACTGTCTGTCAATGGAAAACATGGATATCCTATGCTTAACTGAAACATGGTTAACAGACGATATAACCAAGGAGCGACTTTTTCTTAAGGATTTCATGATCCATCATATTGACCGAAAAACTGATAATCACAAAACAAAGCATGGAGGAGTTCTCATTGCGG
Organism: Convolutriloba macropyga; assembly: GCF_964194025.1. Classification (NCBI taxonomy): domain Eukaryota; kingdom Metazoa; phylum Xenacoelomorpha; order Acoela; family Convolutidae; genus Convolutriloba; species Convolutriloba macropyga. The sequence continues at coordinate 81,330,603 of NC_134471.1, read as the reverse complement.
TTAGAAAAGCATATCTCATGAAAAGAGTAGAACTAAAAAATACGGATGATTATGTTGTTGTCAAAATTGAACCAAAAACACAGCTTACTTATTATGCTGTTGTTACAACCCACCAAAAGCAAGCCCGTATAGGTGGTCTGAAACGTCAATGATTGACCTTCTCGATGAACTAAAGACACATATGGAAAAAAAATTGTGGAACGATTATTCTCAAAGGCGATAATAATCATGAGAACACTTGTTGGAAAACATTGATCTCAACAAATGATTAAGAAAACAAAATTGTCGAGAAATTTAATGAATACAATTTTCAGAAAATTTTGAACCATAAGCAAATGGGACAAATAGATGTCTTCCTTACAAACAGTCCTAATCAGGTAATAAACCGTGATACAAAAAACGAGTTCAATAAATCTTTTAATTCCGATCACGATCCTTTCACTGTGAAGATTGAGGCGCAAACAGATATACAACCCGAAACCAAACAGCATCAGTTTGCGTTTAACAAAGCTGATTGGAGAGTTAAATTACTATATACTAAAAAACCCTTTCCAACCATATTGCTACAGCAACATTGACGAATTAGTCAAGTTATGGTATACATGGCTTGATGATGTATTAACTGAAAACGTTCCCAAAACCACGCTGAACAGATCCAACCTTCCCCCTGGATAAAAAAGGAATCCTCCCATCTCATAAAAGTCATATCTACTCTGAAAAGGAAAAGTAAAAACCGAAACCTTGGCAGACCGATAAAGATTAAAAAAGCAGAGAAGAAATGGAGAAATCAGCTGAAACAAGATCAAGCGGACTTTGAAGACAAAATCTTCCATGGGAGGAGATTCTCTGATCTGCAAAAGTATCTCAAGTCTGTCTTTAAATGCAATAGATACCCGGAAACAATGTCTTACAAGAACAACAAGACAAATGAAGATAGTCAAAAGTGCAAATACTTTAACGATTTCTTCTCAAGTTTTTTCCTCAAAAATAACACAATTAAAAGAAGAACACTTACAAAAAACGAAAATTTAACAAAGTAGAGATTGACGAAAGAAAAATCAAGGAGTTACTAACAAGCTTCAGACAAATAAAGCTTGTGGACCTTGTAATGTTGGAAATACAATCCTGAAAAACCTGCCAAATCTCTCAAAATCATTGCATGTAGTTTTCCAAGCCGCTTTAAATAAAGGGTGTTTTCCAGCATACTGGAAAACAAGTGAAAATATTCCAATTTTTAAAGATGAAAACAGAGCAATGATAGAGTAATACAGGCCGATCAGCTTACTTTGCAATATCTCGAAGGTTTTAGAAAAGTTAATTTTCAATGAAAATTACGAAATAGTTAAACCACAACTGGATAACTCTCAACATGGATTTAGGAGACATTGATCTGCGGTTACACCACTTCTGCTTTTTCTAGATCTTCTGTACAAAGAACTTGATGACAAAGAAAGTGAATTGTATGTGCTGTACTTGGATTTTAAAAAAGCTTTCGATAGCGTACCACACGACAGGTTACTAGAAAATGTTGAAGAGCTGCAAATCGGCGGAAATTTATTGAAAATTATTGCAAGTTACCTCACTGAAAGAAAACAATATGTAAAAGTTAATAAATGCAAATCTGAAATTTTCCCAGTTGCTGGCGGAGTCCCGCAGGGGTCACTCTTAGGTCCTCTCCTATTTATTATATACGTGAACGATCTAACAACTCGAGTGAAATTATGTGACGATTTTGGGTATGCTGATGATTTCGAGTTAGTATCAACTCAGCCAGCTGATATCCGAACAGATCTAGAAGCCATAGAAAGCTGGTGTGAAATTAACAAAATGAAGCTGAATGAAAACAAATGTTACGTCTTACCAGTAAAACAACAGAAAAACAGCGAAAACCATTTGCAGATAAAGTCTAAACTCCTAGAGAGCAAGTTTGAACAAGATCTGGGTGTCATTATATCTGCAAAACTCTCTTGGAGAGCAAATAGTCTAAAACGATGTAAAAAAAGCTACGAAAGCTTTCTATTTTCTCAAGCGAAACATATCGGTTTTAGCAAATACTAGAACAAAACTTAATGCTTACGTGGGATATGTCATACCAGTAATAAATTATGCCTCAATGATTTGGTTTGTTAACAAAACAGAATGCAAAGAAGTAGAACGTATCCAAAAAAAGCCACCGCATTGATTCTCAGTAGTTGGGAAATGAACTATAAAAGTAGAATGGCAAAACTCAAGCTTCTGCTGCAGAGAAGTAATTGTCAATTAAAACTTAAATTGATTAACTAAAGCGAACGTTTTCGAACATTGCTTTCATCGTCAGATTTAAAAATTAAATGAAATCATTTACAAATTATATAAACTCGTCTTTGACTATAATTCTAAGAGAAAAGAGTTAAAATAACATCAAATTTTTACAGTTAAAATTACATTTAATTTTTATTTACACTTATTACACTAAAATCAATTCATATTATTTTCCGGACTTTATAAAAACTCCGGGTAGAATGCTTTCTATTCCTGAAAAGGGATTTTTACTTTCATTCCTATCTGTTTTAATTTTTTAGTTTTTGGGGGTTGACAAAATTTCGAATTAACATTTACCAGAATATTTTTTTGGATTTCAAAAGTCAAATTTTTGTATTTGAACTAGTACTTCATTGTCAATTCCCTCTCCCGATTTTCATCGCGCGTTTTTAATTGCGGTTTCAGCTTTATGATGTAGATCGCTTCTATCGTCATTAGTTTTTCAACCCCGCGACATGCATCAAGAATCTCCCATTTTACGTTATGCGTTGTACCACAACATTCAACAAGGTGTTGTCCAACAGGGGGATCCTGCTTTTGATGCTCTGAAATTCTAGTGGTAACATGTTGGCTGGTTTGGCCAACATAGATGAAACTGCATCCATTACATGTTACTTTATATACCATATGGGATTTCGGATTCTTATCAAAAGGTGATTTTAGGGTGGGCAAGCAAGTTCTTAGCTTTCTTGTTGTGAAAAAAATTTGAATATCAAACAATTTTTTCAGTCTACTTGCAAAATTTTGAGTGATATTTCCTCTGTATTGAACAAAAAACCTAGGTTTAGGCTCCCTATTGCTAAGACTTTTAACTTTTTCGAGATGTTATTCATTTTGGGGTGGTTTTGCTGTGACCTTTTCCTTCGTGACTATTTTATCCAACGTCTGATCAACAATACTGGAGGACCACTCCGTTTGGTTTTGAATTTCAATCCAGATCTCATGATTTTTCTTAAGAGCTACATCAAAGGATTGCCAGTCACTGGTCGCAATAAAAATCCTATGCACAACCCCTTGAATCACATTTCTTTTATGTTGTAAAGGTGCACAGCTAGGGAAATTTAGGATTATGCCTGTATCAGTTGATTTTTGATACCAATGACAGCTGATTTTTCTATCTTCGTTTAAGTTTATGTTTAGATCTAGAAATGCCAGGTCTCCACTTCCGTTTGGTGTCTGAAAAGTGTGAATTGTAAGTTCTTGTGAAGAGAATTCGCATACTCAAGGTAATCTAGAGGGTTCCCCTTTACCGTGCACACTATGTCATCCACAAACCTCTTGAACAATTTCAATTCCAGTGTGTCCTCTTTTCTACCTTTTTGTGTACAATAGTAACATATCCAAACAATTTCCTGAATGGTCTGATATTCTGAGTCAGTGATAACCTGGCATTTTACATGAAACCGGTTTTTGCATGGTTCGCACTCGACTCCTTTCCCTCTAAAGTAACGCGTCGATTACAGTCAATGCTTATCACCTTTCTGTCAGGTGTTTTGATTTCCCTTCCTTTTTTTGGTTTCTGCAAAAATTTTTCAAAAGATTTCATCCACAAATTTGCTAAAATTACCGCCAGCGAAGCACCCATTGATAAACCGTCCGATTGAGTGTACCACATTTTATAACACTTAAAATGAACATTCGTTACGGCTAGTCTCAAAAGTCTCTTCGTAGCTGACCTCGGAATCTCAGGTACCTCGTCACTGGAGTACAGTTCTATAAGCGCAATTTCTATTGCCTCCTCAACCGGTACATTGGTGTATAAGATTTTTACATCGAGAGATACGACTAGCTCATCTTCATCCAATTTGGTAGCCTCTAGAGCTGCTCTGGCGTCTTTCGAGTTAGTCTCATTATTTGCACCTGGTAACTACCCAAAAAAGGGAGACAGAAACTTATGGAGGTTCTCGTAACTGCTACCGGGTATTGACAGAACAGGCCGAAGCGGCGTCCCAATTTTATGTACCGTAGCAAGTCCATAAAGCCTGGCCGGTTGCGATACAGTTGTCCTGAGCCTGTGATAAATCTTTTCTCCTATCTTTCACTGTTTCATTAATTGATGCAAACTGCTATTTATCAAATTTTCCGTTCTTATTGTTAGATCATCACTTTCTCAATTACGAGGCTCAAACCGACTGGAGCTCAGGATTTCATTCAGCTTATCCGAGTATGTTGTCTGTTTCATAACACAAAAAACGCAACCTTTATCAAAAGGTACAGCTAGTAGTTTTTGATCTTTCAAAAAATCATTAGCTTTTTTAACCCCTCTGTCTATTGGTGTCTCACGTACATTTTTGGCGTACTATTTGGCAGACGATTCTATTTCCTATAAATTTTCACCATCAGTGTTGTTCTTCCTTAACTCACGAACTGATTTGTCTACATCGGCAAGGAAGTGCACTTCATTAAACTTGTCCATGACTGGATGCTTTGAACCTAACGATAAAACGTCCAGGACAAACTTCGGCAGTTCAACACCGTTCAGTGAAACATCGTTATTATGAGATCCATTCCGCAAAGGTCTGTCTTGTCTCTCAGAGAGCTTCGCTAACTTGTTATTAAGTCTTTTACTAATCAATTCGAAATGATCTCTCATTTCCTTTCTAATGCTGTGCACAATTGAAGGTATTAGTTCTTTTTTCACCTCTTTCCTGAGAATGCCCCCTTCCTCTCCAAGTTTTTCCTCGAACAATCTAAGGCCTTGTTCCGCACGACATTTTTTTTCCTTAAGAGCTTAAGCTGTGCACCGCTTGGTCTGGAAAAACTTCGTTTTTGGGAATTCGGAACCTCAAAAAATCCGGAATGATATCATTGTTATTACAGTTTTTCAAAAAAACTAATCGATATTTACAGTTTAACAGTTTATTTGAAGATTTTACATAGTTTAGGAATTGTTTCGAGCAGTTGTTGTGCCTGAGAATGTGTCTGAGCCATGGTTGTGGTAGAATTTCGCACATCACTCAAGCTCGCTCAAGGACAGGAGGCAATGAAGCCCTATTGTTCAGGAGCTACACTCTCGTTCTGTGCTCTTTCTACCAGTCTTACCTTTGCTCTCGCCTTCATCTGTCGTTTTCCGAGATTCTTACCTTTTCCTTTTTTGAGCAGAGCTTTCAGGTTTCCTTGGTGGCGCAGGAAAATGTCCACTGATTTGATCTCACGTGCCGGTTCCTGGTGGAGCACTCTGTAGTCTCCCAGCTGTTTTCTCCCCTTCAGTTTCGATATCAGGTGCTTTGTCACCCTCAGAACCAGTATCCCAGTGCTCAACAACGCTTTGAAAATATCAGAGGTTCCCGTGCGCTGACAGTATACCAGCGCTTCAAACTTGTTGTTATTCGTGGTCAAGTAGTTTGTTAGCTCTTGTACACTACTTGGTCTGTAGTTATTCGATTTGTGCCGCTATCATACTACTTCGAACTCCATGATTTACTAAGGCTTTTAACTTTGTTTGGAGGCAATTACAAGATCAGTTTGCCAAAAAATTAAACGATTGTGCAGTTAATACACGACAAAACGAGCTCATAGCAATTGATAAAACTCGTACCAAAAAGCGGATGAGAATTTTTGGATTAGATCCAGCAAGCTACTGAATATCATTATTATAAGCGCTAACATTGAAATAAAGCAGATTGACAAACAATATCTAACAAAAGTTTACTGGAATTACTTCGAAAATTGTTATTCTGTAGTCAACTCCTGTTCTTGGACCTTGCTCTGCAATTGTGGCAGCTGTAACACAATTCAGAAAGTGGTCAACTCTACCCCTCAATGATGGGTGCAAACCCTTGTGCACACTATACAGAAGCCTAAACTCTCTCTCAAATAAATTAATCACACTGTGAGTGCGGACAACTATGATTAATTTTTATTTGACAGCATGTGGATCCTTAACCTTAGGGTTATAATCAGAATAATTTACATGAAAAAAATTTACATTAATATTTTACAGAAAAAATAAATCAGGCGAGTAGTTCAGAACTGTCATGAAATTTTGTCGCAATCTTCCAGTGCTCTGCCAACAATCTGCCTGAAGAGATAGACTTTTCCCAGCCTTTGGGACTCAAAAGACGTATTCTGTCATTCATGTGGGACCGTCTGATGTTGAACTTCAATGAAAGAGTAGTGTGTACATTGACCATTTTCTGTGATTGCTCCGATTGCAGAAAATAGTGGAATCAAGACCAAAACTTCTATGGGAGCAATCCCCTCGGCTTGATGCCGAAAAGTCACAACAACAACTATGGGTCCAGGCTATTTTCAGAATGTCTATGTCGCAGGTATTTGGGACTCTCCTTTGGCCTATTGCTTGCTTATGTCGCGTCTTGCTGCTGATCTATGGCGAGTACCAGGACGCAAATTTTGCTCTGAAGTACACAGACATCGATTACAGAGTTTTTACAGATGCTGCTGAACATATGACTAGTGGGCGGTCTCCGTACAATAGAGAGACATACCGTTATACACCGTTGCTGGCTCTGCTTATGACACCAAACGTCATTGTTTTTCCAGCTTTTGGAAAACTTCTTTTTGCACTCTTCGATATTCTGACTGGTGTTGTCATCTTCCGCTACTTCAAATGTAAGTGTCCGAAGCTGCCTATTTTTCTTAAGAAGCAAAAATAATCAAAGAGTGTAGGCGGGATCCCAAGCAAATTAATCGTACAGCGTTTACGGCAAGTTATAATAAAAGGAATCATGTTGACAAGATCTTAATAATTAGTTGAAATAGCCAACATTACTCAGGTTTCACCAATCCTTTCAGGGGTTTCTCAATTAATAATTGATTATTAGAGCATAGCATGTTCAAACCGCTCGTGTTTCCCTGCACTAGCAGCGCAGGAGCTACAGCAACAAAAGTTCTCAAAACATCGTGGCTAAGATCAGCGAGAAGCGCAAGGAACCGAACTTCGACGTCATTTCCGTCATCATCCGGACAAAGATCAGTTTTGCTCTACCTCGAATCAGTTTCGTCAGAAGAATTCACGCTTTACCATTGTTTATGAAGGAACGCTGAACGGTTTCTAGTTTTTAAGCTGGTGCTCTAGTTTGGAATATGACGCCCACCATGTTTTCTTACGTGGTCATATTTCACCATAGACATTGTACATGCAATTACTTTTCCAAAATTGTTTTTAACCAAAAACAATAAATTTTGATTAGTATAATTACCAATCCCTGATCCTGTCCGAATAAACGCTCGGAGGGGTTCCTTTAGTGTGCATTTTTTTGAATCAACGAGCAGTGAAAAGCGCTGGAAGAGTGCAATGGATTTGGATTATATTGAGGAGCTGTTTTTTTTCAAGATGTGTTCACACTTTTAATTTTTGCTGTCAATGAGAAGTCAATTTACAGTGGCGACTTTAGTCACAATGAAGTATTAAAAGGAGTGCAGAAGGTATCAAATTCTGTTTTCGCTGTTTAATAGCCGCACAGTGATAGCTGGGGCTATTATTTGGCTTCTCTTGGTTTTCTTTTATTTCGTCGTCGCGATTTTTACGACCATATGACGTCACAACTACTTCAAATCTGCTTTTTGTTCATTCGTTCATGCAATTTCAACTGAAGTGCGTGCGTGACGTCATTTTTTGCTCTTAGTAGAGCGAGTTTTTTGTTCATTCGCGTGATTAAATTTTTGGTCACACTTACCTCACTCTCAAAAATGACTTCCTCACTTTGAAATTGTCTTTTATTTACTTTAATTCAAAGAGATAAGCTCAAATGGGTGTGTGTCACTCTAAATGAAGGTTATTTGGGAGCAGCTAATTGAGGCAGCAAAAGCTTATACAGATTTTTAATCAAAATATAACATATCGGCCTTCAATGAAAAGACGAATTTTTTGGTCCGTCTTTTTGTTTTTTTTTAGACTGCAGATCTGCAAAGCTTTTGCGGCTGTTTTCTGGATATCTGCAAGCTTTTTTTTCTTGATTGTTGTTTTAAATTTATGTGATCTAATTGTGACTTTGGCACTATTTATTGTTATAAAATATTTTTGAATGATTTTTTTTTGCGTATTTTTTTCTTTGTTGTCTTATCACTTAGTCTCATGGATAACATGTCTCATCGTTCTATAATTAAGCATAAATGGATCAAAGTAATTGTTTCTTTTCATAGCTAATGATCTCTGTCTTTATTGTCTTCTAAAAATATCACGAATATATTTTTTCTTGTTACATGTTGCCTTTAGAAGATAAGCTGAAAGAATTAGAAGTAAACTACCATTTCTGCGCAGATGATACCGTTCTTTATTTTGTATTCGGTTCGACCGTCAGTCAATGCATGTTTGATAATATTTTGACCTTGATTCAACGTTGGTTTAACAATGCAAAATTGAAATTCAATGCGGATAAGAGTGAGTATATGATTAACTACACTGATCAGGTAAAAGTTCTAGGTTGTTATATTGATTGTCAACTTACTCTGCAACGACAGATTAACTTTGTTTGTTCCATTTCGTTTTATCTCCGTAAAGTATGGTCAATTCGAGATCAAGTTAAAACAGCAGTCATAATTGAGTTAATTAGCGTTTTAGTGTTATCACGCGTTGACTACTGTAATTCGCTTTGTTGTGGTCTGCCAAACTTTTTGTAGCAGAATTTCAGCGAATAATGAACTCTGCCGCGCATTTGATTTTTCGATTGTCACCTTCAACACCAACCTCGTCATACCTGAAGCAGCTACACTGGTTGCCAATTAGGCAACGCATTATCGTCAAAATCCTATTGTATGCGCATCGCTTTGTACATCAGCCTGGCAAACTTCCGCTATATTTATCGGATTTAATGAAACGAAACACGATGGTTACAAGGTCTCAATATTTTTTACAATTTACATTTTCCCAAATTTCGCTCTAATTTTGGAAGACGTTCGTTCTCGCATGCCGTCGCTGTTGAGTTGAATAAACTCTCTTTTGAGCTGAAACTTATAACATCTGAATTTTTATTCAGGCGAAAACTCAAAACTTATCTGTTTTAATTTTCCTGCACTGTTGGGATTTTAAATGGTTCTTAAACCAATAATAATAATATTTTGGTTTTGTCTTCGTGTCTATTTTTTGTCTGATCAATTAATCTTACTGATGGCAAGTCTGGTTAAGTTGTTGAGAATTAAATCTTTCGCTCTTTCTCATTGGCTTTTAAAGATCCACTAGTGATTCTGATTAGTGACTGAATTTTTTACGTTTTTTATGACTTTGACACTATTTAATTTCAAATATAGTGGTGGATTTTGAGTTCTTCCTAATTTTGTTGCTTCTCTTGTGGTCTTGTCTATTAGTGTTAATAATAAGCATCCTTAGTGCGGACTAAATTTTAAACAACTAAAAGCTATTGTAACTCTAATATTGAATGACATGCTTTGGATAAGGATTTTGGTATATATTTGCGTTTTTTAGTACTTTGATGCCACTAATTTGCAAAAAGATTGATAGTTTTTTTTCGTGATTTTTATTTCCATTTTTGTTTTGCACTTTTTTAACTGTGCCTTCATTATTTTCTACAAGATGATTTTATGGTGTTTGGATTTAAAGGGTGCTTAGTGACAATAGCTATATAAAGCGCTGTCAATATTGATGATTTTGGAAAGATGTTTACTCCTTGTTGCGCACATAAGGTCGTGTGATTTGTTAACCGACAATTATGAGGTTGCTGGAAAAATGCCAATGATTACGTCATTAACTGATTCGATTCTTTGGCTTGGCTAAGTTTTGAGAGTCCTGCTATGTTTTTAATTCTTTTCAATCTCCTAAGTTATAGCTTCTGATCTGCTCTCTGATGCAAACGTCAATTCTATTATGAATAGTCATAGTCGTTTTTCTTTTTTCAAGGCGGATAGCCTGTAGACTTCTCCATTCTCCTTTGGCCTGGATTAAATTTATTCGTAGCTCCTTGCGTGTGTCCCACATCCATCTACGTTTTTCATTAGTACTACAGGCAGAAAGTTGTGCCATTAGCAGAAAAGGACGACCAAAAAGGACGTTCTTGATTTGCATTGACTAGCCTTCCTGCTTGTTCTCGTTGCGTTTCTGTGTCATGCACAAGCCTCACGTAAGATGTCTCATTAATTTCTATATCTTCCTTATTACCTCTGCTCGTATTAGCACCCGATGAAATAGATTGAAGATAATCTGCAAAGAGAGAAAAGAATCTTTTCCCAAGGTCTGGGGGATCCAATCCAATGCGACCTGACTTATTGATGCTCTGTACCTCCGTACGCTCTTGTTTAGCGGAGGTCCTTTATTCTCGTCTTAATTCCTTCTTCAAATCTATAGTAATCGAAAATATACGTCTAATGACCCAAGAATTTACACTACTGCTTCTTCCGTCACAGTAAAAATAATCAAAATTCTATTTTCATTCAAATTGTTTTTGAAGACCGGTGCTCTCTTCGTACGCTCTGGCTTCTGTATATCCGTACGCTCTTGTTTAGCGGAGGTCATTAATTCTCCTCTTCTTCAAATCTATAGTTTAGTATTCTTTATATTCCATTTAGTATGCTTAACCCGAGGGAACGCCCTTTGCAAATCTAAATGGCAAGCTTGATCTCACGTTATCCTCTTCTTTTCTCCTTGGGGAGGGGAACTACATTTTTTTTGTAAATAGGCGTTTTGTAAATACTGTCGTCTTGTGAATGATTGTCATCTAGAGCTGTTTTTTTTTTCACTTCAATCCTCAATGTATGGACGTCACGATCCTGGGTGGGGGGATTCTTCTGATCATGGATAGGATGCATCTCGGAATTTATCTGGGTTATTCTAGCTCCTTTTTTTGAGCAGAGACAATTTAGTCTTGATATCACCACTTCGTCTTGACGTCTGACCGCTCTATCGCTTCGCATTTGATGAAACGTTTTGTCACTCATCTGTTTTAGAGTGACGATATAATGCAAAATTCCCGGTGTAATTTTCATTTAGTTTATCGCGGATAAATTTGATTTGCTTTCTTTCTACTAATTTTTTGTTCATTGAGATAATTTGTTTTTTTTTAAATCATTTTTGATATTACTCTGGTTTTAGATCCGTCTCAATTGATCTGCGGTCGGGGTGTGCCATAAAATAATGAAGTTTATCAAAATGCCATCAAAATCTGCGAGATATATATTTGTTTTGTTTGTTTGTTTACAGATATCTACAAGACTAACGACGAAGAGAGTACACAGTGGACTTGTTTGTGGTTGTTCAATCCTTTGATTATTGGAATCTCTACTCGAGGAAGCGCTGATTGTCTCATGTCCTTTTTCATGTGCCTCATTTTGTATCTAGTCGCTCAAAGAAAAATTATCACTGCATCATTGATCTATGCTTTGGCCATTATATTCAAGATATTCCCTGTTATATTCGCACTGGGATTATACCTAAATTTTCAGCTCCAATCTGAAAACAGAAACCCGAGTAATAACTTTGGCGCACTTTTAAACCAATGGCGAAAAATTGTTGTTCCAAATAAACAGTCGTGGATTTTTTTCGTTTCTTCATTTATTGTTTTGGTTTTATTGTTAATATTGACTTATTGGATGTACGGCTATGACGCAATATTTGAAACGTATATTTACCACTTAGTACGTAAAGATACGAAACATAATTTCTCAGTTTATTTTCTCATGTATTATTTGAACGATGGCAGTTCTGCTGTCTCAACAAATGTTATCGAAAGCTACTTAATTTGCTTTTTACCTTTGTCGTTACAAACACTTTGCTTGATTTGCATTGCTGTGAAATTTTACGATAACTTGCCAATGTGCTTTTTCTTGTCAATTTACTCGTTCGTAAGTTTAAACAAAGTTTGTACGTCACAATATTTTGTATGGTACCTCACATTCTTGCCTATGGTCGCGTACCAGCTTAAAATTACGTTCAGACACGCTTTTGGGTTAATTATCTTGTGGGTAGTTACCCAGTTATTATGGCTTTACCCAGCATATCTTCTGGAGTTTGAAGGCATCAATACATTCGAGTTTATTTGGGTAGCTAGCATGATATTTTTTCTTGCAAATATGTACATTATGCGAGAAATTGTGCAATGTTATTTCGCTAAATTACGTGAAACTAAAACTATAAAATTTTCTTAGAACTTCTGTTTAACTTAGTTTTTTGTTAAAGAAAAAAACGTCCGGAGGCAGTCAACGATCAAAAAGGTTCTGATCAAATTTGCGATATTAAAGCCCCGTTAACCTCTCAATGGTTCAAACAGCCTTATGCCTTTACAAAATCTGTCGAATGAATCAATAAATTATTTTCAGATGAAGTTGAATCAAAGACAGTTTATTTTCCTCGCAGTAAGGAGCTACTCGAGGGATGCTAAAGAAACTGTTAATCTCTTCAAAACGAGAACAGGAACCAACGCAGCCTTAACTCCATGGTGTAATGCACTGGAAGAGTGGCCAGATTATACTTACGTGCTAACTGGAAGAGGTCCAAAACAGACAAACCAAGCATTGATAAATGAACAGTTCAATTACAAAACTGGACTTGAAATTATCAGATTGAATCAAACTTTGAAAAAACTCAAAACTGAGTATAAAGCCCAAGAATCTGAACGAAATTTGCCCAAAGTTTTCAGTTTGAAAGAGAAGAATATTCCCTTTGAATAATGAGTTAGTGTTTTTCGTTAGCTTTTAAAATTTGAGATTAAGAGTTCAAATTGAGATTAACCACCCACATGTTTTAAACCGAGATTTGTTGAATATCTTGTAAAATCTTGATATATCTTGAGTAAAACTTGGCTGAAGTTTTATCTCTTAAAGATGTATAGCTCAAAGCGAAATGTGTCGAAATTTATCGATTCCTGTTTCAACTCGGTTAGAGAAATATTTCCTTTTGAGCAATATTTCCTTTTAATCTAAATTTTTGTCACAGTCCATAAACATCTAACGGGACTTTTATTGCTTTTTCCAAACTTAACGTGTAAATGTTGCGATTTGTCAGCTTTTGAGTTGTTTTCGGTAACATACATGAGCAATTTATTTTCAACAAATTGCGGATGTTTTGTAGTAGAGACGTATGTTTTCGCAGATGAAAATTGCAGGAACTTAATTTCAAAACATAATGGAACTAATAAAACTGCAGGCCATCTGGCTTTTTTGCACCAACCCTAATAATATTTGAGTTATTTTACGAGATAGTATTATGTAGATTCCTGAGATAAAATTGATGGGATATAATGAGATATTTTTGGGATATAACGAGATCCCAACATTGTCATATTGTTGCGATAATGTTTTGTTGTCGCAATAATGTTGTTACATGATAATATTAAGAAATATATGGATCCTGCATTCTTTGTTGAGCCATTTTGGTCGGAGCGATTTTTGCGGTTGTGGCGTGATAGCCGAGAGGTTAGCCGTGTGATACATGCCAATGATTGATAGTTCAATCCGCTGCCTCTGTGAAGATGTCTGTGTGAGGATGAGTTCTCACTTAACCTTAGCTTCAGGCTGACCATAGCCTGACCATTCATGGCTGCAATAATGGTACCAACAAAGTTTGTAGCAATTATATAGTCCTGCGGTCTTTTCGAGTTTGCAAGTTTTGGCTGAACCGGCTGCCCTATTTGACTTTTTGGTCTGAAAAATGGGATGATCAGGTAACGTTCGGAGGGTATCATGTTCTCTTAGAGCCGTATGCCTAACCAGTCTCTAAGAATGCGATTCACCAAAACTTTTGAGGGGACAATCTCCTGGTGTGAAGGGCTTCACTTGGTGGTGAGGACCCACTCTCGTCCAGCCCTCCCCAATTCTACCCCCTGCTCCCAATTGCCTGACCTACTCCCCTCTACTCCGCCCCCTCTTAGCCGCAGCTGGGTACTTCCGAAGCCAACCTCTACCCATCGTTCGAGAGCAATTCGTTTGACCAAAGTTTGACGGTTATGATTGTAGTTTTCAACAAATGAAGGCATAATTTTGTGTTCCCTGCTCATACACATAGACAAAATGATACTGTTTTATTAGTAAGATTTTCAAAAACGGATATGGCATTAAAGCTATTAAAGTTGTCCAGATAGCATGGCAGTTTCAAAATTTTGTCTGACTCAAATTATTGATTAAATAATTTGAGTAAATTAAATAGATCGCAACTCGCCTATCGTGCCTTTGCCATTTTTTCAAGTTTTCACCGGGGGATGCCGTTCATTAGTCAATGAATGTTTTATTCACTGCACTGGAAATAGAGAGTAAGTTCCTGTGTAGCTAAGTGGCTAAAGATACCAGATGACCTCAGCAGACCTCCGCTCCGCTTTGAATTATCGGGTGCCAGAACAAAAGTACTTCGCGTACCAAGATAAAAACCTGAAAATAAATAAAAGCTAAAAAATGCTTTGAGTTGTTCGAACCATTTAATTTTACCAGTTTCAAATGAGAAATCAATAGCCACGGGAATTGTCAATTTTAATAATAACTTCGATTGAAACATTTCTTTTGACATTTCGTCTTCAAAAACGGGATAAACAGGTAACGCCCGCTTCACCAAAACTGTTTTGAGGAGACAATTTAAAGGTGAAAGGGGGGTCTTAATCTTGAAAGTTTAACATCCCCGGTCACCGCTCCCCCTATCAACCACTACCCGCCATTCACACCCGGTCCTCCCTCCTCTACCTGGCAGTTGCGAGCCACCTCTCGTCCAGCCCTCACAACCCTACCCCAATGCAAACATCTCTAAGCCGCAGCTGGGTACTACCGAAGCCAACGGTAATTTGAGAAGAATTCGCCAATGTTAATCGATTATATCTGCGAGTTTGCTTTGAGTGTGCCACGAAGAAATTCCACATCAGATTATTTTTTAAACCGTATCTGGTGTCCGTGCCAAAAGCTGAGCCTCAGAGCTTCAGATACAATCCCTGGGATCATAACTCCAATTTTTTGTTATGAATACCAGTCTTTGGCGTCGATTGCATAGTTATTTCGAGACCGTTTTTTTTTTCAATATTGAAATTGTAGGTACCTGCATCTATGATATTAAAAAGTGTAAATTTTTATACATCTTTTCAAAGGCCTTATTTTTAAAAGTATACATTAGAAAGGGGCGTATTGCAGCTCGGTAGAGATGAACTCTCGTATGTACGGGTAGACTGAGGTGGTCTCTTATATTCAATCCGAGATCTTTGACAGTTAGTTTTCGCTCAATTAATTTGTTGCCCAGATTAAAGAATTATTTCTTCCCTGCTCTCATCTAACAGAAATTCAAAAACAGAACATATTTGGTATTTCTAAAAGAGGAATTTCTGTGGCCTCCAAGCAGTGAGCTTTTTGGATCCTCTCGAAGTTCTGATAACTTGATGTTGTTAGATCTTTGCATATGTGTAAAATGTCAGCAAACAATGGCGCTACTGAAAAGAAAGCAACCGAGGGAAGGCCATTTATATACACAACAGACAGCAAAGACCTTAAAGAGAGCCTTCCCGTACCCCTGAAAAACGCCTTTCCTTAGGATAAAAATATAAGTTGTGGGTTGCTCTCGACATGAACTCAGTTGACATCTCTCGAGTTTTTGTGTACAACTGACTGAGCTTCCAAGATTTGGGAATTTTTAAGTGTAATAGTATATTTCTCTCAAAATAGTTCTCTATTTTTGGCTCCTGGACAGTGATTTAAAGCTTCTGCAAGATTACAACAGTAGGAATGCAATCACGCCCTCTACATTTGTTAAAATCCAAATCGAACAACTCCTTAATTTAATTTTAACCTAAACTCAATTTTGATATTCAATTAAACATGTTTTCAAGGTGGGATAGGAATTTCGAACACCTTATTCGTCACTTCTGATGCAAATGAGCCAAAAAACCTCTAATCATCGTCTTGAACTCTCCAGGCTTCCACGAGCTTGTTGGAATACACAAGCTGGGAGGGAACGATTCGCTTTAAACTTTTTATAAGATACTTGAAATTTTGCAAGTGATTTAGCTAATTTTTTTGAAATACAAAATTCGATAATTTTTCTGGGAGTTCGGTAAAGCGGCCTCCAAATACTGTATCATGTGACTATAATCTTCTTATGTTCTTCTGAATGTCGTTCTGATCAGACTCATTTTCATTAAGATGACTGCTTTTAGAAACACCCTCAGTGGATAGCGATATCTCTTTCCTAAACCTTTTGGAGTTAGTTGTTCTATTTATTTGACAAAACATCGTTTATTTTTGTCTGTGCTGCTGTAACAGTGTGATGAAAAAAATGAAGCAAGTCAATTCCTTGTGTCAATCAAATTTGGGTTTGCATACAATTAAGGTACTCGTAGATGATTTCCAAAGCTATAGGGCAATGATCTGAAAATTTCAAGTTCTTCTGTGTTGATGTGATACAAATTGTTGGTTTCGTTTGCAAACACACTAAATCGTAAATCATAACTGGGTACTCATCGTTATAGAAATCTCGTACTCATAATGAGATCTGGATTAAAAACTGAGTTCAGTTTAAAAATACAGTTCAGAAGAGATCCATCCCTCAGCATCCTGTGTTGGCCTGAAGCATATAGACAGTATGGTAACGCCAATTTGAACAGATGATATGAAGTCAATTTAATTATCAGGAATGATTCTCGAATGGATTGTAAACTGTCTTCAGCCCTCCCCAACCCTACCCCCTGCTCCCAATTGCCTGACCTACTCCCCTCTACTCCGCCCCCTCTTAGCCGCAGCTGGGTACTTCCGAAGCCAACCTCTACCCATCGTTTGAGAGCAATTCGTTTGATCAAAGTTTGACGGTTATGATTGTA
Source organism: Convolutriloba macropyga (assembly GCF_964194025.1). Lineage (NCBI taxonomy): Eukaryota > Metazoa > Xenacoelomorpha > Acoela > Convolutidae > Convolutriloba > Convolutriloba macropyga. Next base: position 81,313,612 of record NC_134471.1, on the reverse strand, counting down.
GTTTTCAATAAATGAAGGCATAATTTTGTGTTCCCTGCTCATACACAGACAAAATGATACTGTTTTATTAGTAGAATTTTCAAAAACGTATATGGCATTAAAGCTATTAAAGTTGCCCAGATAGCATAGCAGTTTCAAAATTTTGTCTGACACAAATTATTGATTAAATAATTTGAGTAAATTAAATAGATCGCAACTCACCTATCGTGCCTTTGCCATTTTTTCAAGTATTCACTGGGGGATGCCGTTCATTAGTCAATGAATGTTTTATTTGCTGCACTGGAAATAGAGAGTAAGTTCCTCCTGTGTAGCTAAGTGGCTAAAGGTACCAGATGACCTCAGCAGACCTCCGCTCCGCTTTGAATTATCGGGTGCCAGAACAAAAGTACTTCGCGTACCAAGATAAAATCCTGAAAATAAATAAATGCTAAAAAATGCTTTGAGTTATTAGAACTATTTAATTTCACCAGTTTCAAATGAGAAATCAATAGCCATGGGAATTGTCAATTTTAATAATAACTTCGATTGAAACATTTCTTTTGACATTTCGTCTTCAAAAACGGGATAAACAGGTAACGCCCGCTTCACCAAAACTGTTTTGAGGAGACAATTTAAAGGTGAAAGGGGAGTCTTAATCTTGAAAGTTTAACATCCCCGGTCACCGCTCCCCCTATCAACACTACCCGCCTTTAACACCCGGTCCTCCCCCCTCTACCTGGCAGTTGCGAGCCACCTCTCGTCCAGCCCTCACAACCCTACCCCAAGCAAGCATCTCTAAGCCCCAACTGGGTACTACCGAAACCAACGGTAATTTGAGAAGAATTCGCCAATGTTAATCGATTATATCTGCGAGTTGGCTTTGAGTGTGCCACGAAGAAATTCCACATCAGATTATTTTTTAAACCGTATCTGGTGTCCGTGCCAAAAGCTGAGCCTCAGAGCTTCAGATATAATCCCTGGGATCTTAACTCCAATTTTTCGGTGTGGATACCAGTCTTTGGCGTCGATTCCATACTATTTCGAGACCGTTTTTTTTTCAATATTGAAATTGTAGGTACCTGCATCTATGATATTAAAAAGTGTAAGTTTTTATACATCTTTTCAAAGACCTTATTTTTAAAAGTATACATTAGAAAGGGGCGTATTGAAGCTCGGTAGAGATGAACTCTCGTATGTACGGGTAGACTGAGGTGGTCTCTTATATTCAATCCGAGATCTTTGACAGTTAGTTTTCGCTCAATTAATTTGTTGCCCAGATTAAAGAATTATTTCTTCCCTGCTCTCATCTAACAGAAATTCAAAAACAGAACATATTTGGTATTTCTAAATAAGGATTTTCTGTGGCCTCCAAGCAGTGAGCTTTTTGGATCCTCTTGAAGTTCTAATAACTTGCTGTTATTAGATCTTTGCATATCTTTAAAATGTCAGCAAACAATGGCGCTACTGAAAAGAAAGCAACCGAGGGAAGGCCATTTATATACACAACAGACAGCAAAGACCTTAAAGAGAGCCTTCCAGTAACCCTGAAAAACGCCTTTCCTAAGGATAAAAAAATAACTTGTGGGTTGCTCTTGGCATGAATTAACTTTTCAAAAAAACTCCAGAACAATTTTAAGAATTAATTAATACAAAATATTTAGTCTGCACAATCTTTTTTCATGATTTTTATACTTCTATTGAAGACTTAAGTTGTTCAAAACTTATAGGCAATAAATACCCTAGTGATGGAAAAATTTGAAATCTAACAAGAATCTTGCAAGGGAATGCATAGTTCTTCCATTTTTCTTGCAAGATTCTTGCAAGATTTGCATCCACCTTGCAAGATTCTTGCAAGATTTGCATCCACCTTGCAAGATTCTTGCTGCAAGATTTTGAATTTACATTTACCTTTTTGTCTTGGTTACCTGGCTGCTTTTTTGCTTTTGGTTGAGCTGAAATCATTCTGGGCTTGTATGATTTTTATTTCGCGCTACTTATTTTTTGACCGCAGGCATTTTCAAATCTTGCTCTGGTCTTTCTAAATTTGAATGCAATTAACAGAATTTGTTAAATCGTTACATGTGTATAGTGGTGTTAGAATAGGGAAAGAGTGGGAGAACATCAGTTTTTGGCCATGGAACTGAGTTGGAAGAGGAAAACTCAAAAATTAGAGTTCGGTAAACCTTTGATATGTAATTTTCTCTCCTTTGTTAACAACAACTTTTGACAATCTTCGTTTTTTTTTCATTACAGTCAATTAATTTTAATTTTTTTCTCTTTTACTCAGTTTGCTCAATTCAGCAATTGCAGTGTGAACCATCCGGACATACACAGAATGACAATCCAACTGATGACCCTGTGGATGTGGCTGACAAGGGTCTGGCATAGGGCGACTGTGGACAGGGACACGGAACCATGATACTTCTGGGAGCAGTTGTGTCCCACTCTTGCCAGATGGCTGGCTTGTTCTCTAAACCCAGTCTCACTAAACAAATATGAAATCTTTGTTGCCCACCTCTCCCATCTTTCAGACCCAGAGCCATTTAAATTGAAAATAATGTGCTGTTTATTGTTTATCCCAAGGTGTTAGAAACCAAAAAGCAAGTGAGGGAGATATGGATATCGGGGGTAGTTGGGCGGTGGGGGGAGGAGGGGTTTGATGCGCAGTGAACAGGAGGGGCAAATAGATCCCGAATACGTTTTGAAAGCTGTTTTTCTTACTGCTCAGCAATTTTTAACTTTTGAGGAACCTACTATTCGGGTTTTTAACCCATGATTGAGGTTTCGCAGTGAGTTATTGTTAAGTATGAGGAGCATAGCGGTGAAAATAAGTATTTTCGCGTAAAGCACACGCATCTTTTAGCGTATGGAAATCATAGTAATTGATTTTTTTTGTCCGCATTCACCGGAATTTTAATCAAAATTGCTCCTTTCGATTTGGACCTCGGGTTTAGCTGCCACATCTACTGCCCCACAAGTTGAGGTAAAATATACCTGATATTTTGTGCGTTTTTCTGGCGAAAAAGTGAAAATGTAGCATTCTTTATTTTTAATAGCCGCGTCAGCAATTCTAGGCGTCTATTATTGCGCTGCTGTTTTTTCATTTCAAAGAATTTGAATTGTATTGGGGCGCTGTCTTTTTACGACTCGAAGAGTAGTATTGGAGAAGTCCTTTTTTCTTAATCAAATTTATTGGTGTGAATTTTGAAGCAGGAAATGAAACACGTGAAAAAATTTAGAGTGATTTTGTTGCTGAAAAAAATGAAGAGTGGAGCGACAAGAGAGTGGTTTTTTGTTCATATTGCTGTTCTCTAGAGAGCGACAAATTGAGGTGTGAAAAAAATTCTCTAAGCGAGCGAAATTTTTTGTTCACGTGCGGCATTTTAAAGCAGTTTTTTTTTTGGTTAAGAGGTTTTGTTATGATTTTGTTTTAATTTCAGGCTGGTTTTGGTAGTGGTTTGTAGGTTTCTGGAAATTCATATAAATTTTATGCTAATTCGGAGGTTTTTCAAATATTTTGCTGATTTTTGGGTTAATTTTTGCGATTTTTTGACGATTGTTTGGTTTTACTGTCTCAAATACACATTGATAAAACCCCTTCTACTTGAGCATTTTTTAGACAACAACTGGTTACAGTTTTGTGAAATCAATCATTTTTTTTTGGTGAGGAATATGACAAAAAAATGGCGAAAATTAGAACTATTTTTCTTCAATTTTTGCAGTTTTGTTGTTCTGTTTTCTGTTTTTTAGACAAGTTTTTTAGCCTATAATGACTTGCCTTTTGTTTTGCGAGCATATGGATACCCTATTGGCCGAAGCGATTTTTTTTTTGGATTTAAATGCTTTTGTAATATTAAAAAATTTATTAATTTTCAGTTTTTTAGTGCAAGTTGTTTGTAAGAGTTTTTGTACATTGTTTGGCTTTAGGTATTTTTAAAAATTCTCATAAGTGGGTTATGTAGGCAATAGTAGTTTTGTTGAAGCAATTCGGACAGAGATAGTTATTTCGGAATCTCAATTTCCGACAAAGTTTCATAAGAATTTTTATCATTTTTTAACAGATTTGGTTTTCTTGTTTTTTTTTACTTTGTTTTATGGATTTGTTTCAAGATATTGATAGATTAGTGGAGGCACGTTTTGTTTGATGAGATGTTGGATGGCGTGTGAATGGACTTCCACTTCGAGTCGTTTCGGGAATTCCTCCGGCTATGTTTTTTTTAAGATCTGTTCAAGCATTTTCATGATTTTTGAAGTCAAATTGGAGTAGTGATTTTGGTCACGCCGAAACAGGAAGTGAAGCAAAAAGCGAGTGGTTTCGATATGTAAAATTTTTCTCTAATTTTAAAGTAGAGTGAGAAAAGAAATAGTTCCCTGAGGGTCGAAGCTCGGTTCTGGCGGTAGTAGTAGTAGTTGTTCTCTACTATAATAGGCGGAGTCCTGCTTTTTGTACTTTATCTTGCATGGAAGTGGTAGCACTGCTTTGAGAATTGACCACTCCTGTTGATTGGGTGGGACCAGATGACACGTAGGGGTTGGTGGTGGAGCCAGAATAGCTGGTGTAAGATGGGTTATTCGTTTGTACTTCTTGTTCGGTTATTACTGCATGTCCAAGTTGACATTTTTTTTATTGCACATGAATTTTTTTACATTTCAAAGGGGCGCTGTCTGTTCACACATTTTCATGATTTTTGAAGTAAAATTGGAGTAGTGATTTTGGTCACGCCGAAACAGAAAGTGAAGCAAAAAGCGAGTGGTTTTGCTATGTAAATTTTTTTTGCTCTAATTTTAAAGTAGAGTGAGAAAACGGTGTTTGAACAAAATTTCTGTTTCTCGCTAGTGATTTTTTTGTTCACATGCGGCAATTTCAGTTTGATTTTTACTGTTTTTTTTCGTTTTTTTCTTGATTGGATTTTTTTCTGAATGGTTTTCCCAATCCATTCATATGTCATTCTAAGGCTAGTTTTTTAAGCAATTTTCCATTTCTCGCTAGTGTTTTTTTGTTCACAGGCGGCATTTTGAGATTGATGTTCAGTTTTTTTAAAATTTTTGGATCTGATTTCTTCAGAAGTGGTTTTTTCGATTCTCTCAGAGTCCGTTCAAGGCCTAGTTTTTTGTTTGAATTAAATTTCCATTTGTCGCTCGTGGTTTTTTGATCTCGCGACATTTTGACATTGATTTTTTTTTAATTTTCGTTCTGTTTTTTAGAAATGGTTTTTTCCAATTCACTCTTAGACCGTTCTAGGTCTAGTTTTTCGTTTAGTCAATGAAAATTCTTTGAATTGTACGTCAGGACTTGTCCTGCTAAGTTTTTTTATTTTGTCTAACAGATTTTTATTTCGTCGTACCTTGCGTCCCTAGTTTTTATTTTTTAAGTCAATGGCGTGACTTAACACACTCAATAAAATGACTTCTGAACTCAATAATGTGCGTATAAGTAGTGCCAAACATATACGCCCTAATTCTTGATTATTAGAGTCGTGAGTTTTGGATATCGAATATTAATTTTGAAAAGCCGTATTAGGTCTTCACCTTATCGAGCTTATGTGGCTCATAAAAATGACAATACGAATCTAACCCAAAAAGTCTAGTGGCCTATTAAAGGACTGGTGGTCCTAGCCACAAGCATCTATCGCGGCTGTTTTCCAGCAATATGCCGGCTATGTTTCTGACTCCTAACTATTGTTATCCAATCTGTTTTGTGAGCAGAGCGAGCGATTACAAAAAAAAACCAACCAACAAAGCATGATCTTGAGTTGTAGAGAAAGCGACGGTAAACTGAATGAACAGCAGTTTTTAATCTCGAAAACTGCTTCATACGTTTTTCCTAATATAGGACGAGTACATTAAGATCAAATTGAGCATCTGTAACAACAGCAAAAAGCATAACTGACCACCGGTGAATTGTCCCCAGCAGCCCGCGATTAAATGGCTTCAGTATAGCTAGCTTCAGCTTTGGGAGGCTAGCTTAAGCTGGCCTCCCAATTTGGAAATGCTAAACTCTAATAATAAAGTTAGCTAAATCTTTGATATTATTTTTCTCACCTTCGTTAACAACAACTTTTTCTATTAAACAATCTTCGTAAAGCACAGTGGGCGGTAAATGAGAGAGTAGAAAAAAGGGGTGCATTGGGGTGAGGGCGGTTAAAGTTTGGGAGAGCGCATTGGTGCGGGGCAATTAGAGGGCGTAAGCGGATTATAGCAGCTTCAGTTTTCTCAGCAGTTTCAGTGAATAAGTACACTTAGAGACTAGTAAAGCGCTTGCTGTTCAGTGATTGAGTGCTCTCCAAATTTTTTTAATCATGTTTTTGGAAGCGAAAACGGAAAACCTCCGAGCAAAAATTGATTCCGCAAAAAAATTTCGTAAAAGTTTCCGCAGCATTTATATGCCCCAAACTTAAATAGAGTGCAATGAAAAAGTTTGACAAATTTTTCATGATTGAATATGTTCTATCATTTTATTCTAACCACTTTACTTCAAAAAATTTTCGAGATGAGCTTTGTTTTCTGAACTATTTTAATACGCAATCAGCCTAAATTTAAAATTTTTCCAATTTCTAAAGGGCGGAACCCATTGAACCCATCTGATTATGGCGATATCAGAACGTTTGAGCAAATTTTTGTCAGATACCCAACAGCTAACTGTTTTGAACCTGAAACATCACTTTTCACCCCATATAAAGGTAAGACGGATTTCTTAAGCGAATTCCGTACGTGAAATAGCTCTTTACGAAATATTCTTATTGAGTTTGTTTAGAAATAACGGCTAAACATTTTTTTCATTGCAATAGTGGCGATAAAAATTTGGGCACTGCCAAGTGAAATGGGTGAAATAAGTTTCGCCGCTACTAATTATACAAGTATTTCAACAACTCAAATAATAAAAAATTTGCGGTGTATTAAGCGGTGAGTTTTTGTACGATTGTAGTTTTCGGCAGTGAATTTGTTTGTTTTCACGGCATTAGCTTCATTCATTGTTAAAAATGCCATTTTGGCACTATTAGTTATTTTTAGCGTTGATTTTTTCACAAAGGATCTGACCAATAGGATGTTCGGAAGTGAGAACTAAATATAGCATGCATTTTTGTAATTAGTACTTACTTTTCGGAGTATGTTTTGCACTGATACTGTACAGGTCACGTCTTTGACCTCTAGGGTCGTCTCTCATTCCTGACCTCCAAGCGGGTTTCGTGTTTCTAACCATGGCAGGTCCCCATTTGAACTTTGACTTGTACTTATTCCGTTTTGGAGAGCCCGGAGTTATTTTGATATGCCACAGACACTGTTGGGCACCGTTTTTGACGAAAGGTGCTCCGCTGGCACAAGAGTTTGAAAGGTTAGGAGGCTGGTTGGACGAGGGTGCTTGAGGTGCGTATTGAGATCCGGTTGATTTTGTGAATACTTGGTCTGTAGGGGTCGTTGGGTTGTTGGGTAATCCTACAGACTGTTGAGCAGCAGCCATGGGTGAGGTTCCTGAAATGGTTATTTGTTCTATCTCGGTTTTATATTACATTGCACAGTTGATCTTCCCGGGACGTGAACTGATCATCGCTCTAATTAGCGGTAATAACTTTTTAATAGCAAATATCTTACTTTGTTAAGCTTTGAATTTGGTCAATTAATTTTACTTTTGTGGTGATATATTTTGACAGACCATCGCAAGCAAGCAAGCAATTCACCCTCTTTTTACCCGCTTTTTTGGGGGTGAATGGCGGTGATTACTTTGCCATAGTCTTTTAAACTAATTTAGTGCCATTTGAGTATTTTGCACAAAAAATTTTAAAGGGCTACTATTTTTTAAGAAATAAGACCGTTGTTGTCCCTGTAATTTACTTTTTTCATGACACGAGGCAATTGAAACCATACATAATTTTTCATGAACAAGTAAAATGGTGAGTTCTGTTCATACTCCAGTTACTGAAATCTTTAAAGAGAAATTCAGGAAGACAAATTCCTAGTTTCTTTTTTGAAAACACAAAACAGTAACTCGTAAATTTCTCTTACAAAAAAGTTCTTTTTTCCGTTGTGTACTTATTAGAGAAACCAGTATGTCATATATCAATGCCTTTTCCGTCTAAGATAATGTTTTCAAAGATAAGCTCTATCTGTTTCCTCTTTAGAGCTCATAAAAAAGTTGAAGCAAGACTAAGCAATTCATATTTTAGTTTTCTTATAATAATGAAGACCATATGAGTATCAGCTGCAACGAAAAGAGATCTGAACTCTTCAGTACCAACCTTTGCTAATAAGCATCACTCCATAGTCATTCGGATCGGAACAGTAACAGAATCCAGTTTGAACGCACTCCCCCTGCAGCATCACATCTCTCATCAGAATGGGGGGTGCGTAGGATGGAGAGGGGGGCGAGGGGGGAGGAGGAGAGTCACACTGACACTGGGAATTATTGCTGTTGTCCTGCATTCCCGTAACTGCAGCTGTTCCGCAATCGTAAATCTCAACTTCCGCAGAAGAGACACAACCCAAGTTGCCGTCATGAATTCCTAAACAGGTACGTAATCATCTTGGTATGATTTTAAGTTCAAAATTATTAGATTTGATTCGAAAGGTATCATTATTAATATAGTTAATTGATGACCAAATGCGTCTGCTGTGTTAAATATATTAAATATTTACGCAGATGTAGAAAAAAAATCTTTTAAATTACACTTCCGGATTCTGCGACTTTGCTATAAATATATAAATTTCGTTTTCACTACCACTTTTGAACTCATTTATGTATTGATTATAGTTTGTGTTAGATCCTAATAAGAGGTTGATCTTTCCATTACAAAAAACATTTTCCGACAAAGCTTTTTTCTAAAATTTATAACAATGTATAATAAAAGCTCAGAAGTATTACGTATTGATCGAGATAAAATGAATTTAGTTCTCCGGAGTGAAATTACTGGAAATAATTGACTTTGAAGAGGGGGGGGGGGGGGGCTTTACACATCTATATTAGAAAAATGTTTGATCAAACCGACCTTTCTGCAAAAAAGTAAGATTCTTACATGAAATCTTCGATACTTTGCTTATTCTAGTTTCTTGCTGATTTTTGAATTTTTCTGCTAAAACTCGAGTTTATTTTTTTTTGATAAGCTGGCCCGTACCTAACCTTCAGAGATCATCAGTACTGAATCAGAACAAATTCAGCGAAATTTAGGTTTTCAGTACTGAATCAGAGATAATTCAGAACGATTTCTGAATTTCTCTGATTCAGAGAAAAATTCAGAATCAACTTTCTCTGAAAATCTCTGAATCAGAGCAAAATCAGAATAACAATTTCTGAATCATCTCTGATTCAGAACAAAAATCAGAAGTTTTTTAAAGCAGCGAAACAAACAAAATTGGTAAAAAAATGGCTCCGAAATAGGTCTTTGCAACAATAGCAGTGATAAAAGTAGGCATCTTGAGTTTTTTTTGCACTTTTAAGAATATAAAAGTTAACTATGATTCTGATCATTTTACAACATCTGCTGCATATCTGAGCACCTGGTTCTCTATTGCAAATAGATACTCTATGCTAAACAAGAATCTTCAAAAATTTTGGTCTGAATGTGTTTCTTTGAGAGAAGAAACTGTCATTTTAGAAAAATAATTTTCGACTTTTTCTGTGATCACTTAAATAAAAAGTCTTATATAAAAAGTCTGTCAATGTAAATTATTTGAGTTTCTTGATTTTTATGTAAACTAAATCGTATGACCGCTTCGTACTTAATCTGCAAAAACGGCAAAAAACACATATGAGAATAAAAGTTGTCATTATTTAAAAAATTTGCAATTGCAACAAAGAATTTTTCAATTTTTCAAACATTTTTTATATGAATATTCTTCACAAAAGGTGAACCTTTTCGACTATATAAGTAAATCTATTCACAAAAATTTTGACAGAATTCTATAGTCGAAAGTTGAATACGAATCGTAAAAAACGGGGAAAAAATCGTCGTCACACAATTCCACAAAACTCGTTTTTTTTTTCTTAACTTTGATTCTTCGGATATTAGACTGGTAATACAGTATTTAACGACAGATAGCCGTAAAAAAACCTGAGAAAATTCCTACCCAAAAAACAACAAAATATTTTACACTTCCAAATTTTCACAAAAAAAGTCTAGTTCCTGACATTCATTCATAAGAGGTAATAATTCGTGTCCATGTCAACAATTAAACTCAGTGCAATAAGCACAACATTATTAAAATTTCTTGTTTGCTTAGGTCAAACAGGATTGTTATGAGGTTTAGAAAATTGCCGACATTTTTTTTTGTTTTCAAGATTTCATCAAAGTTTGACGGTTTTTCATATTTTGCCAAAACATACAAAACATCATAACCTTCATGGTGAGGTGAGAAATTTTTCCCATCTCCCCATTAAGATTATCCGTCACCCAGAATGTCAAAATGGACCAAAATCACACCCAGAAATACGGCGGCAGCGCTGTTTCACGTTGTTTTACGTCAGTTCCGGAGATTTTGGGCTTCGCTTTTAGCCCAAAAAAATCGGGTACAAGTCAGTATTTTGTTTTATATGAGAACGTTTGAGCAAATTTTTGTCAGATACCCAACAGCTAACTGTTTTGAACCTGAAACATCACTTTTCACCCCATATAAAGGTAAGACGGATTTCTTAAGCGAATTCCGTACGTGAAATAGCTCTTTACGAAATATTCTTATTGAGTTTGTTTAGAAATAACGGCTAAACATTTTTTTCATTGCAATAGTGGCGATAAAAATTTGGGCACTGCCAAGTGAAATGGGTGAAATAAGTTTCGCCGCTACTAATTATACAAGTATTTCAACAACTCAAATAATAAAAAATTTGCGGTGTATTAAGCGGTGAGTTTTTGTACGATTGTAGTTTTCGGCAGTGAATTTGTTTGTTTTCACGGCATTAGCTTCATTCATTGTTAAAAATGCCGTTTTGGCACTTTTAGTTATTTTTAGCGTTGATTTTTTCACAAAGGATCTGACCAATAGGATGTTCGGAAGTGAGAACTAAATATAGCATGCATTTTTGTAATTAGTACTTACTTTTCGGAGTATGTTTTGCACTGATACTGTACAGGTCACGTCTTTGACCTCTAGGGTCGTCTCTCATTCCTGACCTCCAAGCGGGTTTCGTGTTTCTAACCATGGCAGGTCCCCATTTGAACTTTGACTTGTACTTATTCCGTTTTGGAGAGCCCGGAGTTATTTTGATATGCCACAGACACTGTTGGGCACCGTTTTTGACGAAAGGTGCTCCGCTGGCACAAGAGTTTGAAAGGTTAGGAGGCTGGTTGGACGAGGGTGCTTGAGGTGCGTATTGAGATCCGGTTGATTTTGTGAATACTTGGTCTGTAGGGGTCGTTGGGTTGTTGGGTAATCCTACAGACTGTTGAGCAGCAGCCATGGGTGAGGTTCCTGAAATGGTTATTTGTTCTATCTCGGTTTTATATTACATTGCACAGTTGATCTTCCCGGGACGTGAACTGATCATCGCTCTAATTAGCGGTAATAACTTTTTAATAGCAAATATCTTACTTTGTTAAGCTTTGAATTTGGTCAATTAATTTTACTTTTGTGGTGATATATTTTGACAGACCATCGCAAGCAAGCAAGCAATTCACCCTCTTTTTACCCGCTTTTTTGGGGGTGAATGGCGGTGATTACTTTGCCATAGTCTTTTAAACTAATTTAGTGCCATTTGAGTATTTTGCACAAAAAATTTTAAAGGGCTACTATTTTTTAAGAAATAAGACCGTTGTTGTCCCTGTAATTTACTTTTTTCATGACACGAGGCAATTGAAACCATACATAATTTTTCATGAACAAGTAAAATGGTGAGTTCTGTTCATACTCCAGTTACTGAAATCTTTAAAGAGAAATTCAGGAAGACAAATTCCTAGTTTCTTTTTTGAAAACACAAAACAGTAACTCGTAAATTTCTCTTACAAAAAAGTTCTTTTTTCCGTTGTGTACTTATTAGAGAAACCAGTATGTCATATATCAATGCCTTTTCCGTCTAAGATAATGTTTTCAAAGATAAGCTCTATCTGTTTCCTCTTTAGAGCTCATAAAAAAGTTGAAGCAAGACTAAGCAATTCATATTTTAGTTTTCTTATAATAATGAAGACCATATGAGTATCAGCTGCAACGAAAAGAGATCTGAACTCTTCAGTACCAACCTTTGCTAATAAGCATCACTCCATAGTCATTCGGATCGGAACAGTAACAGAATCCAGTTTGAACACACTCCCCCTGCAGCATAACATCTCTCATCAGAATGGGGGGTGCGTAGGATGGAGAGGGGGGCGAGGGGGGAGGAGGAGAGTCACACTGACACTGGGAATTATTGCTGTTGTCCTGCATTCCCGTAACTGCAGCTGTTCCGCAATCGTAAATCTCAACTTCCGCAGAAGAGACACAACCCAAGTTGCCGTCATGAATTCCTAAACAGGTACGTAATCATCTTGGTATGATTTTAAGTTCAAAATTATTAGATTTGATTCGAAAGGTATCATTATTAATATAGTTAATTGATGACCAAATGCGTCTGCTGTGTTAAATATATTAAATATTTACGCAGATGTAGAAAAAAAATCTTTTAAATTACACTTCCGGATTCTGCGACTTTGCTATAAATATATAAATTTCGTTTTCACTACCACTTTTGAACTCATTTATGTATTGATTATAGTTTGTGTTAGATCCTAATAAGAGGTTGATCTTTCCATTACAAAAAACATTTTCCGACAAAGCTTTTTTCTAAAATTTATAACAATGTATAATAAAAGCTCAGAAGTATTACGTATTGATCGAGATAAAATGAATTTAGTTCTCCGGAGTGAAATTACTGGAAATAATTGACTTTGAAGAGGGGGGGGGGGGGGGGGGGGGCTTTACACATCTATATTAGAAAAATGTTTGATCAAACCGACCTTTCTGCAAAAAAGTAAGATTCTTACATGAAATCTTCGATACTTTGCTTATTCTAGTTTCTTGCTGATTTTTGAATTTTTCTGCTAAAACTCGAGTTTATTTTTTTTTGATAAGCTGGCCCGTACCTAACCTTCAGAGATCATCAGTACTGAATCAGAACAAATTCAGCGAAATTTAGGTTTTCAGTACTGAATCAGAGATAATTCAGAACGATTTCTGAATTTCTCTGATTCAGAGAAAAATTCAGAATCAACTTTCTCTGAAAATCTCTGAATCAGAGCAAAATCAGAATAACAATTTCTGAATCATCTCTGATTCAGAACAAAAATCAGAAGTTTTTTAAAGCAGCGAAACAAACAAAATTGGTAAAAAAATGGCTCCGAAATAGGTCTTTGCAACAATAGCAGTGATAAAAGTAGGCATCTTGAGTTTTTTTGCACTTTTTAGAATATAAAAGTTAACTATGATTCTGATCATTTTACAACATCTGCTGCATATCTGAGCACCTGGTTCTCTATTGCAAATAGATACTCTATGCTAAACAAGAATCTTCAAAAATTTTGGTCTGAATGTGTTTCTTTGAGAGAAGAAACTGTCATTTTAGAAAAATAATTTTCGACTTTTTCTGTGATCACTTAAATAAAAAGTCTTATATAAAAAGTCTGTCAATGTAAATTATTTGAGTTTCTTGATTTTTATGTAAACTAAATCGTATGACCGCTTCGTACTTAATCTGCAAAAACGGCAAAAAACACATATGAGAATAAAAGTTGTCATTATTTAAAAAATTTGCAATTGCAACAAAGAATTTTTCAATTTTTCAAACATTTTTTATATGAATATTCTTCACAAAAGGTGAACCTTTTCGACTATATAAGTAAATCTATTCACAAAAATTTTGACAGAATTCTATAGTCGAAAGTTGAATACGAATCGTAAAAAACGGGGAAAAAATCGTCGTCACACAATTCCACAAAACTCGTTTTTTTTTTCTTAACTTTGATTCTTCGGATATTAGACTGGTAATACAGTATTTAACGACAGATAGCCGTAAAAAAACCTGAGAAAATTCCTACCCAAAAAACAACAAAATATTTTACACTTCCAAATTTTCACAAAAAAAGTCTAGTTCCTGACATTCATTCATAAGAGGTAATAATTCGTGTCCATGTCAACAATTAAACTCAGTGCAATAAGCACAACATTATTAAAATTTCTTGTTTGCTTAGGTCAAACAGGATTGTTATGAGGTTTAGAAAATTGCCGACATTTTTTTTTGTTTTCAAGATTTCATCAAAGTTTGACGGTTTTTCATATTTTGCCAAAACATACAAAACATCATAACCTTCATGGTGAGGTGAGAAATTTTTCCCATCTCCCCATTAAGATTATCCGTCACCCAGAATGTCAAAATGGACCAAAATCACACCCAGAAATACGGCGGCAGCGCTGTTTCACGTTGTTTTACGTCAGTTCCGGAGATTTTGGGCTTCGCTTTTAGCCCAAAAAAATCGGGTACAAGTCAGTATTTTGTTTTTATCTGCTAAAGTACTTGACCAAATTAAACGGCAGAGGTCGCATTTTGTTGCCAATAAACTTTTCTTGTTTGTGCTGTTGGGTGGTCTCTGTAACCAGGAGGGTAAAAAAATTATTTTTTGTCAAATTTGCAAAAAGTTGATATTTTGGGTCATCTTGGCTGACTCAAAAACCGTTACCACAAAATAGCCGAGGAACCCTACATATATAGGTTCCTTAGATTCCTCAGGTAGTGGGGAGTATACCGATATATTTTTAAAATGGTTTTCTGGAGTTGAATTGGTCAATTTTTGCTCTGTGTGCGCCGAACCTGGATTTTGGGCCATTTTCGGCTATTTCGGCGGTGACGTAGAAAAGTTATAATTTTTGGTGTCAACACTATAAATTATAGTGTTTCAGATTGCCCAAATAATGGGGAGTATCACTAAAAACAAATTGTACCACTTCTTTACACGTTTTGATGGTGTAATTGAAGGACCAAATTCGTTCAACAACTACAAAACTAATTTTTTTTTGTTCTATGCCGAGAAAATTATATCGAAGGAGTCTGAACTACAACAGGCTAAAACGGAAATTAATTTCCAACGATTAACAAACTGAGCTTATAGATCACTGAGAAGTGAAATTTCTGGGCAAATAGGTACAAGTAGGAGGGTATTATAATTTACACTGTTTAGCAAAACTTTTCGAAACAGAAATTTTTTTTGTGAAAAGTTTTGTAATTCAGAAACGACACTACTTCAGGCTGTGTTATTTAGAGGTACCATGTCATCTGCGCGGAGTTAATAAAGAGGTTAAGGTACTTCTTGATAAATCAGGAGATTTGAAAAAAAATCTGAAGCAGAAAAAGTCTGAACAATGAAACAATTCTGTATAGATTACTTGAACCAAACTTTTTAAAAAAATATCATTGGAAGTATGCACGTCAACTGTTGGCGTTCTTCTTTGGAGCCTTCGTCTCTAAATTTACTTGTACTATTGTATCAATATTTGTCTGATTACTGTTTTAAGTTGTTTTTGCAAGATTTTGCGTATAAACTGGGCTTCTCAGGAACCCAAAAAATGTGGTATGGCTCTAACATTTGGTGATTTCTTCAAAACTATTTTACCAAATTGAAAAATCATGAGCTTGTTTTGTTGGCACTTAAATTTGCTTGCTCGTCCTGATAAGTGGTTTTTATAACCGTAACAGTAAAGTAATTATTTAAGGTCAATTTTCAAAAAAAAAGTTTGAAACAGTAGTTCATGTTGGTATCACACAAAATTCGGTACTCAAAATAACAAAATAACCCTACGTATATAAGTTTATTAGGCTCCTCTGATAGTGAAAAGCATCTTAGTTTATATTTTTGTATGGTTTTGTGGAGTTTAAAGGGCTACTTTTTCTCTGTAAGGGTCGAACCACGGAAAAACAAATCTTTTCTGAAATTTAATGGCTGAGTGGTGTTTTTTGCAATTGAACACGTTTTCCGGCTGGCTTTTTGTGTTTTCTGGTTAGTATTTAAGATAAGGAAGCTAATTGAGTCAATTAATTGGGTTAACTCAACAATTTTTCTTTTTTCACGATTTCATCCATTTTCTGTGGATGTTGTTTTTTGTCAAAACACACAAAACATCATAACCTTCATGGTGAGGTGGGAAATTTTTCCCATCACCCCATGAGGATTATCCGTGACCCAGAATGTCAAAGTGGACCAAAATCACACCCAGAAATACGCCGGCAGCGCTGTTTCACGTTGTTTTACGTCATTTCCGGAGATTTTGGGCTTCGCTTTTAGCCCAAAAAATCGGGTACAAGTCAGTATTTTTTTAATATCTGCTAAAGTAGTGGGCCAAATTAAACGGGAGTAGTCGCATTTTGTTGGCACTGAACTCTTCTTTCTTGTTCTATGACATCGTCCCTGTAACCAAAAGGGTTAAAAAGTTATTCTGTGTCAAAATTGAAAAAAGTCCATATTTTGGGTCACGTTGGGCAACCCAAAATTCGTAACCCCAAAATACCCGAGTAACCCTGCATATATAGGTTCGTTAGATTCCTCAGATAGTGGGGAGTATCGCCATATATATTTTATATGTAGTTTTATTGAGTTGAGGTGTTCAATTTTAGCGAAACTTGAAACTCGGTAGTCAAATTGGATAATTTGGTACCTTACCTTTACCTTGAAATATCTCCTCTTAGAGTGAACCGATTTTCGATCTGTTTTTTGATTTGAACTCAGCCTGAGCCGTACTTGAATCCCTGTAAATAGCGTTTTGTTTCTTTCAGCCGTTTTCGAGAAATTGGCCTCGACACATACGGTCATTTGACATTTTTGTGACTGGGTACGTTTCGCGTTTCTACTTGTAAAATGATGAAAATTATTGATTTAGACTGCAGGAATATGCGCGTTGAACTCCATTTATAATGGGGAAACTCCCCATATATGGTTTGTATAGGGTTTTCGGGGTTTCAGTGGGTCTATTTTCACTCTGCAAATGACCCCCCCCAACCCTCTGATTTGGTGCTCATAATGTGGTAATTCACATGAGAAGACGTCAAAACCATCAATTTGGGTCACCCGAACTTGTCCCATAGAACAGGCATATTGTCCTCGTTATAGTTATAGCTGGTTAATATTTATAACAGTTCATATTTATAACTTATTTCAACATAGCGCGAAACAGGACCCGAACTTGGGCCATTTTCTCATTTGGTACGGTACCTTTATATTAAAATATCTCGTCGTAGAGTGAACCGATTTTTGATCTGTTTATTGATTTGAACTCAACTTGAGCAGTACTTGAATCTCTGTAAATAGCGTTTTGTTTCTTTCAGCCGTTTTTGAGAAATTGGCCAGGACACATACCGCAATTTTGAGGTTTTAGTGTCCGGTGTGTTTCGTGTTTCGACTTGGGAAAATGTGAAAATCATGTAATTCACTTACACAGATTGGTTCTCTGAACTCCATTTATAATGGGGAAACTCCCCATATATATTTTGTATAGGGTTTTCGGGGTTTCAGTGGGTCTATTTTCACTATGCAAATGACCCCCCCCCCCCAACCCTCTGATTTGGTGCTCATAATGTGGTAATTCACTTGTGAAAGTGAGTAAAATTGACGAATTTTGTCACGAGGACTAGTCTCATAGAACCTCTGTATGCCACTATTGTATGCCACGTCACGTATCTGATTATAATTATAGTTTGAGCGTTGGTGAATTACTATTATTCTAAGGTGAGGGCGTTTCGCCCACATGAGGTGCACTCCCCCCCCTGTCCCGTTGAGACACCGGTTAGTCGGTTTCCCCCCCGCTGGGCTTTTTGTGCATCTCATGTTGGGGATGTAGTGTCTGTGCGGACGAGTTTTGCCGGCGTTTTTGTGCGAGTCGTGGTATGACTTTGAAACTGAAGTTGATAATTGATGTCCTTTTCAGATAGGTCTTTAATTATGGCTGATTGGTTAAAGGGATTCAAAATTCCCCGAACTAATGAAAGACTCTCATATTACCGTTCAGAGTCGATTGAAATATTTGACTACGAGCTTCCGGAAAAGGTCAGTTTTTATGTTTTGTCATGTGAATGCATGTACGCAGCAATGCTGCCGAGTTATAGCGCGGGAGACCCCTGCATTTTCTCGGTAGCATTAATGGACTTTTTCTTAATCATGCACACATCGAATAACATGTAGTCTTGGTTCTATGGATTCCTAAACGTGTTTATTTGCTCTCAAACGAAGTTTGTAACAATTATATCAGCGCTGTGGTCTGCGATTTATTGATCGTTTGACTCATTTTCCTGACGCATTATGGTCATTAACTATAGTTTATCTAAAGTGATCATTCATGTAAAAAGACTAAGTGATTTATTTGGTTGTGTATAGGTATGAACTGTGAATATGCAAAAGATTTGGTCAGGATGTGTTTATTTGAAAAAAAGTTACCATTATATAAAGAAGTTGCAATTTTCTCTATAAACTTTTTTTTTTAAAATAGGTCGTTGTGGTATTGTGAAATATTGCTATTTTCCGGTATTTTTGGTTTAGAACTAGTTGTATGGGCTATGTGGACTGTGAATCTGCAAAAGATTTGGTCAGAATGAGTTTATTTGAAAAAAAGTTGTCATTATTTAGAGAAGTTGCAATTTTCTCTATAATCCGTTTTAAAATTAGGTCTTATTGGTATTGTGAAATAATGCAGATTTCCGGGATTTTTGGTATAGAACCAGTTGTATGGGCTATGTGAACTGTGAATCTGCAAAAGAAATGGTCTGAATGCGTTTATTTGAAAAAAAGTTGACATTATTTAAAGAAGTTGCAATTTTCTCTATAATCAGTTTTAAAATAGGTTTTATTGGTATTGTGAAATAATGCATTTTTTCGGGATTTTTGGTATAGAACCAGTTGTTTGGGCTATGTGAACTGTGAATCTGCAAAAGAAATGGTCTGAATGCGTTTATTTGAAAAAAAGTTGACATTATTTAAAGAAGTTGCAATTTTCTCTATATTCAGTTTTAAAATAGGTTTTATTGGTATTGTGAAATAATGCTTTTTTCCGGCATTTTTGGTTTAGAACCAGTTGTATGGGCTATGTGAACTGTGAATCTGGAAAATAAATGGCCAGAATACGCTTATTTGAAGAAAAGTTGTCATTATTTAAAGAAGTTGCAATTTTCTCTATAATTATAATCAGTTTTAAAATAGGTTTTATTGGTACTGTGAAGTTTTGCTTTTTCCGGCATTTTTGGTTTAGAACTAGTTGTATAGGCTATGTGAACTGTGAGTCTGTAAAATAAATGGGCAGAATACGCTTATTTGAAGAAAAAGTTGTCATTATTTAAAGAAGTTGCAATTTTCTCTATAATTATAATCAGTTTTAAAATGGTTTTATTGGTATTGTGATATAGTGCTATTTTCCGGTGTTTTTGGTTTAGAACCAGTTGTGTGGGATATCTGAACTGTGAATCTGCAAAAGATTTGATCAGAATGTGCTTATTTGAAAAAAAGTTGTCATTATTTAAAGAAGTTGCAATTTTCTCTATAATCATTTTTAAAAATAGGTTTTATTGGTATTGTGAAATAATGCTTTTTCCGGCATTTTTGTTATAGAACCAGTTGTATGGGCTATGTGAACTGTGAATCTGCAAAAGAAATGGTCTATATGCGTTTATTTGAAAAAAAATGTCATTATTTAAAGAAGTTGCAATTTTCTCTGTATTCAGTTTTAAAATAGGTTTTATTGGTATTGTGAAATAATGCTTTTTTCCGGCATTTTTGGTTTAGAACCAGTTGTATGGGCTATGTGAACTGTGAATCTGCAAAATAAATGGCCAGAATACGCTTATTTGAAGAAAAGTTGTCATTATTTAAAGAAGTTGCAATTTTCTCTATAATTATAATCAGTTTTAAAATAGGTTTTATTGGTACTGTGAAGTTTTGCTTTTTCCGGCATTTTTGGTTTAGAACTAGTTGTATAGGCTATGTGAACTGTGAGTCTGTAAAATAAATGGGCAGAATACGCTTATTTGAAGAAAAAGTTGTCATTATTTAAAGAAGTTGCAATTTTCTCTATAATTATAATCAGTTTTAAAATAGGTTTTATTGGTATTGTGATATAGTGCTATTTTCCGGTATTTTTGGTTTAGAACCAGTTGTGTGGGATATCTGAACTGTGAATCTGCAAAAGATTTGATCAGAATGTGCTTATTTGAAAAAAAGTTGTCATTATTTAAAGAAGTTGCAATTTTCTCTATAATCATTTTTAAAAATAGGTTTTATTGGTATTGTGAAATAATGCTTTTTTCCGGCATTTTTGGTTTAGAACCAGTTGTATGGGCTATGTGAACTCTGAATCTTCAAAAGAAATCGTCCGAATGTGTTTATATAAAAAAAAAGTTGTCATTATTTAGAGAAGTTGCAATTTTCTCTTTAATCCGTTTTAAAATTAGGTCTCATTGGTATTGTGAAATAATGCAGATTTCCGGGATTTTTTGTATAGAAGCAACTGAATGGATTATGTGGACTGTGAATCTGCAAAAGATTTGGTCAGAATGAGTTTATTTGAAAAAAAGTTGTCATTATTTAAAGAAGTTGCAATTTTCTCTATAATCAGTTTTAAAATAGGTTTTATTGGTATTGTGAAATAATGCTTTTTTCCGGCATTTTTGGTATAGAACCAGTTGTATGGGCTATGTGAACTGTGAATCTGCAAAATAAATGGCCAGAATACGCTTATTTGAAGAAAAGTTGTCATTATTTAAAGAAGTTGCAATTTTCTCTATAATTATAATCAGTTTTAAAATAGGTTTTATTGGTACTGTGAAATTTAGCTTTTTCCGGCATTTTTGGTTTAGAACTGGTTGTATAGGCTATGTGAACTGCGAATCTGCAAAAGAAAACGACAGAATATGTTTATTTGATAAAAAGTTGTCATTATTTAAAGAAGTTGCAATTTTCTCTATAATCAGTTTTAAAATAGGTTTTATTGGTATTGTGAAATAATGCTTTTTTCCGGCATTTTTGGTTTAGAACCAGTTGTATGGGCTATGTGAACTGTGAATCTGCAAAAGAAATGGTCTGAATGCGTTTATTTGAAAAAAAATGTCATTATTTAAAGAAGTTGCAATTTTCTATAATTATAATCAGTTTTAAAATAGGTGTTATTGGTATTGTGAAATAGTTCAGTTTTCCGGGATTTATGGTATAGAATCAACTAAATGAACTATGTGAACTGTGAATCTGCAAAAGAAATGGCCTGAATGCGTTTATTTGAAAAAAAGTTGTCATTATTTAAAGAAGTTGCAATTTTCTCTATAATTAGTTTTAAAATAGGTTTATTGGTATTGTGAAATAATGCAATTTTTCGGGATTTTTGGTATAGAACCAGTTGTATGGGCTATGTGAACTGTGAATCTGCAAAAGAAATGGTCTGAATGCGTTTATTTGAAAAAAAGTTGACATTATTTAAAGAAGTTGCAATTTTCTCTATATTCAGTTTTAAAATAGGTTTTATTGGTATTGTGAAATAATGCTTTTTTCCGGCATTTTTTGTTTAGAACCAGTTGTATGGGCTATGTGAACTGTGAATCTGCAAAATAAATGGCCAGAATACGCTTATTTGAAAAAAGTTGTCATTATTTAAAGAAGTTGCAATTTTCTCTATAATCAGTTTTAAAATAGGTTTTATTGGTATTGTGAAATAATGCAATTTTCCGGGATTTTTGTTATAGACGCAACTGAATGGACTATGTGAACTCTGATACTTCAAAAGAAATCGTCAGAATGTGTTTATTTAAAAAAAAGTTGTCATTATTTAGAGAAGTTGCAATTTTCTCTATAATCCGTTTTAAAATAGGTTTTATCGGTATTGTGATATAGTGCTATTTTCCGGCTTTTTTGGTTTAGAACTATTTGTATGGGCTATTTGAACTGTGAATCTGTAAAATAAATGGCCAGAATACGCTTATTTGAAGAAAAAGTTGCCATTATTTAGAGAAGTTGCAATTTTCTCTATAATTATAATCAGTTTTAAAATAGGTTTTATTGGTACTGTGAAATTTAGCTTTTTCCGGCATTTTTGGTTTAGAACTGGTTGTATAGGCTATGTGAACTGCGAATCTGCAAAAGAAAACGACAGAATATGTTTATTTGATAAAAAGTTGTCATTATTTAAAGAAGTTGCAATTTTCTCTATAATCAGTTTTAAAATAGGTTTTATTGGTATTGTGAAATAATGCTTTTTTCCGGCATTTTTGGTTTAGAACCAGTTGTATGGGCTATGTGAACTGTGAATCTGCAAAAGAAATGGTCTGAATGCGTTTATTTGAAAAAAAATGTCATTATTTAAAGAAGTTGCAATTTTCTATAAATATAATCAGTTTTAAAATAGGTGTTATTGGTATTGTGAAATAGTTCAGTTTTCCGGGATTTATGGTATAGAATCAACTAAATGAACTATGTGAACTGTGAATCTGCAAAAGAAATGGCCTGAATGCGTTTATTTGAAAAAAAGTTGTCATTATTTAAAGAAGTTGCAATTTTCTCTATAATTAGTTTTAAAATAGGTTTATTGGTATTGTGAAATAATGCAATTTTTCGGGATTTTTGGTATAGAACCAGTTGTATGGGCTATGTGAACTGTGAATCTGCAAAAGAAATGGTCTGAATGCGTTTATTTGAAAAAAAGTTGACATTATTTAAAGAAGTTGCAATTTTCTCTATATTCAGTTTTAAAATAGGTTTTATTGGTATTGTGAAATAATGCTTTTTTCCGGCATTTTTTGTTTAGAACCAGTTGTATGGGCTATGTGAACTGTGAATCTGCAAAATAAATGGCCAGAATACGCTTATTTGAAAAAAGTTGTCATTATTTAAAGAAGTTGCAATTTTCTCTATAATCAGTTTTAAAATAGGTTTTATTGGTATTGTGAAATAATGCAATTTTCCGGGATTTTTGTTATAGACGCAACTGAATGGACTATGTGAACTCTGATACTTCAAAAGAAATCGTCAGAATGTGTTTATTTAAAAAAAAGTTGTCATTATTTAGAGAAGTTGCAATTTTCTCTATAATCCGTTTTAAAATAGGTTTTATCGGTATTGTGATATAGTGCTATTTTCCGGCTTTTTTGGTTTAGAACTATTTGTATGGGCTATTTGAACTGTGAATCTGTAAAATAAATGGCCAGAATACGCTTATTTGAAGAAAAAGTTGCCATTATTTAGAGAAGTTGCAATTTTCTCTATAATCCGTTTTAAAATAGGTTTTATCGGTATTGTGATATAGTGCTATTTTCCGGCTTTTTTGATTTAGAACCAGTTGTATGGGCTATGTGAACTGTGAGTCTGCAAAAGATTTGGTCAGAATGTGCCTATTTGAAAAAAAGTTGTCATTATTTAAAGAGTTGCAATTTTCTCTATAATTATAATCAGTTTTAAAATAGGTTTTATTGGTACTGTGAAATTTAGCTTTTTCCGGCATTTTTGATTTAGAACCAGTTGTATGGGCTATGTGAACTGTGAGTCTGCAAAAGATTTGGTCAGAATGTGCCTATTTGAAAAAAAGTTGTCATTATTTAAAGAGTTGCAATTTTCTCTATAATTATAATCAGTTTTAAAATAGGTTTTATTGGTACTGTGAAATTTAATTTTTTCCGGCATTTTTGATTTAGAACCAGTTGTATGGGCTATGTGAACTGTGAGTCTGCAAAAGATTTGGTCAGAATGTGCCTATTTGAAAAAAAGTTGTCATTTTTTAAATAAGTTGCAATTTTCTCTATAATTATAATCAGTTTTAGAATAGGTTTTATTGGTACTGTGAAATTTAGCTTTTTCCGGCATTTTTGATTTAGAACCAGTTGTATGGGCTATGTGAACTGCGAATCTGCAAAAGATTTGGTCAGAATGTGCCTATTTGAAGAAAAGTGGTCATTATTTAAAGAGTTGCAATTTTCTCTATAATTATAATCAGTTTTAAAATAGGTTTTATTGGTATTGTGAAATAATGCAATTTTCCGGGATTTTTGTCATAGAAGCAACTGAATGGACTATGTGAACTGTGAATCTGCAAAAGAAATGTTCTGAATGCGTTTATTTGAAAAAAAGTTGTCATTATTTAAAGAAGTTGCAATTTTCTCTATAATCAGTTTTAAAATAGGTTTTATTGGTATTGTGAAATAATGCAATTTTTCGGGATTTTTGGTATAGAACCAGTTGTATGGGCTATGTGAACTGTGAATCTGCAAAAGAAATGGTCTGAATGCGTTTATTTGAAAAAAAGTTGACATTATTTAAAGAAGTTGCAATTTTCTCTATAATTATAATCAGTTTTAAAGTAGGTTTTATTGGTATTGTGATATAGTGCTATTTTCCGGTATTTTTGGTTTAGAACAGGTTGTGTGGGCTATTTGAACTGTGAATCTGCAAAAGATTTGGTCAGAATGTGTTTATTTGAAAAAAGTTAACATTATATAAGGAAGTTGCAATTTTCTCTATAATTATAATCAGTTTTAAAATAGGTTTTATTGGTATTGTGAAATAATGCAATTTTTCGGGATTTTTGGTATAGAACCAGTTGTATGGGCTATGTGAACTGTGAATCTGCAAAAGAAATGGTCTGAATGCGTTTATTTGAAAAAAAGTTGACATTATTTAAAGAAGTTGCAATTTTCTCTATATTCAGTTTTAAAATAGTTTTTATTGGTATTGTGAAATAATGCTTTTTTCCGGCATTTTTGGTTTAGAACTAGTTGTATAGGCTATGTGAACTGTGAGTCTGTAAAATAAATGGGCAGAATACGCTTATTTGAAGAAAAAGTTGTCATTATTTAAAGAAGTTGCAATTTTCTCTATAATTATAATCAGTTTTAAAGTAGGTTTTATTGGTATTGTGATATAGTGCTATTTTCCGGTATTTTTGGTTTAGAACAGGTTGTGTGGGCTATTTGAACTGTGAATCTGCAAAAGATTTGGTCAGAATGTGTTTATTTGAAAAAAAGTTAACCTTATATAAGGAAGTTGCAATTTTCTCTATAATTATAATCAGTTTTAAAATAGGTTTTATTGGTACTGTGAAATTTTGCTTTTTTCCGGCTTTTTTGGTTTAGAACTAGTTGTATGGCCTATGTGAACTGTGAATCTGCAAAAGAAATGGTCTGAATGCGTTTATTTGAAAAAAAGTTGTCATTATTTAAAGAAGTTGCAATTTTCTCTATAGTCAGTTTTAAAATAGGTTTAATTGGTATTGTGAAATAATGGTTTTTTCCGGCATTTTTGGTTTAGAACCAGTTGTATGGGCTATGTGAACTGTGAATGTGCAAAAGAAATGGTCTGAATGCCTTTATTTGAAAAAAAGTTGACATTATTTAAAGAAGTTGCAATTTTCTCTATAATTCGTTTTAAAATAGGTTTTATTGGTATTGTGAAATAATGCTTTTTTCCGGCATTTTTGGTTTAGAACCAGTTGTATGGGCTATGTGAACTGTGAGTCTGTAAAATAAATGGGCAGAATACGCTTATTTGAAGAAAAGTTGTCATTATTTAAAGAAGTTGCAATTTTCTCTATAATTATAATCAGTTTTAAAATAGGTTTTATTGGTATTGTGAAATAATGCTTTTTTCCAGCATTTTTGGTTTAGAACTAGTTGTATGGGCTATGTGAACTGTGAATCTGCAAAAGAAATGGTCTGAATGCGTTTATTTGAAAAAAAGTTGACATTATTTAAAGAAGTTGCAATTTTCTCTATAATTCGTTTTAAAATAGGTTTTATTGGTATTGTGAAATAATGCTTTTTTCCGGCATTTTTGGTTTAGAACCAGTTGTATGGGCTATGTGAACTGTGAATCTGCAAAAGAAATGGTCTGAATTCGTTTATTTGAAAAAAAGTTGACATTATTTAAAGAAGTTGCAATTTTCTCTATAATTAGTTTTAAAATAGGTTTTATTGGTATTGTGAAATAATGCTTTTTTCCGGCATTTTTGGTTTAGAACCAGTTGTATGGGCTATGTGAACTGTGAATCTGCAAAAGATTTGGTCAGAATGTATTTATTTGAAAAAAAGTTTACATTATATAAAGAAGTTGCAATTTTCTCTATATTCAGTTTTAAATTAGGTTTTATTGGTATTGTGAAATAATGCTTTTTTCCGGCATTTTTGGTTTAGAACTAGTTGTATAGGCTATGTGAACTGTGAGTCTGTAAAATAAATGGGCAGAATACGCTTATTTGAAGAAAAGTTGTCATTATTTAAAGAAGTTGCAATTTTCTCTATAATTATAATCAGTTTTAAAATAGGTTTTATTGGTATTGTGAAATAATGCTTTTTTCCAGCATTTTTGGTTTAGAACTAGTTGTATGGGCTATGTGAACTGTGAATCTGCAAAATAAATGGCCAGAATACGCTTATTTGAAAAAAGTTGTCATTATTTAAAGAAGTTGCAATTTTCTCTATAATTAGTTTTAAAATAGGTTTTATTGGTATTGTGAAATAATGCTTTTTTCCGGCATTTTTGGTTTAGAACCAGTTGTATGGGCTGTGTGAACTGTGAATCTGCAAAAGAAATGGTCTGAATGCGTTTATTTGAAAAAAAGTTGACATTATTTAAAGAAGTTGCAATTTTCTCTATAATTAGTTTTAAAATAGGTTTTATTGGTATTGTGAAATAATGCTTTTTTCCGGCATTTTTGGTTTAGAACCAGTTGTATGGGCTATGTGAACTGTGAATCTGCAAAAGATTTGGTCAGAATGTATTTATTTGAAAAAAAGTTTACATTATATAAAGAAGTTGCAATTTTCTCTATATTCAGTTTTAAATTAGGTTTTATTGGTATTGTGAAATAATGCTTTTTTTCGGCATTTTTGGTTTAGAACCAGTTGTATGGGCTATGTGAACTGTGAATCTGCAAAATAAATGGCCAGAATACGCTTATTTGAAGAAAAGTTGTCATTATTTAAAGAAGTTGCAATTTTCTCTATAATTATAATCAGTTTTAAAATAGGTTTTATTGGTATTGTGAAATAATGCTTTTTTCCGGCATTTTTGGTTTAGAACCAGTTGTATGGGCTATGTGAACTGTGAATCTGCAAAAGATTTGGTCAGAATGTATTTATTTGAAAAAAAGTTTACATTATATAAAGAAGTTGCAATTTTCTCTATATTCAGTTTTAAATTAGGTTTTATTGGTATTGTGAAATAATGCTTTTTTCCGGCATTTTTGGTTTAGAACCAGTTGTATGGGCTGTGTGAACTGTGAATCTGCAAAAGAAATGGTCTGAATGCGTTTATTTGAAAAAAAGTTGACATTATTTAAAGAAGTTGCAATTTTCTCTATAATTAGTTTTAAAATAGGTTTTATTGGTATTGTGAAATAATGCTTTTTTCCGGCATTTTTGGTTTAGAACCAGTTGTATGGACTATGTGAACTCTGAATCTTCAAAAGAAATCGTCCGAATGTGTTTATTTTAAAAAAAGTTGTCATTATTTAGAGAAGTTGCAATTTTCTCTATAATCCGTTTTAAAATTAGGTCTTATTGGTATTGTGAAATATTGCAGATTTCCGGGATTTTTGGTATAGAAGCAACTGAATGAACTATGTGAACTCTGAATCTTCAAAAGAAATCGCCCGAATGTGTTTATTTTTAAAAAAGTTGTCATTATTTAAAGAAGTTGCAATTTTCTCTATAATTAGTTTTAAAACAGGTTTGATTTGTATTGTGAAATAATGCAATTTTCCGGGATTTTTGTTATAGACGCAACTGAATGGACTATGTTAACTCTGATACTTCAAAAGAAATCGTCAGAATGTGTTTATTTAAAAAAAAGTTGTCATTATTTAGAGAAGTTGCAATTTTCTCTATAATCCGTTTTAAAATAGGTTTTATCGGTATTGTGATATAGTGCTATTTTCCGGCTTTTTTGGTTTAGAACTATTTGTATGGGCTATTTGAACTGTGAATCTGTAAAATAAATGGCCAGAATACGCTTATTTGAAGAAAAAGTTGTCATTATTTAAAGAAGTTGCAATTTTCTCTATAAATATAATCAGTTTTAAAATAGGTTTTATTGGTATTGTGAAATAATGCAATTTTCCGGGATTTTTGTCATAGAAGCAACTGAATGGACTATGTGAACTGTGAATCTGCAAAAGAAATGTTCTGAATGCATTTATTTGAAAAAAAGTTGTCATTATTTAAAGAAGTTGCAATTTTCTCTATATTCAGTTTTAAAATAGGTTTTATTGGTATTGTGATATAGTGCTATTTTCCGGTATTTTTGATTTAGAACCAGTTGTATGGGCTATGTGAACTGTGAGTCTGCAAAAGATTTGGTCAGAATGTGCCTATTTGAAAAAAAAGTTGTCATTTTTTAAAGAAGTTGCAATTTTCTCTATAATTATAATCAGTTTTAAAATAGGTTTTATTGGTACTGTGAAATTTGGCTTTTTCCGGCATTTTTGGTTTAGAACTAGTTGTATAGGCTATGTGAACTGCGAATCTGCAAAAGATTTGGTCAGAATGTGCCTATTTGAAGAAAAGTGGTCATTATTTAAAGAGTTGCAATTTTCTCTATAATTATAATCAGTTTTAAAATAGGTTTTATTGGTATTGTGAAATAATGCAATTTTCCGGGATTTTTGTCATAGAAGCAACTGAATGGACTATGTGAACTGTGAATCTGCAAAAGAAATGTTCTGAATGCGTTTATTTGAAAAAAAGTTGTCATTATTTAAAGAAGTTGCAATTTTCTCTATATTCAGTTTTAAAATAGGTTTTATTGGTATTGTGATATAGTGCTATTTTCCGGTATTTTTGATTTAGAACCAGTTGTATAGGCTATGTGAACTGCGAATCTGCAAAAGATTTGGTCAGAATGTGCCTATTTGAAGAAAAGTTGTCATTATTTAAAGAGTTGCAATTTTCTCTATAATTATAATCAGTTTTAAAATAGGTTTTATTGGTATTGTGAAATAATGCAATTTTCCGGGATTTTTGTCATAGAAGCAACTGAATGGACTATGTGAACTGTGAATCTGCAAAAGAAATGTTCTGAATGCGTTTATTTGAAAAAAAGTTGTCATTATTTAAAGAAGTTGCAATTTTCTCTATATTCAGTTTTAAAATAGGTTTTATTGGTATTGTGATATAGTGCTATTTTCCGGTATTTTTGGTTTAGAACCAGTTGTATGGGCTATGTGAACTGTGAGTCTGCAAAAGATTTGGTCAGAATGTGCCTATTTGAAAAAAAAGTTGTCATTTTTTAAAGAAGTTGCAATTTTCTCTATAATTATAATCAGTTTTAAAATAGGTTTTATTGGTACTGTGAAATTTAGCTTTTTCCGGCATTTTTGGTTTAGAACTAGTTGTATAGGCTATGTGAACTGCGAATCTGCAAAAGATTTGGTCAGAATGTGCCTATTTGAAGAAAAGTTGTCATTATTTAAAGAGTTGCAATTTTCTCTATAATTATAATCAGTTTTAAAATAGGTTTTATTGGTATTGTGAAATAATGCAATTTTCCGGGATTTTTGTCATAGAAGCAACTGAATGGACTATGTGAACTGTGAATCTGCAAGAGAAATGTTCTGAATGCGTTTATTTGAAAAAAAGTTGTCATTATTTAAAGAAGTTGCAATTTTCTCTATATTCAGTTTTAAAATAGGTTTTATTGGTATTGTGATATAGTGCTATTTTCCGGTATTTTTGGTTTAGAACCAGTTGTATGGGCTATGTGAACTGTGAGTCTGCAAAAGATTTGGTCAGAATGTGCCTATTTGAAAAAAAAGTTGTCATTTTTTAAAGAAGTTGCAATTTTCTCTATAATTATAATCAGTTTTAAAATAGGTTTTATTGGTACTGTGAAATTTAGCTTTTTCCGGCATTTTTGGTTTAGAACTAGTTGTATAGGCTATTTGAACTGTGAATCTGCAAAAGATTTGGTCAGAATGTGCTTATTTGAAAAAAAGTTGTCATTATGTAAGCAAGTTATAATTTTCTCTATAATCAGTTTTAAAATAGGTTTTATTGGTATTGAGAATTATTGCTATTTTCCGGGATTTTTGGTACAGATGCAACTGAATGGAGTATGAGATTTGTGAACCTGCAAAAAATTCGGTCAGAATGTGTTTATTTGAAAAAAAGTTGTCATTATTTAAAGAAGTTGCAATTTTCTCTATAATCAGTTTTAAAATAGGTTTTATTGGTATAGTGATATAGTGCTATTTTCCGGCATTTTTGGTTTAGAATCAGTTGTATGGGCTATGTGAACTGTTAATCTGCAAAAGATTTGGTCAGAATGTGTTTATTTGGAAAAAAGTTGTCATTATTTAAAGAAGTTGCAATTTTCTCTATAATCATTTTTAAAAATAGGTTTTATTGGTATTGTGAAATATTGCTTTTTTTCCGGTATTTTTGGTTTAGAACCAGTTGTGTGGGCTATTTGAACTGTGAATCTGCAAAAGATTTGGTCAGAATGAGTTTATTTGAAAAAAAGTTGTCATTATTTAAAGAAGTTGAAATTTTCTCTATAATCATTTTTTAAAGTAGGTTTTATTGGTATTGTGATATAGTGCTATTTTCCGGTATTTTTGGTTTAGATTCAGTTGTGTGGGCTATTTGAACTGTGAATCTGCAAAAGATTTGGTCAGAATGTGTTTTTTTGAAAAAAAGTTAACATTATATAAAGAAGTTGCAATTTTCTCTATATTCAGTTTTAAAATAGGTTTTATTGGTACTGTGAAATTTTGCTTTTTTCCGGTTTTTTTGGTTTAGAACTAGTTGTATGGGCTATGTGAACTGTGAATCTGCAAAATAAATGGCCAGAATACGCTTATTTGAAGAAAAAGTTGTCATTATTTAAAGAAGTTGCAATTTTCTCTATAATTATAATCAGTTTTAAAATAGGTTTTATTGGTATTGTGAAATAATGCTTTTTTCCAGCATTTTTGGTTTAGAACTAGTTGTATGTGCTATGTGGACTGTGAATCTGCAAAAGATTTGGTCAGAATGTGTTTATTTGAAAAAAAGTTAACATTATATAAGGAAGTTGCGTTTTTTCTCTATAATTATAATCAGTTTTAAAGTAGGTTTTATTGGTATTGTGAAATAATGCTTTTTTCCGGCATTTTTGGTTTAGAACCAGTTGTATGGGCTATGTGAACTGTGAATCTGCAAAAGAAATGGTCTGAATGCGTTTATTTGAAAAAAAGTTGACATTATTTAAAGAAGTTGCAATTTTCTCTATAATTAGTTTTAAAATAGGTTTTATTGGTACTGTGAAATTTTGCTTTTTTCCGGCTTTTTTGGTTTAGAACTAGTTGTATGGTTTATGTGAAATGAGAATCTGTAAAATAAATTGCCAGAATACGCTTATTTGAAAAAAAGTTGTCATTATTTAAAGAAGTTGCATTTTCTCTATAATCATTTTTAAAAATAGGTTTTATTGGTATTGTGAAATATTACTTTTTTCCGGTATTTTTGGTTTAGAACCAGTTTTGTGGGCTATTTGAACTCTGAATCTTCAAAAGAAATCGTCCAAATGTGTTTATATAAAAAAAGTTGTCATTATTTAGAGAAGTTGCAATTTTCTCTATAATCCGTTTTAAAATTAGGTCTTATTGGTATTGTGAAATAATGCAGATTTCCGGGATTTTTGGTATAGAAGCAACTGAATGGACTATGTGGACTGTGAATCGGCAAAAGATTTGGTCAGAATGAGTTTATTTGAAAAAAAGTTGTCATTATTTAAGGAAGTTATAATTTTCTCTATAATCAGTTTTAAAATAGATTTTATTGGTATTGTGAAATATTGCTTTTTTCCGGCATTTTTGATCTAGAACTATTTGTATGGGCTATTTGAACTGTGAATGTGTAAAATAAATGGCCAGAATACGCTTATTTGAAGAAAAAGTTGTCATTATTTAAAGAAGTTGCAATTTTCTCTATAATTATAATCAGTTTTAAAATAGGTTTTATTGGTATTGTGAAATAATGCTTTTTTCCGGCATTTTTGGTTTAGAACTAGTTGTATGGGTTATGTGAACTGTGAATCTGCAAAAGAAATGGCCAGAATACGTTTTTTTGAAAAAAAGTTGTCATTATTTAAAGAAGTTGCAATTTTCTCTATAATCAGTTTTAAAATAGGTTTTATTGGTATTGTGATATAGTGCTATTTTCCGGTATTTTTGATCTAGAACCAGTTTTATGGACTATCTGAACTGTGAATCTGCAAAAGAATTGGACAGAATACGTTTATTTGAAAAAAAGTTGTCATTGTTTAAAGAAGTTGCAATTTTCTCTATAATCATTTTTAAAAACAGGTTTTATTGTTATTGTGAAATAATGCTTTTTTCCGGCATTTTTGGTTTAGAACTAGTTGTATAGGCTATGTGAGCTGTGAATCTGCAAAAGATTTGGTCAGATTACGCTTATTTGAAAAAAGTTGTCATTATATGAATCAGTTGCAATTTTCTCTATAATCAGTTTTAAAATAGGTTTTGTTGGTTTTGTGATATAGTGCTATTTTCCGGTATTTTTGATTTAGAACCAGCTGTATGGGCTATGTGAACTGTGAATCTGCAAAAGATTTGGTCAGAATGCGTTTATTTGGAAAAAAAGTTGTCATTATTTAAAGAGTTGCAATTTTCTCTATAATCAGTTTTAAAATAGGTTTGATTGGTATTGTGAAATAATGCAATTTTCCGGGATTTTTGGTTTAGAACTAGTTGTATAGGCTATGTGAACTGCGAATCTGCAAAAGAAAACAACAGAATATGTTTATTTGAAAAAAAGTTGTCATTGTTTAAAGAAGTTGCAATTTTCTCTATAATCATTTTTAAAAACAGGTTTTATTGTTATTGTGAAGTATTGCTTTTCTTTTTTCTGAGATTTTTGGTGAAGTAGCAACTGCATGGGCCTTGAGGAGTCTGAGTTAGTAAAAGATTTGGTGTGTATACGTTTATTTGAAAGAAGTTGTAATTATGTAAGGAAGTTGCAATTATCTCTATAGTCATTTTTAAAATAGGTTTATTGGTATTGTGTAATAATGCTATTTTCCGCTTTTTTTGGTGTAGAATCAGTTGTTTGGGCTATGTCAATTGTGAATCTTAGAAACAGGATTTATCTGATTGAGAGTTTAGTCAATATAGGATCTGTTTCAGCATAAAAATCGTCAACCTGTACGGACAAAAAAGAGTGGCAAAGAGAATCCATATCACCATCCAATCTCTTTCAAGTTCCGCAATTTTGAGCCAAATGAAAAAAAAGCGTTCGGACCAGCCAAGTTTGAGTTAAAGAAGTTATATCCTCGGGTGCATAGCGTTTGTTTTTTAAATGCAAAAAACAAAAACAAAAAACTTGGAAAATTTGAAGGTTGGGTCAATTTTTTGACTCCCGCGGACTGCCAGTATACTTTTGAGGAAATGAAACATCGCCCCCAGTGTGGAATTGTTGTGGGCGAGCTGGGACCTTGTGTGGCGCCTGCTTTTGAGGCGTCGTTGGAGGACATTAAACAAACGAAAAAACCAAAAAAGGACATAAATTTTACAAAAAATGTGTTCGCTGATAAGTATGTAAAGCCGTTGTAGATTACAATCTTAATCTTCAAATTTAAACTTTACTTTCGCCTGATCTTTGCTCTGATTTTAAGTTTAATAAAATGTGAATCTGCAAAAGATTTGGTCTTAATGTGTTTATACGAAGAAAAGTTTGTTATTTTCTCGATAATCAGTTTAAAAATTGGTCGTTGTGGTATAGTGAAATCTTGATTTTTTCTGGGATTTCGGGTCTATTACCCGGTTTCGGGTCTAGTATGGGCTATTTAAGCTATTATACTGCAAAAAAATTGGTCAAAATGTGTTCATTTGAAGAAAGTTGTCATTATTTGAAGGAGTTGCACTTTTCTCTATAAACTTTTTTAAAAATAGGTCGTTGTGGTATAGTGAAATATAAATTTTCTCTGGGATTTTTTTGTCTGATACCAATTTGTATGGGCTATGTGAACTATGAATCTGCAAAAGAATTGGCACAATACGTTAATTTGAAAAAAAGTTGTCATTATTTAAAGAAGTTGCAATTTTCTCTATAATCAGTTTTAAAATAGGTTTTATTGGTATTGTGAAATAATGCAATTTTTCGGGATTTTTGGTATAGAACTAGTTGTATAGGCTATGTGAACTGCGAATCTGCAAAAGAAAACGACAGAATATGTTTATTTGAAAAAAAGTTGTCATTATTTAAAGAAGTTGCAATTTTCTCTATAATCAGTTTTAAAATAGGTTTTATTGGTATTGTGATATAGTTCTATTTTCCGGTATTTTTGATCTAGAACCAGTTGTATGGACTATCTGAACTGTGAATCTGCAAAAGAAATGGCCAGAATACGTTTATTTGAAAAAAAGTTGTCATTATTTAAAGAAGTTGCAATTTTCTCTATAATTATAATCAGTTTTAAAATAGGTTTTATTGGTACTGTGAAATTTAGCTTTTTCCGGCATTTTTGGTTTAGAACTAGTTGTATAGGCTATGTAAACTGCGAATCTGCAAAAGAAAACGACAGAATATGTTTATTTGAAAAAAATTTGTCATTATTTAAAGAAGTTGCAATTTTCTCTATAATCAGTTTTAAAATAGGTTTTATTGGTATTGTGATATAGTTCTATTTTCCGGTATTTTGGATCTAGAACCAGTTGTATGGACTATCTGAACTGTGAATCTGCAAAAGAAATGGCCAGAATACGTTTATTTGAAAAAAAGTTGTCATTATTTAAAGAAGTTGCAATTTTCTCTATAATTATAATCAGTTTTAAAATAGGTTTTATTGGTAATGTGAAATTTAGCTTTTTCCGGCATTTTTGGTTTAGAACTAGTTGTATAGGCTATGTGAACTGCGAATCTGCAAAAGAAAACGACAGAATATGTTTCTTTGAAAAAAAGTTGTCATTATTTAAAGAAGTTGCAATTTTCTCTATAATCAGTTTTAAAATAGGTTTTATTGGTATTGTGATATAGTGCTATTTTCCGTTATTTTTGATCTAGACCTATTTGTATGGGCTATTTGAACTGTGAATCTGTAAAATAAATGGCCAGAATACGCTTATTTGAAGAAAAAGTTGTCATTATTTAAAGAAGTTGCAATTTTCTCTATAATTATAATCAGTTTTAAAATAGGTTTTATTGGTACTGTGAAATTTAGCTTTTTCCGGCATTTTTGGTTTAGAACTAGTTTTATAGGCTATGTGAACTGCGAATCTGCACAAGAAAACGACAGAATATGTTTATTTGAAATAAAGTTGTCATTATTTAAAGAAGTTGCAATTTTCTCTATAATCAGTTTTAAAATAGGTTTTATTGGTATTGTGAAATATTGCTTTTTTCCGGTATTTTTGGTTTAGAACCAGTTTTGTGGGCTATTTGAACTGTGAATCTGCAAAAGATTTGGTCTGAATGCGTTTATTTGAGAAAAAGTTGTCATTATTTAAAGAAGTTGCAGTTTTCTCTATAATCATTTTTAAAAATAGGTTTTATTGGTATTGTGAAATATTGCTTTTTTCCGGTATTTTTGGTTTAGAACCAGTTTTGTGGGCTATTAGAACTGTGAATCTGCAAAAGATTTGGTCTGAATGCGTTTATTTGAAAAAAAGTTGTCATTATTTAAAGAAGTTGCAATTTTCTCTATAATCATTTTTAAAAATAGGTTTTATTGGTATTGTGAAATATTGCTTTTTTCCGGTATTTTTGGTTTAGAACCAGTTTTGTGGGCTATTTGAACTGTGAATCTGCAAAAGATTTGGTCTGAATGCGTTTATTTGAAAAAAAGTTGTCATTATTTAGAGAAGTTGCAATTTTCTCTATAATTATAATCAGTTTTAAAATAAGTTTTATTGGTACTGCGAAGTTTTGCTTTTTTCCGGCTTTTTTGGTTTAGAACTAGTTGTATGGCCTATGTGAACTGTGAATCTGCAAAAGAAATGGCCAGAATACGTTTATTTGAAAAAAAGTTGTCATTATTTAAAGAAGTTGCAATTTTCTCTATAATTAGTTTTAAAATAGGTTCTATCGGTATTGTGATATAGTGCTATTTTCCGGCTTTTTTGGTTTAGAACTAGTTGTATGGCCTATGTGAACTGTGAATCTGCAAAAGAAATGGCCAGAATACGTTTATTTGAAAAAAAGTTGTCATTATTTAAAGAAGTTGCAATTTTCTCTATAATTAGTTTTAAAATAGGTTCTATCGGTATTGTGATATAGTGCTATTTTCCGGCTTTTTTGGTTTAGAACTAGTTGTATGGCCTATGTGAACTGTGAATCTGCAAAAGAAATGGCCAGAATACGTTTATTTGAAAAAAAGTTGTCATTATTTAAAGAAGTTGCAATTTTCTCTATAATTAGTTTTAAAATAGGTTCTATCGGTATTGTGATATAGTGCTATTTTCCGGCTTTTTTGTTTTAGAACTAGTTGTATGGCCTATGTGAACTGTGAATCTGCAAAAGAAATGGCCAGAATACGTTTATTTGAAAAAAAGTTGTCATTATTTAAAGAAGTTGCAATTTTCTCTATAATTAGTTTTAAAATAGGTTCTATCGGTATTGTGATATAGTGCTATTTTCCGGCTTTTTGGTTTAGAACTAGTTGTATGGCCTATGTGAACTGTGAATCTGCAAAAGAAATGGCCAGAATACGTTTATTTGAAAAAAAGTTGTCATTATTTAAAGAAGTTGCAATTTTCTCTATAATTAGTTTTAAAATAGGTTCTATCGGTATTGTGATATAGTGCTATTTTCCGGCTTTTTTGTTTTAGAACTAGTTGTATGGCCTATGTGAACTGTGAATCTGCAAAAGAAATGGCCAGAATACGTTTATTTGAAAAAAAGTTGTCATTATTTAAAGAAGTTGCAATTTTCTCTATAATCATTTTTAAAATAGGTTTTATTGGTATTGTGATATAGTGCTATTTTCCGGTATTTTTGATTTAGAACCAGTTGTATGGGATATCTGAACTGTGAATCTGCAAAAGATTTGGTCTGAATGCGTTTATTTGAAAAAAAGTTGTCATTATTTTGTTTATTTTGTTTTGGAAAATTGTTCAAGCTTGGTTTTTTTTACCTTGCTATACAAGTTTTCCTAGAGTTTATTTGAGTAACTCCGCCACTGCCGGTCCCCAGCCCGGAATGAAAAAGGAGGAGGGTTTAAACCACACAGAACATACTGGAAAATCTCAAAAAGTCAGTCTTTAACTTGACTTGAGGAGATTTCCGACAACCTATTTTATAAATTTCTTCAATTTCTACAGGTATTGTATGAATTTGTATATTTTAAGGACCTGAGAGCGAAGCAATGGTAAAACCTAGCTTGGCTCATGAACATATTTATGAATTTTCCCTAATTCAGAGAAGATCAGAGTCTGAATCAGAGTCTGAATCAGAGAAAAATCAGAGTCTGAATCAGAGTCTGATTCAGAGTCTGTATCAGACTCTGAATCAGAGGAATTCAGAGCGAAATGTGACCTGAATCAGAGTCTGAATCAGTACTGATAATTTCTGAATTTTACTCTTATTCAGTACTGAATTTGCTTTTGAGTTAGGTACGGGGGTCTTGCCTCTTTCGGCCACTGAACTTACCCTAATTTTAAATTACCAGAATCTAGCTGACCAGTATGTGCAGAGTCGTGTAGTGTTTGTGGTTGTTGATTGATGACGTCATGAGGTAGTTGTTGTCCAATTGCCGTTGTGTTAGGCCCACATGGACATCCTCTCCTTGCAGAAAACAGGTTCTGCTCTTGCTCTTGACCAAAGTCATTATCACTCTTCTTGTTGTTGATGTGGTTTTTGCGCTCTTCTAAAACATAGAAATTTGATGAGACGAAAACGCACGCTGATCTTGAGCTGGTCATCATCATTTTGAAATCATATAAATTATTTGTTTTTTTACGGGGGGGGGGGGGTGCAACCAGCAAAACTAATGAAAGACTATACAAACTAATTGGATTATCAATTTTTCTTCTTCCGCCTCCAAAACCATAAGAGAGAAAATAAAAATATATAGTTGGGATTGTCTCCCTTGCTAATTTCCATCGAATTTCAGATGGTATATGCAAAAGTTTTGTAAAGAGTTAACTATTGTGATTGTTCAACGGAATAATAAGGTTCTTCATTTGGTCTCGTACCTCCTGCAAAAATGAGAGTCAAGATTTCAGGAATGTTATTTTTCTCATGTTTTGAATAAGTTTCAAAATAATTTGTACGGTTTCGGAAAATTTTTGCCAAACCTATAAAAGAAAAAAAAATCAGGGTTGATTCAGAATCTTGCAAGAAATGGAAGACAAATATACTCCTGCCGATGTTTGTTCATTACAGCTCAGAGGTAGATCTTATAATTCAATTTGGGCTAATTTTGCTGTCTTATTGATCGTGGTTTTCATTTACAAAAAAGGACGAAAAATGGATGTTCCGAGTAATTAGATTTTTTACTCGAATTTATTATGCAATTTCAATAGTGCCCAATCATTTTTTTGCTAACAAATTTTGTGAGTTGCATTGGTGGAGGAAATGGACGAAGAAATTCCCGATGAAGAAGTAGTGGAAAGTGATAAAATTTATTAAATTTACATAGCGTGCACAAATGATACCCAGAAAAGGGGCAAAACTGCATCATTGAATATCACCAGTTTTTCAATTTTGATGTACAGTTTTTTAATGGTGCAGAAAACACAAAAATCATTTCCAAAACTAGGACTAGTTACCAAATTACTGCTGAAACACCAGAAGACACCGTTCTTAAAACAAATATAGGTAAATGGGGAAATTTGAAAGCGTGAGTTTTTGCCACAGAAGTGTCATGGTATAGTTTTTTTCTTTTTGTCAATAGAAGTTTCTTATCTTTGGCTGGCTAGCGCTGAAAACTAAAAAGTTCATTTCAGCTAAACGATCAAATAATTAATTAATAAAATACGAGCAACTGGTAAAGTTTTACCCAGTGAGAGAGAGAGAGAGAAAGAGAGAGAATTGATTAATTCAAACAATCCAATGTATATTTCTACCAAAGCTTGAATCCCACAATGAATCCAATAAATTAATCTATCTGCCAGTGAATATAAGTCAACCAGTTAAAATTTTAGTCCAATCGACTCTCACAAGCTTTGTCTTTAGCTCTGTTACCGGGCAGACAATTATTTTCCTCTGAACCAACACTTTTGGTAAACTTTACAGTTTCATTTACTAGGAATAAGCAACTGTGTTTTTTCCAAAAACAACAGATCAAATAAAAATTTTCTCTCACTGAGAACCTACTGTTCCTCTTGAGCGTTCTCTCTCTCAATAATTTTTGTGCCCAAAAGTAACCCACTTTATCACATTTTAGCTGCAATAACTAACGTGTCGTTTGATTTTAGTCAAAATTTCAAGCATATCTTATGTAAACTGATGCTCAATGTGACCGGAGTTCCGTGATTAACTTGGTCTGATGGCTTCAGGATTCAACAAAACTAATAATTGATCATGGCTGACACTATTGTCCTGCAAGTACGTGTGCGATTTAGTTCTTTGTTTCCCCACTAAAAGTATCACCTATTTTATATTTTTTTAGATATCTCAATTTCGCAAAAATGGCGTAACCCATTTTGCGAAAAATATGATAAAGCCTGTCTAGTAATTTGGTTCATTTTGTGTATCGATTTTCTGCGCAAATTTACTAAGGCGGAAATTTTCGGGTATAACTCTGCGTCGTAATGAGCAGAAATTAAATGGATTTCACTTTAACTTACACGTATCAAGTCTGTTCCTTTTTGTTTACTTAAATTAAATATATTCAAGATTCCTTCCAATTGTTTGGAAACAAAATATTTACTCCAATTTAAAACTTTCAAAGAAGTATTTATAACCTCAGAGTGTTAAAATCCTGGTTTCAACAAATTCTGCACCCATATGACTCCATCAAATTACGAAAAACGGCTGTGTAGTTTACGTTTTTCTCAATTTGTTTAATTTCGACTTTTCAAATTTTTTGAAGCTTAAATTAGACGAAAGGTCTTAAAAGGAACTATGCCTTGAAATCATGCCAAAATTGTGTTTCACCTGATTTCAAAAAAGCAATTTGTGGATTGCCACTGTCTAAATTGGTTGAACTAATTTTTAAATAGCAATGTTAGTTATACTATAAAATCTTTTTTTAATTGAATTTTAAATTTCATTTTTTTCCACATTTGAGCCGACAGCAATAGGGTTTTCTTTTTGAAAATTTGCCATATTTGCAAAAAAACACAGTGAAGTTTTTTTTCAAATTTGAGCGTTTTTCATGTATTAACATAAGGAAAACAAATTACAAAATTGGCCAGATCTACCTATGGAAATTGAGTCCTTCATAACTTTGCGTTGCAATGCTTCCGGGATTTTCAACTCTTCAATCACAAGGGGACTGGTCCATTTTGTACGAAAACTGTGAAAAGTATTTAAAGAGTAAAAATTACCTAATGCTTCCTGGTACAACTTCTCATAATTGAAGTCTGGCTTCTGTGAAATGAGAGATCTGACAACAGAAGTAGAGTCACTCCCATGCTCAGGGTTTGTCATCATCCGATCTGAACTGGCTTTGGACCTGAATGTGGAACTGTTTCCTTTCCTCGCGTATATTTTTTTGTGCAAGATCTTACAAATTTCTTACAAAACTGTCGGAGATTAGATAGATACCTGCAAAGATGTACATATTCTTATCAATTATTCTTTTCCAATATGCATATTCTTGAGCATATGTTTATATCAAATAAGACAAAAAGCACATTGAATTCCCATCGAGTGATTAACAGCAAACAACTAAATGGGCAGTGCGGGTCAGAGCATAAATGAAATAAACTAAATATTTTACGGTTTAAATTTGAGAAAGTGGTAATATGAAAACTTAAAACTTTTCCATGGTGCCTTGCCGTGCGAGGCAATATTCGAGTTCTGTTTAAATAAATGAAAGAAAGAAGTTCTAAGATGCTTCTTTAGAACTATTGGTCGTGCATCCATTTCAATTATGTTTTTAAAAAAACTCACGTTAAGAAATTTATTATGAAGGACTGAGCCGATATTCAGGATAAAGTTTTCTAGTGCATATGAGTTTATTTTGTGATTGTAGCAGTATTTTTTTGTTCGCTGGCTGTAGCGTAGATTTGATGTTGGTAAGTGTAGTTTTTCGAAAATCGGAAGCTGGTTACTAGTAAGTTCCATAAAATAATTTAGTACTTTGTATTCCAAGAAAATTTTCATTGGCAGAATCTGATGTTTTATATTTAGATCAGAAGAACTATCGTATTTGTTTGCGATTGAAACACGTTTTTACAACCCTGCTTAGTTGTTTCTCCAAAGTAATAAAGCAATTCTTTTTTGAGCTGACCAGTAGAAGGCCCGAGTAGTGTAAATGACTAATACTAAGGCGTTCAGGAGTAGTAGTCTTGTCTGCTCAGGGAACTTGCGTGAAATACGTTTTAATATTTTTATTCCTGTATCCATTTTGCGTAATACGTTTTTAATTCTTCTTGAAAATTTAATGTGCATTCAAGATATCTTCCGAGGTATTTTACGCAATTGACGTTTGCTATTTTGTAATTACCAATTAACAAATTGTTTGTTTTGGTTTTTTTTAGAATTGATTTTTTGAGAACGTAATAAATTCAGTTTTTGAGTGATTGAGCATTAGACGGTGTTTTTCGTATTAATCAGATATATTTGTTAAGATTTGTTCAAGATTATTTTTTGCTAATTTCAGGTCCGTATTGCATGTAAGAATGATAGTATCATCGGCGTATTGAATTATTTTTGTATTAGCAGATATTTGTTTGTTCAAGTCATTATTGTACAGGTTAAAAAGAAGGGGACCCAATATTGTTCCCTTTGGGACACCTTGATGTAACCCAATCCAATCAGATTACACATTATTCACTATGGTTTTTTTAGTAGCCTGTGTGATAGATAACTTTCTGTTAGGTTTAGGGCATTTTTGGAAAATCCTAATTCATACAATTTATGAGCAAGGATCTTGTGATTTATCGAATTGAAAGGTTTAGACAGATCTAGTAGAACTGCAGTGATAAAATTATTTCTTTTTACGTGGTACCTTGTAGTTTCAGTACAGTAAACGAGGGCGTCAATCGTTGAGACTTTGTTACGAAAACCAAATTGAGTATTGGAAAGCAACCCAAGCTTTTCAAGAGATTCTAAAGTTTTCTTACGAAGCAAACGCTCAAAATCTTTTGCTAGTGAACTTGTCATTGATATTGGTTTGTAGTTCTCAGCAAAAAGTTTTCTACTTTTTAAAATTGGAGTAACAACAGCCTTTTTAGGATCTTCAGGGAATTTTCCTTCAGCTAAAAATTGGTTAAAAAGCAATTTAATTGGATCAGCTAAAAAGAAAAACCCATCTTCAAGAGCCCATGATGGGATATCTGAAGAAACTGAAACGTTGTTTGAGTTTAAATTTTTTAGAGTCAGTATGACCTCTTTTGTGGTTACGAATCTAAAATCAAAACTGTTTTTAGATGTCTTATGGTTGATGGGAAAAAAGTTGCAAGCGCTTCCAATGTAATCAGCTAATATAGAAAACTTATAAATGAGCAATTGGGCTATTTTGTAGTTATCAGTATTAACATCATCAAAACAGTTTTTGAGGTAGAAGATTTTTTGGTAGATTTTAGTAGAGTTTCTTGAGTCGTTTATATTATTCGATTTTTTCTGAATCTGCTTTTTCAAAGATGCTCTTTTTGAAATCATTGCTCTCTAACTTTGGATATTTCTGTCCGTATGAAGACCGTTTTTAGAGGGGCGTGATAGCGGATCACTTTAAACAAAAATTTCTTAAAGATACGATACATGTCGTCAGCGTCAGATGTTGTGTGAAGATCATCCCAATCAATGTGTTTCAGGACATGTAGGTATAAATTTTTACAATATTTTGATTTGTCGAAGATTTTTTTCCCTCCTGGAGGCTGCCTTTTATTTATAGTTACATCCGTTATCATTGCAATAGCTTTTTGATCCGATGTAATAGGCGATTCAAAATTAAAAACATTGGAATGAGGTAGTTCATCATCTTTGATTACCAATCAATCAGTCTTTCCCCCTTGTATATGTTTTGTTGACCACTGATTGACCATAGGGTACAAGAATAGTGTCCATTTCGTTTCTTTCGTTGGGGTTAAGGTAATTTATATTGAAATCGCCAAGTATTAAATTTTTTTGCTTTCTGTTCTTCCACAATCTATTCACAATGCTAATTCTTCGAGAAGGATGTCAGTTTTAGATTTTTCAGGATTATAAGAAACATTCACAAGCAGTGAAGGAAATTTTTTGGAAGGGTAGAGTGAGCTCAACCCGAAGTGTTTCGAGGTCATTGCTCATTTTTAGAAAATCATCAAGATTTTTTGGAATGAAAGTTTTGGGGATTACGCCACCCCCTTTGACTTTTCAGATATTCGGTAACATCTGAAGCAAGAACAGTAAGTGCTGTCTATGCACCATAGATTAATATCATTTTTTTAGTCAACCATATTTCCGTAAAATCAATTACATTATTGATTGAGCATTCTCTTAAAAATCTTTTTCAGTTGTTCTCATTTATGATCTATTATACGGCAATTCAATTGAATGAAGCATGGTGGATCTTTACTTTTTTTGGAGAGGAAATTTTCATAGGTTAGTGGTGGCCCAGGATTACGTTCAACATCACCATAATTTAACAGCTAAATAAATAATCCAAAAAGTGCATAAATACTTAAAAACTTCTGAAACATAACCAAAGGGCTACGTCGTAGAGCAAGCTTTTTAATTTTTAATGAAAAGAAATTTTTTTTACAATTCGTATATGCTTATAGTGGTCGACCCACTGCTGTCAGAGACGCTGGACGAAGAAAGGCCTCAAACAAGAGCAAGGAAACTAAAAATAACAAATATTGTTTATTGCTGGTCATAAAGAGGGTTTCACGTTTTTCTACTGATTTCTGACCTCAACATAGCTCACGTGAGTAAGGTGAATATCTATAGAAAGCATTTTTGTTGTATGGATATGCATATGAGGTGTTAGAGTACTTTCTGTTCACAAGAGGTTTTCTCGACGACATTTTTTATAGCTTGAAGTGTTACAGTTGAAAGTGTTTGTCGTATTGGCATAAGTAGGATGTGTCTCTTGGGTTTTTGAGATCAGACCATTGAAAATGTTCAACAGAATTAGTCCTTTATTTTAATCATTTTGTTGAAATCTAAAATTTTGATATCAGGG
This sequence comes from Convolutriloba macropyga, assembly GCF_964194025.1. Lineage (NCBI taxonomy): Eukaryota > Metazoa > Xenacoelomorpha > Acoela > Convolutidae > Convolutriloba > Convolutriloba macropyga. The sequence goes on along the minus strand of NC_134471.1, from coordinate 81,269,468 downwards.
TCCTTTTCGTAGTAAGTTTTGATCAAGTCAATGAACTCGTCATACAGCCTATTTTTTTTGCCATATTCGCGCTTGTATTTTTCATCGGGATTGCTGTCATCAGATAAAATTTGTCTGGATTGAATTTTACCAGCTATTTGTATTGATCAAATAAATCTCTGGGTTTGCGTTCGAATTTGAGAAAGCTGTTTGTTCCATCTTGCAATATTACTGTTTTTATTTTTGTCTCTGGGTATTTTTTCAGTAATTCCAATTTTTCCATTGTCGTCGAGCCCCTATATGCATGAAATGTTATATCGGTTGGAATTATTTGGTCGGTTTCTAACTTTCCGATAAATCTACTCCCCAAATAATTATTTTTTGCCTCCCGGGGGGTTTCTATTATTAGGAACGTTCTTACCATTTGTTCCTCTTTGATACTTGCGTGGCGCTACTAGAGCTTGCCCCGTTACTCCCGAGGCTGGATAATTTTTGGTGGACAGAATTAATGTAATCTTCTCAAACTTTTCTTGCTGTTCTAATTTTTCATGGACTTGCTTCTATAAATCATACATTTGCTCTCGATTGAGTTTAATGAAGGTTTCTTGAGGGGTTTCCTTTTTGATGGGCTTTAAATTTGATTATGGATAGAAAAAACGATGGTTGAATTTGAGAATCAATCAGAGAGAATAAATCAAATTGAGAACAAATCAGAGAGAAGCTATGTTTTAGTCAGAGTATGAATGCAGAAAAAACAATGAAATTAGAAGGTCATTTTAGCTGTGAAGAGATCAACTGTTCAATGGAAAAGCGCTGACAATTGTTCAATAGAAAAGCGCTGATAATAGAAAAGCGCTAACGGAAAGAAAGTTCCGACAACTCAGAAATTACAAGATAAGACTTCAATTTCGCAGATCTTCATTATCAGAAAAAGTCTATTACAAGGAATGCTTGATCTCATACAATATCGTCTGTGGAACTTTGTTACATCTCTTTTTGGCAGTCAAGGGGATCTTTCTTTTCGTGGGGTTTTCCGATCTAACTTTGGTTGTTTTTTTCCGAAACTGGAATTCCAGTTTCCGAAAAAAAAACACACCAAAATTAGATAAAAAACCACACGGAAAGAAAGTCCCCATGACTGTCAAAGAGATGTAACAATGATTCACAGAAGATATTTTATGAGATCATAATCAAAAGAAAATCCAGAATCACTGGTGTATATAATTATAGGTGTTTATAATTTTGGGCAATTGGGTGAAAGAAATAGTTCCCTGAGGGTCGAAGCTCGGTTCTGGCGATAGTAGTAGTTGTTCTCTACTATGATAGGCGGAGTCCTACTTTTTGTGCTTTGATCCTGATAGGAAGTGGGAACACTGCTTTGGGAATTGACCACTCCAGTTGATTGGGTTTGACCAGATGAAACGTAGGGGTTGGTGGTGGAGCCAGAATAGTTGGTGTAAGTTGCATTATTCGTTTGTACTTCTTGTTCGGTTATTACTGGATGTCCACGTTGACGATTTTTTTTTTCGTTACTACACATGAAAAGTTTTTTTTTGAAAGTTGAAAGATTTGAAATACATGCGGATTATTTCTTTTCTTTCAATAAAGAAAAAAGCTGTTGATAATTTCTCATGAAATAAAAACTGCTAGTATGTTTGGTCAAAGCGCAAATATTGTAGCAAAGAAATTTTTTTCGTCTTAAACTTAGACCCCAGTTTAAAAAAATTGGTAATTTTCTGTTGTAACTTTTAAGATTACATTTGAGAATTTGCTAATAGCACGTGCGTTTGATCTTGATAATAGCACGTGCGTTGAAATGAAGTCGCTGAGTTGATGAAAGCTAAGCTCGAAATTGAAATCTTTTACCTAATTGAAGCATATTACCTCAAGAGTTCAAGACCGAGCATCAAAACCCGGTGAGATTGTTCTTGATCACCCCCCCCCCCCTCCAACCTCGTTCCGCCGGTAGCCCCTACAGATAGATGCTACTAGGCGCCAGCAGATTACATTTCAAAAAAAAGCAGTCGAGTACTGCCACAGAAATAACCACAACGGGGAGTATACTTCAGAGAAAATTCTTTTCCTAAAATAATTCCTAAGAAGGAAAAAAATAGTGGTCGACAACAACAAAATCAAAAGTCTAGACCGAAAAAAGAACCTTCGGTTCGGGAAAACACTTCCTATCTACAATTTGAAATCCCCCCCCCCCGATGATATAAATACAGTTTCGAACATGGGAAAAACGAATTACAATTTAAGAAAAACTGTTGTGAACGATAGTGTTCGTCTGCATTTACAGTCTCAAGATAATGCAAGCTCACGAGACATCATTGATAACTCTGACCCCATCAGTGATGCTCATACTGGTTTGACGCAAAATTTTCAACACTTAAGTCTAAAAGAGCAATTCCACACAACACCAGGAACCATACTTTTCATCCCCGACACTGCCAATAAACTTTATAAAGTGCAAGTGTTAGAAAACTCGGGGCATGAAACCAAAATTAGATATACTGGTTGGGGCTCAGAGCATGACTCGTGGTTGAATGCGAAATCAATTTGGGCCTATTCGAAGCACAAGCATATTTTGAACAATCGAAAAAAAATAACAAAAGAAATATCGGATAAAATTGACTTACTTCTTGCGTCCTGTGAGCAAAACCAGCTTGATGACAATTTCTTCGAAAACGTTGAGCAAACAATTCAGAACGAGAACAAAAAACTGCCCTGTTTACAAACAATAGTAAGTTCACATGTTCCAACTTGTCGTTTCGTCCCGGTCAAATTTAGAGCTAAATGGTCACAACTTTTGACCAGTATCCTGGATGATTGTGCCAAAACACCAGATGACGAACTAAATTGGCAGAAATTGTTTTCAGTTTCGAAGTGCATCCTGCGTGCGAGCAACCGAGGAGGTAAGAAACATAAACGAAATCAGGATCAGCGGCTCGCCGATCGCATCGATCGATGGAATGCGGGTGAATATGCAAACCTATGGACAGAAGCTTTAACAATGAAACAAGCAAAGAAAAATTCCACAAACGGAATAGAAGAATTAGCCAGCAGAGCTAAGAGTCTATGTTTGCAAGGTCAATTTGGTCGCGCCGCAAAAATACTGTCATCTGAGGGACTTGCGCCTAATAGCAGAGCTACTCTAAAAGCACTAGAAGAGCTTCATCCCAAAGAAGCGCCCCCAACCTTGCTCCAAACGGATAATGTTACATCAAGTGCATATCAATTTAGCGATGACATAGTTCTTGAACAATTGAAAACGTTCAGCAAGTACACTGCAGCTGGTCCCTCCAAGATGTATCCAGAGCATCTATTGCACGCAGTAGAGTGTACTGTTTCCGACCACTCTGAGTCCGCCCTTAAAGCAATAACAAAGTTTGTAAATGTAGGAAGCAGGGGTAGATTCCCTTCATTTGTTTCAAAAGCCCTCTGCAGCGCATCGCTCACCGCTCTATCCAAAAAGAAGGGAGGAGTACGCCCAATAGCTGTCAGTGAAATCCTGAGGCGCCTTATTGCTAAATGTTTAGTGAAAGAAGCAAAATCAGAAGCAATTGGGTTATTCGATTCCATTCAGCTAGGGGTTGGAGTCAGCGGAGGTGCGGAAGCAATCATCCACTCTGCGAAAATCACCTACGAAAAAATCCTCAACGCTGACTCTAAGGAAGGAGTGCTTCAGATTGATTTCCGAAATGCCTTCAATTCGGTTAAGCGCTCACACTTACTGCAAGCAGCATACGATTTCATACCAGGTATTGCAGCCTTCACAAATTTTTGCTACTCTCAACATGTTCCACTACTGTATAATAACGCCAGTCTTCAAAGTGAATCGGGTGTTCAACAAGGGGATCCCCTGGGTCCACTTCTCTTTTCGTTGGCGCTATGGCCTGTTGTAGAAAAAATAAGAGACGCGGTTCCAAATCTTACCCAGCACACGTGGTATTTGGACGATGGTTTTGTTGCAGGCTCCGAAGATCAAATCCGAACAACGCTTGATATCTTAGCCACTGAAGGTCCAAAAAGGGGTCTGTATTTGAGGAAAGACAAATGCGAACTCTGGTCAATCGTAGATCTACCCTCAGTTGATCAAGAAGTTACAAGAAATTTGGGCAATGGATTTGAAGTACTGGGTTCCGCTGTCGGATCGCCAGATTTTGTTTCCTCTTGCTTGAAGAAACGTGCTCAAAAAGTTATGTCGCTCTTGGAGAATTTGAGTTATCTGGATGATCCTCAATGTGCTCTTGGCATACTTCGCTATTGCTTAGGGACCCCAAAATTAGTTTACTCTCTACGCACTAACACGCCAACAAGAGATCTGATCGACGTTTTAAAAGTCTTCGATTCAAGCCAACGGGATGCGTTAGATGAAATAATAGGTGCTGTGACCTGTGACAATGCATGGAAGCAGTCAACCTTGCCGATAAACATTTCTGGCCTCGGATTGCGACAATCACAAGAGCAATACAGGGCCGCATATGTTGGCTCAGTGTTAGCTTCTGATGACTTGGTTCAGAAAATTACAAACCAGCGCGCTTCAGATAATGAAGTTTTTAAAGAACTCTATGCAAGCCTTGAACCTTTCAACTTGACCTCCTACTCACAGAAGAAAATACAAGAAGCTATAGATACTGACAAGTTTTCGGAGTTGCTAAGAAGTCAGTCGTCAAAAAGGGAGGAAGCAAGACTACAATCACTCTGTTTGCCTCAATCTGGCGCATGGCTTGCGGCACCACCAGTTCCTGCCTTAGGTCTCCATCTTAGTCCCTGTGAATTTCAAATTAGTGTCAAGTACAGACTAGGGATTGCAGTTTATGAAGGTGAAAGAAAATGCCCTTATTGCAGGTCTGGAATCCTTGACATTTTTGGCGACCACGCCGTCATCTGTCACGGAAGAGGGGATGCAATTTCAAGGCATGACCGGATTCGTGACCGCATTGCATCAGCTTGCTCAGCAGCTAACTTATCACCAGTCCTGGAACAACGGAACCTTATTGCTGGAAACAGTTCTCGCCCTGGCGACATATTTCTTCCCGCATGGAAGTCAGGTCGTCCAGCTGCTCTAGACGTCACCGTAACTTCTCCACTGCAACCAAACATTATAAATCATGCGGCAGAGAGGTCTGGTTACGCGATTGAAGCAGCCGAAGAGCGAAAGTATGCTCAACATGAAAATAGTTGCTCTGAACAAGGAATTTTGTTTGTTCCTCTTGCTGTTGAGTCATTGGGTGGTCTGTCAGTTACTCTCAAGAAAACGTTAATGCGCATAGCAATGTTAGCTGATAGCAGGAATTATCAGTCACAAGGACATGCTATCGCTTTCGATAGACTGGCTCAGTCGGTTTCCGTTGTGATTGTACGAGGATCGGCTACAATGCTGCTTGCACGAGTCCCGTAATCCCGACCTTCGAATTGTTTTTGGGCAAATTCTTTTTTGGGCAATCATTGTGAACAGTGGAGTGATTTTAGAGGTGTCACCCAATGAGAGGGGACCTTCGCTTTTATAAGTACTGTCTCACCCAATGAGCGGGGAGAACATAAATAATTTTCAAGAGTTCAGTGAAGATTGAAAAGAGAAGAATTCTGAAATTTAAGGAAAAAGACCGAAAGAAAAAGAGAGCGATTGGGAAGAATGAAGAAATCTTCAACAAAACAAACACTTCCTTATTTGAACTTTTAATGAGCAAAAACTTGATTCCGAATCAAAGTTTGATAACAAAGATTAGTATTTAAAGAAGAAAAGTTAACAAGAAGGAAATTTGTTCAACGTGGGCGAGTGTGTTGACTTGAGACATCAAAACTCTCAGTTGGCTGTTCGATCAACAGTGGTTCCGTCAGTTCCAGTTTACTCTCCATCGAAACAAGAAGCTGGCTTTCTACTTGACTGGAAGAGTTCCTGAAATCGATGTTAAGTATATACTACAAGTACCCAGTTATAACCATTGGTTAAAATATTTCTAGTTCGCATTTTATCAATTTTATTGTCCTCAATCTCGTTCTAGTTAGCACGTAGAGCTCCCTAGATTAACGTAACTTGATAACCTTTGAAAAGCTACGATATGACAAGGTTACAATAAGGTATCTTGTCATTACGGTCTTCAAATTTTTGCTTTTAGCCGACCAGAAATTTTATTTGCTATTACAGTTAATAAAATATCTCAGATCTGTGAGATTGTATTGGACCAGTCAGTATCGCAATTATAGCCCCCCCCCCCCGAAAACATAACTCTCCTATTGTTCAGAGGGGAGTATAAGTTCAATGCCCACTAAGCTGGCGAGGTTTAAATGAGGAAAACCCGTCTACTCATTAAAAAGTGGGTATTAAGTGGTCTCTTATGTTAAAATTCAAAACAAACTTACTTCATTGCACAAGTCTTGTCATTACAAAAAGACACTTCCATTGAAGTTCCAATACTCTGTCTACTGTTATGAGGAGACGAAATAGGACTAGTTGCTGTGCATAGGACTGGTTGCTTGAATCTCTCAGAATTACAACTGTTTTGACAACTGGCGTCACATTTCTCATCATCATCATCAGCTCCAGACAGCATGGACGTCGCCACGTCAACTTTGGTCACTGGGGGTATGTAGTTCTGGTTGCAACTGTTCTGACAACTGGCATCACACATACTGCATTCGAATTCCTCTTCGAACTGGTCACCTTCGAGAGCCGGATTGTTGTAGCCCTGTGGAACTTGGAAGTCAAACACTTCTTCAACTTGACCCGGAACTTCTTCACATTCCTCTTCCCCTTGATCCTCCGAATATTCCTCAAATTGAAGATCTTGTCCTTGATCTCCACAGCCGCTGCCATCGTTACTGTCGGACTTGAACGAGGTGATGCTAATTTCACTGACGTTCTTTATCGAAAGGATTCCTTGCGCTGCTGCCGGGGGTTCCGACATTCCACTGGCAGGCGAATAATACTGAGATTCATGTGTGGTGGCACTCTTGGGACCTGGGCAACGTTTGCGCAATTTTCGTCTCCTGAGGGGACGACGAATTGGACTTGATCTGGGGCTTCTATGGCACCCTCCCCTTTGGCAGTTTGGTCCACATGCTAGGCAGGTGGTTGCGCATTTACCCAAATACGGGGAGGGGCTGCAATTGGTTTTGGTACATCGTGACAGGTTGTATGGGGAGTATTGACATGTTCTGTCATGTGCTGAAACAAGATGGTCGCCCGCAAAGTAACTCGGAGGTGGATTCGCGTAGCATTCATTTCCAGATACTGGCTTCAATGACCTCCGTTTACGAATTGGTCGTCTACTTAGTGGTCGCTTAACAGGTTTGCGTTGGTATCGAGGATTGAAACTGAACCCTGATCGAGGCGATCCCCTTGAGCCCGGGCGTCCCAAAGAATGAGGGGGTGCTTGATGAGGCGATTGATAAGGAGGGAAAACCTGTGATTGTTGTGAGCTTTGCATAATTGGTTCTTGAGAACTTCGTTGAAAAGCAGCACTTTGAGTCGGAAACTGAAACGGAACACGGGCGTTGGGATCGCCAAATCCGGGTTGCGAAGCCTGTTGTTGCGAATGCGAATATTGTTGTTGGATCTGGTGCAAAGGATCGCAATTTGGTACGGTTGGTTGCGAGCCTTGAACTTGAATGCTTGTCTGAGGTTCACAGACACACAAACTTGGCGAGGATCCCTGCACGTTAGAATGCGAATTTTGCATGTTAGGCTGGGATCCCTGCATACCAGGTTGGGATATTAGTATATTAGACTGGGATCCGTGCATTGTAGGCTGGTATCCTTGTATGTTTGGTTGGGATCCTTGCATGTTAGGTTGGGATCCTTGCATGTTAGTTTGGGATCCTTGCATGTTTGGTTGGGATCCTTGCATGTTAGGTTGGGATCCTTGCATGTTTGGTTGGTTTCCTTGCATGTTTGGGTGAGATCTTTGCACGTTAGTTTGGTATCCTTGCATGTTTGGTTGGGATCCTTGCATGTTTGATTGGGATCCTTGCATGTTTGAGTGGGATCTTTGCACGTTAGTTTGGGATCCTTGCATGCTTGGATGGGATCCTTGCATATTTGGGTGGGATCTTTGCATGTTTGGTTGGGTTTCATGCGTGTTAGGCAGGGATATCTGCATGTCAATTTGAGATCCCGGAATGCTAGCTGGGGTTCCGCGCATATTAGGATGTAAACCCTGCGCGTTCCTAGAAGACTGAAGCGTTTGATATTGAGCATTGCGTTGAGGTTGAACTTCCATGCTTGGGTTTGAGAGCCGATATGTAACGTTTGGCTGTACTTGTTGATTTTGCGATTTTCGACTTGATTGACTTACATGATCAGCATCGCCCGTATACAGCTGGACGCTTGGTTGGCCTTGTTGAACCGATTGTACTAAACCACGTTGATATTCATCCATTGTCATAACTATGTCAGTTTGCGTTTCTATTACCGTTGTATGCATTGAACCCGCCTCACTGGGCTGCTTCGTTGATTCCAGATTCGGGTCCCGAGATTTTGGTGTGTTTGGCGGTGACATATTGGTCCCGGTTGTCACTTTTCGGGAATGAGAATGCGGGTGTCGCGTCTGGAATACCGATGGCAATTCTACGCTTCCTGATTCTAGAGATCGCTGGTCTGCAAGTGGAGTCATGTACGGATACCCTTGTCTAAACCTCCCAGAAGATGGTGCCTGTGCAGGTGACGTTGTCACTGATTGATGTGACCTCGGTGTCCGTTGACCTCTAATAGGATCCATCGACCCAGGCCGGGCTCGGGGCGAATGACGGGTTCCAGGTGAGGTCCTTCGAGGACTTCCTGGATTAGCTTGAGATCTTGCAGCGTCGACTGGGTGCGGAGAACGAATCCTATTTCCGCGGGGTGATTCATTTCCCCGAGAATTTCTGGGTCGCTTTTCTATGTGACATGCTATATAGTCTTCCTCCGGGTTATACTTATAGTAACCATTTTTATTTTTGGCACGAGGAGATTCCGATGGAGACCTTTGATTACGATCATCGCCTTTGACGTGCAATCTTTGAGCCCGACTGCTCTCCTGTCTAGGGTCCCGTTCTTCAACTTTACCCACATGCTTTTTGGATTTTTTGTCTGGGCTTCTTGACTTTGTTTTTTGGGGCGTCGAATCAAACCGACCTCGCGGACTTAGACTGTTGCTTCGCCTAGGGGAACGGGAATTGTTTCTGCTTTCGCTGCGCTGAGCCATTTTTCTGTAGTCTTCTAGCTCTAAAAGTGGACTTGTGCTCTGCCCTCGGCTTCCACCTTTTCCGCCAGGTTGCTTTGATTTTCCTCCCTCCGCTCTTTCTTCACCACTTTTCTTTTTTCTGAACAAAAAAAGTTCCCAAACGAAAATGAAAAACATCGGATGTATTGTTCTGAAACGACTTTAAAATATATATCCCCCCAGCTTAGCGGGTGTATACATTTTACGCCCTCAGGCGCAGGTTTTCACATAATAACGTGCTATAAATAAAAAAACACTTAAATTGTAAATGGAGCAGAAAAACACTGGGAGGGGGGGGGGGGGTCAGAATAGATTCAAGAAAATTATCTTTAATTTTGAGTGATCATCTGATTAAACCTTCGAACCATTTTTTACGTCTTGCATTTTATAAAGTGCATGGTGAGAGTAGAACAGGCACTGAAGACAGGCTTTTCAGTCTTCTTAAGATACTTGAGATTTTGTCAACCAATTTGACGTAATTTTCAATTTTGATCCAGTTTATGAGAAAAATCCCAAAAAGTAGGTTCAACTGAAATTTAAAAATCACACTTCGGGCATAAATTTTCAACGTTTCATAAATTTTTAGCTGATTTCGACTCTTCACTAATTTTATAACCGTTTATTTTTTCTCCGAAAAGCATGCACTTGAAAACATGGTCTCTTAGAATTTTTTGTAGAAGTTTTTCTTTGATATCGTTTGACTCAATGGAACTATTTTCAATCAATGGAGCAGGTTGAGTCTTCCTGTTTGCACTGCCTAGAGCTGATTGGAGACTTAATTTGGTATAAATCCGAAGGAATTTTTCATTACGATTTCGGCAACAGTGGGGGGCAACGGAGGGAGGGGGTCTTTGGCTGCACGGGGCCCTTACGGCTTGAACGATGTGCAGGGGTAATGAGTGGGGAGGGGGCGGTGAAGTATGTGTGTGTTTTTTTTCTTTTTTTTTGGGGGGGGGGGTTGAAGTGGGGTAGGGGGTTGATGTGGTGGGGGTCAACCTCTCAGAGTTGTCTGTTACACCATAAGTATAAATCTTCAAAATAGTTTCTATGAATATTATGCTTGGAGACTAGCGAGCTGAATGGCTCCAAAAGAACTTAATGCCCGCTAGGCGCTATCTTTTCATCGCGTTTTAGAAGACAAAAAGTCAAACAGGTCAGACAACAAATCGGCCAAGCAAAAAATCGCGTAACAGGACCAGACCAACAGGTCTAACATAATTGCTACAAACCTTGTTTGAGGGCACTTTAATATCAGTTGTTTTTGGTTTTTATGAGTCTCTTCATAACCTGAGCAAGCCAGGTTTTCATAAGGATTATTGAACGGCAATAAAAACTTAAAAGGATCAGTGAAACTCCCATATATAGTACAACAACTCAAATGGCACAAATTGAACGCTCTTTTTCTCCACTTGAACGAATGATCAATTATAAGTTTCTTTGATTCCATGACTTTCCTCACTATTAGGCGCTTTGCATTGCGCAATTTTCAAATGCATCCATTGTTTTACTTTTTGGCCAAACCTTTTGAACTAACCACTTTCTCATTTTTTAGTTTAGGTCATGATTGAAGTGTTTGATGCGCTTTCAGCCAATTGCGGCTTGAATTGATTCGCTAGCTTTAAAGCACCTTATTTTTTTACTAAATTTTTTGAGTTTTTGGGCAGGAGTTTTTTTTGGGCAGGTTTTATACACACCTTTTGTTGTTTTAAAAACTCAAATGTTTAATAAAACAGGAAAATTTGGTAGGGAATTTCTTCATGAGGTCAATTTTTTGACAATTGAAGTATTCGTGTCAAGCATCGGTATCTCGCTATTCACCGTTGTAGACTTTCATGTGTGCGATGAGACAAGTAGTATCAGAGGTTCAGAAATCTAATATGATCGAATTGCTAAGAAGTTTTAAAAATTCTGGTGCCAAAAGACCACAGGTAAATTCTACGTGAAGTCCATTGAAACAACTTGTGTTAGGCACAAAATCAAAAAACTTTTCTTTTTTACTTCAAAGTATTAGTCTAGCTGATGATAAATTCAATTTCTATCATAATTTTTGAGAATTTTGTCTGGGAAGCGCCAAAACTGTCAACATGGTGGTTTGCTCTGTGTCAACTATTTTGATGTGTGATACTTCTATCTAAAAATTTTGTCATAAATTCTCGAGTAACTATGTACACAACAAAATTTTCTCTAAACAAAGTTATCATTTCTCTAAATAAATTGCACATTTTAATTTCCTTGCGCCGAATATATGCGGTGAAGTGGTTTTTTCGTGGGTATCTTTGAAAAACAGTGATCTTTTTTGTCAATGCATCTTTATATTACAAAAAATTGTTTTAAAAAATGTTTGACATATTTTCAGCCAATTTCTAATAATTTGTATGAATTTTTCATCCGTCCCTCACCTGTGCTAACCTAGCTTTGCTTCAACTGTTGAATTCGTTTGAACTCATTGTTTAAATGTTGATAAACAGGGGAAAATTTTTGATATCTGGCTATTAATGGTTTTGTTAAAAAAATTTACAAAAATCAAAAATTATTAAGAAATTACATATCGAACCTGAAAAACCCAGACATTTCTATTTTTAATGACAACATGAGGTTTTTGTCCGCATGCTTAAATGACTGAACGCCAATCAACATCGACTCATTCTGCTTTTTAGCCTTTTTTGTACTTTTTCGATATTCTTTATATCTAGTTCTCCCATTCATAGTCTATCAGGCGGCTTGCACGATTATCATTTATGAAAACACTTTGTGTTAGAAAGAATCATTCTTCGTGCATTCGGTTTCAATTAAACTCCAGGATTTGGAAAAAGTGATACGACACTTGTTCTGAAAACCAAAATAAATTTCAAAGTTTGCGTTCTCCCCGATTATCAACTCTCCGCAGCAATTTCCGTTGTGAATATTGCATCATGTTGCTTGGGTGCATCGTTGAGTTCCTTTCTCAACATTTGTATTAACATGCTTTTTGTTTAATTTGAAACCTCAGATTTCAAATAATATATTTACAGTTTTTTCTCAATTGTTTAAACCCGTTTTTTAAACGTTAACAGCACGTAAATATTTATGAAATCAATCAGTTACTTTTTGTTTAAACTGTATTCCAGAATTGACCCGGCTTATCGGCTTTGTGCTATGTTTATAATTGTATCTACCTGCTATTTAATTCCTTTGTTTCATCAAAATAAAAATTAGGGGATGTTGCGAGGTAATATTGCCCCGTTTATAATATACGCCACACAATATAAATAATTATGAATATAATTAAATACAATAAAATAGGAACTGAAAACAATATTTCAGTTTCCGTTTTTTTGAATTTTTAAACAAACTGTTACAGCTACCAGTAGCAGAAATTAGGACAGTTTCTTCGAATACACGTAACGACGTGGAGCCGTTTTTTTCTTAATCTTTTTTGGTTTTGCTTTTGATTATCTAGATAAAGCTTGAAATTCTTATTGTTTTACAGAAACTAAGGTAACCTCTACAGCCGCATTTTTCAATGTTTTTTTCACTAAAACCTTCTTGCTGAGAAAATTTGAGAGTATGAAAAAAACACTTTGAATCAGAAGTCATTATTTAATTTTAGAATGTCCTTAGAAGTATTCAAAAATCTTTTATTTCTCAAAGAGTTTTAGAAAAAAATCTCAATCAAAATCGTCAATAACGCATAAGAACTTAAACTTGAAGGGTCGTGTTTGATAGCAATCCGTCTGAAGAAAAAACTTTTTTTTCTGTAATTTTCATAACTTAAGTTTTCTCGTAGCACCTTGATGAGCAAATTTTGGTGCTAAAACAAAAGTTTCTGAACTACATTTTTGATATATTGATTTGATGCATATTATGCTTTCAAATAAGAATGTGGGAATATTTTGTGCCACGCATAGAACAAGCGAGCCTTCTAATTAGATTTTTTTTGTCTTAAATTGCTGTCATTTATAACTTGACTGTATTTGTAAAGCAATCTGGTGCAGCTGGTTGAGCATTTCTGAGCTACACTTATGTTTTCGTTTCTAATATTCTTTACTCGTTTCGATTTTATTTTGCTCGAATAATGATAACTATAGAATGTCCATGGGACTTACTTTGGCTCTGTTTCTTCTAACTCAAGATATTCCTCTTCATAAACAGTTTTCTTTTGAGATGGTGACGATGGCTTTTTCAGAATAGACTTGGGAGATCCTTTCGTTTTCCGGGACGACTTCTTTGGTTCCCGTTTTTCTTCTTCTTCCCCGTCTTCCTCTTCCTCCTCGCCCTCTTGGCCTTCGTCTTCGTAGCTTGTGCCGCGTTTACTCCTTCTAGACTCTTTGGATCTCTTCCTCGAGGATTCCCTGTCATCTCTTGATCCTCGACTCGAACTTTGTGACCGTTTACTGGCTCTATCACTGGAATTTTTCCTGGACTCACTGGCACCTCTGGATGTTCTTCTGGAGTCACCTGGTTTCAATTTAAGTTCTGATTCTTTTCCTCGCGATTCGGAATATGTGTCTTGATCTCTCGATCTAGGTCGAGATTGGCGTTCGTTCCGAGGGTCATCTGATCGATGCGAGTCACGAGATTCCTCTCTTCTGTGACTGTCCGACCGACGACTATCATCCATTCTGCGGCTGTCGGATCTTCGCATGTTTTCTTGACGCCGCCGACTGTCATCTCGATCATCAAAACGTCGCGAGTCACCAGTTGAACGAGAATCTATTGAGCGTCGTGATCCAACCTGTCGCCGAGATTGGTCGTACCTTCGGTCTCCAGACGTACCTCGTTCTCGGCCTTCTTGACCTGTGTGGTCATCCGTTCTGCTTTGGTCAGCTCTGTACCTTGAATCATAAACCTGCCTTGAATCATCTCTTGCATCAACATCTGTTCTTTCGGGATCTCTTGAATCATAACGAGGATCTCTAGATCTTCCTTGATCATCTCCTGGATCTCGATCATCCCGTGGATCTTTAGATCTGCCTTGATCATCTCTTGGATCTCGATCATCGCGTGGATCTCTAGACCTTCCTTGATCATCTCTTGGATCATTGCGTGGATCTCTAGACCTCCCCTGATCATCTCTTGGATCTCGATCATCGCGTGGATCTCTTGATCTTCCTTGATCATCTCTTGGATCTCGATCATCGCGTGGATCTCTAGATCTTCCTTGATCATCTCTTGAATATCGATCATCGCGTGGATCTCTAGATCTTCCTTGATCATCTGTTGGATCTCGATCATTGCGTGGATCTCTTGATCTTCCCTGATCATCTCTTGGATCTCGATCATCGCGTGGATCTCTAGATCTTCCTTGATCATCTCTTGGATCTCGATCATCGCGTGGATCTCTAGATCTTCCTTGACCATCTCTCGGATCTCGATCATCGCGTGGATCTCTAGATCTTCCTTGATCATCTCTTGGATATCGATCATCGCGTGGATCTCTAGATCTTCCTTGATCATCTCTCGGATCTCGATCATCGCGTGGATCTCTAGATCTTCCTTGATCATCTCTTGGATATCGATCATCGCGTGGATCTCTTGATCTTCCCTGATCAAATCTTGGATCTCGATCATTGCGTGGATCTCTAGATCTTCCCTGATCATCTCTTGGATCTCGATCATCGCGTGGATCTCTAGATCTTCCCTGATCATCTCTGGGATCTCGATCATTGCGTGGATTTCTTGATCTTTTTTGTTCATTTTCTGGATCTCGATTATCGTAACGGGTATCTTGATATCTTTCACCACGTTCTCTATCGGAACGTCGACTCGTTTCATCTCTACCATCTTCTGGTCTTCTAGGAGTTCCTCTTGCAGAATCTTTGCGACCTCTCGAGTCTCTCCTCGGCGCCCCGTCCCTCAGTCTCGACTCCTCGCCTCCAGCAGATCCGCGCAAAGAACCCTCACTTCCTGCCTGTTCGCTTCTGCCGGGCAGATCAGAAGGAGGTCGTGATAGTTTTGATTCCAAGAAGTTGCTCTCATCTCGGTTGGGATCTTTGGGACCACCATCATCTTCAATTTTATCTTCATGAAGCTGATGCAGTTTTTCAGCTTTCGAACCCTCAAATCCGAAAGCTTTCTGTCTGTCAGTCGACTTCGATTCTTTTCTTGGCGAATCTTTAGTTTCCTGATTTTTACTCGATGATTCTTGACTTTTAGAAGCTTCACGAGATTTTGGCTTGTCGGCGGTTCCCGTTTTCTGATGTGGAGTTCTTCGTGAACTTGATTGTGCAGATGTTGCCTTGGAGGGCAATGGTGAATCACGATCAGCTGTAGCCTTGGTACTGTCAGCGTCTGATCGTTCATCATTAGTCTTTCTGCTTCTACCTGTACCCTAAATGACACCCCTTGACAATTTTCGACGTTCAAGATAAGACAAATTTTTGCTTTTCAAAAGTTAAAAAATGAAAAGATAATAATGAAAAAGTTAGCAATGAATTGAATCTACTATATGCCAAGTCGAGTTGTTCACCGGTTTTATTTTGTTGAGAAGGGAAAAGTGAGGAATTTTTTCGCCATTAGTTCACCAATTTATAAGGGACCGACAATTAAATTACAAAACGAAAGCGGAAAAAAACGAAAATTAAATTGCTGCACTATTTGTAGTGAAATTAAGATGGAGTTGAAATTAAATTCCATGGTAGTCGCGCTTTCTGCGGAAAAGATGAACTTAATTAGGAATTTTTCAGATCCGCTCAGTGTAAACTCGTTCACTCTTATCACTAGTTTAAGCTGTGGAAGTTTCTCATGCCAATTTTATAGAAAGATTTAGAAACCAAAGCGTCCACTAGTACTGAAATGAACCAATGTTCACAATTTATGAAGAAAGTGTTTGCTGCAACTTTGAAACCAGCTAAAATATAGTTAGTACAATTAAGTGAAAACAACTTTTACAATGCATGAAGTTTAGGTTCAGTAGTGCAAAACATTACAATGGAAAAGAACAAAAGGGAGTGAAGTAATGGTAGGCGCTTGTAATGCTCTTTTGGGAAAAGATAATCAATTCTCTGACTACATATTATATTTTTTTTCAATTGATAACGGTTAACACCCGTTACTAGAGTAACTAGTTAACTACTATGTAATTTGGGCACTTCACCCCATTTGGTCCGTATGCGATTAATCAGCTACTTCTGCATGCAAAAGCGGCTATTCTAAGTATTCAAAAACCATCAGTTCTTACGAATATTGGTCAAATACTAAAATTTGTTACGCTTGATGTAAGCCCAAGGTCAATTTTATTGGCTGTTTATCTTTTCTCGCAAATACATGTCAAAAAATTTGCATGAGGTTTGTGATCAAACTTTCTATCTAGCGTTTCATACCTTCGTTTGTTTGGATCTGACTGAGGCGCCTTCGCTGTACTCACCCCTGCTTCTGCTCTTTTCACTGCCTGGAAAATGATGATCTTTTTTTCATATTTTACACGTAATGAAGAGTGTATTGCTGATAAAATTACACGCATTTCGTTTATAATTGTACTATGGTATCCGAGAAACCATGTCCTAGATTTTGGCTTAAGAGAGTCTAAGAATTCATCATTTCGTATATTTCTCGGATGTCGTTTCTTCACAAGATTAATGATCATCATCAAGCTGGGATTACTTCGTACTCAAATTGGCATTCAATTTGGAATCAGTTGAGAACATTTTCAACTAGTTTAGGAAAGTACGCTAATTGCTCATTACAAACAACTTAAAAAAACTAGCAAGCAATTGTTAGAGAACTTGGCCTTTTAGCTTTGGAAACTTGAGCTATTAAGTTAATTGAGACAACCTTGACTAGACTTTTCGGCCTTGGTACTTTTCCCACCGGATGATCCCCTGCTACTGCCTGGTCTTGACCTCTTGCTCTCCTTGGAAGAACCTGAAAAATTCATGCACAACAGCAGTTCACTTTCTATAAAACGCTCTACGCTCTTGGGGCAAACATAAATTGGGTTCTCATTTTGATATAGCAGTTATAAGCAGAAATGTTCAAAAAATAAAACTGCCTCCAATAGTAGACATCTTTCTGAAATATTAGTTTAAATACTACTCAACGCTACAGCAGCTTCGTAAAACAATTTAATATAAAATTTTTTTTCCGTTTTCTGGATCTCTTAACATAAAATGTCTTTTTTTATTTTATAAAGTTTTTGACCGGATAGTTATAAAAAATTAGTAATTTTTGAACTGTGTCCGCGTGGTTGTGACAACTGATATGGTCATGTCTGATACGATCTAATACAGTTTTATGCCGTTTCCAAGATTAAAATATTCAAATTTGTAGTTTCTAAAACTTTTGCCAAAAAGCTGGTGAATTCATGAAATGCTCGAAAGTCGAACTCAAGAACTAAATTTATAAAAAAGCTGCAATAAATTTATTCAAATTTTCTACAGAAGATAGATACTTTCTACAACGTTTTTTTCTTTCTAAAAATAAAATCTCACTATAATGTTTTCCACATAACACTCTTCAAAATATTTAAAAAAAAATCAAGATATATATTGAAATGAAAATTAAGCTTCCAGATTGTGGTTCATCTTGTTGTCTTTTACTCTGCGAAATGTTTGAAAATGTCTCATGATGAAGTAGAATGCGTAGAACAATGTTTCACCTTTTTGCTAAGAAATTCAAGTAGGTTCACCTTAAATGATAACCTGCTTTTAGTTTCCCAGTAGCAGCAAGTAATTTTTCTCGTTACGTTGACTCGGAAAAAAACTTATTCTCTCACTGCGGTTTTGGAACTAATACCTTTTTAAAATTTTTTTCCATGATATAAAGTAAGTTATTGATTTGATGGTTATTAGTATTTTAACATTCAATTTGAATATGCATTGAATTGAGTGCTGAAACTTTCAATTCATATTAAAAACATATCTCATTCATAAAAATGGACTTTAAAAATTCTTATTGAAAATTTTATGAATCGACAGTCCCTTTTTCAATAAAGGGCACTAATAAACTAAATATACCTTTCGTTGTTTCATAGGAGGTAAAGGAGGTCTGTCGGATCACTAACTTTTTTGTTTCTACTATTTATTCGTATTTATTAGTTAACAAAATCTTACCAAACTTACGAAACAATTTGTCGATTTTTCCCAATATATTGTCATTACATTTCAAAAAATTTTTAGTAGATTTAGAGTTTTGAAAAAGTTTTCATTCCTTTAAATGGCAGGTTTGTAATTTTATTTTTTTTCTATAAAGATTTTTGAAATTGTTTACATTAAAACAGAGAAAAAATCTTCTATTAATTTTTTGTTTTCTAATCTTTATCTGCCTTCTCTTATATCGTAGATTTTGTCTCCTAAGGTCGGCTTCTAATTTTTTAAGTTTTTTAGAATATGTTTTGCATGAATGAACATTGACGAATTCGTCAATCTCAAACTTTTGAATGTAAAAAATACTGTAGAAGATAAAATTTTTATGTTCATAAATTTCTTAATTTGTTTGCTGCCATCGATTTGACGGGATCTTGATGCTTCAAAAAAAGTTTTCAATAAATTGTGCTTGCTCTTTACAAAATATAAACACTTAAGAAAACTGGTTTTTTTTAAACAATTTTGAGTAAACTTTCGATATATACTGCTTTAATATGCTGTTTGTTTGCAATGGTAACTTCAAAATTTCGGATAAAATGTAATCCCCGAACATTTGAAAGTTTTTATCGTGTAAGATCTTACAAATTTCTTAAAAAATTGTCTTATAAGTACATATAAGATCATGCGTCGCCTGACTAAGACTTTGTACCACGATTTATCAAGTTTTACACAATAAAAATTTGTTTTGAGGTCTGATAAGATCTTACACGACAAAAGTTCACTTTTGTCAGACCTTACAAGATAAAAATTCGACCTTTTAGGGATCCTGCACGATAGAAAAATTCTGCTTGACGAAAAATGGGTATCGTGTAAGATCTTATAAGAATCTTTAAGATCTTGCAAGATAAACATTCCAAAAGCTATGACTCATCTTTTTGATAAGATTTCTCTCAGACCTTATACGATAAATTTTTTTTAACTTTGACATTTTCTTCATATTGAAGACAATTCAGGGTTAATTTTAAGCAGAAGCCAAAAAGGTACAGCATGCAACGCTTAAATGTCAGAGCAAAAAATAGAAAATTATCTTATATTGTCTTTTGTGAAAAAAGTTATTCTAGTGTTACGGGCTTTTTCTGAGGCAGTAATTATCAAACTAGGCTGTAAAATTTTCTTCAAAGACCAGAACTATCTTGGACTGCTGAGTTTAGCCATGTCTTATCAGATCGTACATGATAAAAATTTAGCCCTACGTGAACTTTTATCGTGTTAGATCTGATGAGATACTTATCGGTTTTTTTTAAGAAAACAAATCAGCAAAATAGAATTTTTATCCTAACATTTTCAACTAGTTTAGGAAAGTACGCTAGTTGCTCATTACAAACAACTTAAAAAAACTAGCAAGCAATTGTTAGAGAACTTGGCCTTTTAGCTTTGGAAACTTGAGGTATTAAGTTGAGACAACCTTGACTAGACTTTTCGGCCTTGGTACTTTTCCCACCGGATGATCCCCTGCTACTGCCTGGTCTTGACCTCTTGCTCTCCTTGGAAGAACCTGAAAAATTCATGCACAACAGCAGTTCACTTTCTATAAAACGCTCTACGCTCTTGGGGCAAACATAAATTGGGTACTCATTTTGATATAGCAGTTATAAGCAGAAATTTTCAAAAAATAAAACTGCCTCCAATAGTAGACATCTTTCTGAAATATTAGTTTAAATACTACTCAACGCTACAGCAGCTTCGTAAAACAATTTAATATAAAAATTTTTTTTCCGTTTTCTGGATCTCTTAACATAAAATGTCTTTTTTTATTTTATAAAGTTTTTGACCGGATAGTTATAAAAAATTAGTAATTTTTGAACTGTGTCCGCGTGGTTGTGACAACTGATATGGTCATGTCTGATACGATCTAATACAGTTTTATGCCGTTTCCAAGATTAAAATATTCAAATTTGTAGTTTCTAAAACTTTTGCCAAAAAGCTGGTGAATTCATGAAATGCTCGAAAGTCGAACTCAAGAACTAAATTTATAAAAAAGCTGCAATAAATTTATTCAAATTTTCTACAGAAGATAGATACTTTCTACAACGTTTTTTTCTTTCTAAAAATAAAATCTCACTATAATGTTTTCCACATAACACTCTTCAAAATATTTAAAAAAAAATCAAGATATATATTGAAATGAAAATTAAGCTTCCAGATTGTGGTTCATCTTGTTGTCTTTTACTCTGCGAAATGTTTGAAAATGTCTCATGATGAAGTAGAATGCGTAGAACAATGTTTCACCTTTTTGCTAAGAAATTCAAGTAGGTTCACCTTAAATGATAACCTGCTTTTAGTTTCCCAGTAGCAGCAAGTAATTTTTCTCGTTACGTTGACTCGGAAAAAAACTTATTCTCTCACTGCGGTTTTGGAACTAATACCTTTTTTAAAATTTTTTTCCATGATATAAAGTAAGTTATTGATTTGATGGTTATTAGTATTTTAACATTCAATTTGAATATGCATTGAATTGAGTGCTGAAACTTTCAATTCATATTAAAAATATATCTAATTCATAAAAATGGACTTTAAAAATTCTTATTGAAAATTTTATGAATCGACAGTCCCTTTTTCAATAAAAGGCACTAATAAATGAAATTTACCTTTCGTTGTTTCATAAGAGGTAAAGGAGGTCTGTCGGATCACTAACTTTTTTGTTTCTACTATTTATTCGTATTTATTAGTTAACAAAATCTTACCAAACTTACGAAACAATTTGTCGATTTTTCCCAATATGTTGTCATTACATTTCAAAAAATTTTTAGTAGATTTAAAGTTTTGAAAAAGTTTTCATTCCTTTATATGGCAGGTTTGTAATTTTATTTTTTTTCTATAAAGATTTTTGAAATTGTTTACATTAAAACAGAGAAAAAATGTTCTATTAATATTTTGTTTTCTAATCTTTATCTGCCTTCTCTTATATCGTAGATTTTTTCTCCTAAGGTCGGCTTTTAATTCTTTAAGTTTTTTAGAATATGTTTTGCATGAATGAACATTGACGAATTCGTCAATCTCAAACTTTTGAATGTAAAAAATACTGTAGAAGATAAAATTTTTATGTTCATAAATTTCTTAATTTGTTTGCTGCCATCAATTTGACGGGATCTTGATGCTTCAAAAAAAGTTTTCAATAAATTGTGCTTGCTCTTTACAAAATATAAACACTTAAGAAAACTGGTTTTTTTTAAACAATTTTGAGTAAACTTTCGATATATACTGCTTTAATATGCTGTTTGTTTGCAATGGTAACTTCAAAATTTCGGATAAAATGTAATCCCCGAACATTTGAAAGTTTTTATCGTGTAAGATCTTACAAATTTCTTAAAAAATTGTCTTATAAGTACATATAAGATCATGCGTCGCCTGACTAAGACTTTGTACCACGATTTATCAAGTTTTACACAATAAAAACTTGTTTTGAGGTCTGATAAGATCTTACACGACAAAAGTTCACTTTTGTCAGACCTTACAAGATAAAAATTCGACCTTATAGGGATCTTGCACGATAGAAAAAAATCTGCTTGACGAAAAATGGATATCGTGTAAGATCTTATAAGAATCTTTAAGATCTTGCAAGATAAACATTCCAAAAGCTATGACTCATCTTTTTGATAAGATTTCTCTCAGATCTTATACGATAAATTTTTTTTAACTTTGACATTTTCTTCATATTGAAGACAATTCAGGGTTGCTTTTAAGCAGAAGCCAAAAAGCTACAGCATGCAACACTTAAATGTCAGAGCAAAAAATAGAAAATTATCTTATATTGTCTTTTGTGAAAAAAGTTATTCTAGTGTTACGGGAGTTTTCTGAGGCAGTAATTATCAAACTAGGCTGTAAAATTTTCTTCAAAGAACAGAACTATCTTGGACTGCTGAGTTTAGCCATGTCTTATCAGATCGTACATGATAAAAATTTAGCCCTACGTGAACTTTTATCGTGTTAGATCTGATGAGATACTTATCGGTTTTTTTTAAGAAAACAAATCAGCAAAATAGAATTTTTATCCTACAAAATCTGATAAGATACTTATCAGATCTTATAAGATAACACTTCAGCAAAATTAAACTTTTATCTTGTAAGATCTGTAAATATCATATCAGATCTTACACGATTAAACTTCATGTAGGGCAGAATTTTTATCGTGTAAGATCAGATAAGATCTTACACGATAAAGATTTTTGATCAGCATATGATCAGATCCTACACAGTAAAAATTCCAGAATCACTGGGGATGAGCATATGTACTGATATGATGTAGTTTATACAGCATTGAAAATATTTTGTCCTTTCTTGAAATATTTTGGTCAATGTCTTCTAATGAAATCTCATTGTTTATATTTTTTTCTGATGCAGTTATATAGCCAACACTGTGTTCAAATTTTATTGAAGGTTTTAAGAAAAAATGATGGAGTAGGAGTTCTAGCCAAACTAGGTTTTGTCAATAGATATGTCAAAAAGTTCGAGCCAAATTAGGTCGAGGTTTCCAAAAAGATGAGATTTAAAAATCATTGCAACCTATCTTCCGTCTTTTCCTTGTTTTTCTTCAAGTTGTTACCTGTTCCACTTTCCAAAAATGTTGAATTCTCAAGTATAAATTTTAAAGATGTTTTCTTGGTTTTTAAAATGTTGCCTCAACCTCAGCCAATAGTTTGAGTTAAAATACGGCCTTCGTTAACATACATTTTCATGTTTTTAAATTGTGTAACTCTGAGCTAATAATTGGTTATCTGATTAAAGTTTGTAAGAAACCTTATCTTTTGCAATAAAATCAGAGTTTATTTTTGTCGTGTGAGGTCTGGTACGACCCAGCAGTTTATGAATAGATTGAAATAGATGGTAGTGGGCTAGCTAAATCATTATAAAATCTCAATGAAATTTCTATAATCTTAAGCTAAGCATCGGATAAGATATTTAAATTTCAATTGCGCTGATCGTCAAAATAGGCCCCTCACTGTTATTATAAGCAACACATTGACATTCTTGCGCAAAATAAATGGTCTTACAAGATCTCACTAGATGAAAAATATATAAAAAGTGACGCGTTCTATTAAGATCTTTAAGTTATTAAATGTCTATCTGATAAATGTTTATAAGTTCTTGATAAGTTATGATAGGTATCTTGCACAATGGTATATTGTAAGAAGTGATACGATTTTCCACTGAAAAATTGATAAAAAACTTCTTGTTGAAATTTTGTTGGATTTTGGTACCATTAGATTCTGTCCTCTTAGGATAGGCCTCAATGACTTAATCTAGTGCAATCTTGCAGTAAATTGACAATAGCTTTGCTGTAAAGTCCTTTTCTTGAATCAAACTGTTTTGGAGACCACAAGAAGTAGAATTTACGGTTATGTTCGCTGTTTGTGATTGCTTTAATTTAAGGCAGTTGAGAACTACAAAAACTACTTGAAAAAGAACTACTTACTAAAAAAACTTGAAGAAGAATCTGAACTTGAACAACATCGCCAAGGCGAATTTTAACCTTTTGACGAGGCGGTTTTTCTGGACTTGTCGTCTCCTCTGGACTTCGACTGGTCTCCGACCCGCCACCTTCCTCCGGATGCCTTAGAGGCCTTGGATCTGCTCGATCCAGTGTCTTTTGAACGTTCTTCCCGAGTTTTCTCCTGACTTCTGGCACTTTTGTCGGCTTTTGTTGTTTGAGTTGTTTTCATTGATCTTGCTGCTCCCGAAAGAATGTTGGAATCTGTTTCTGAGTTTGCATCGGATTTCGCCTTGGACTTCTCGGCCGATTTCGTGGCTGATCGTTCGGTCTAGAATGCAATGACGTCAAGTTTCGGCGCAAATGACTGTGATAATATAGTTCGCTAAGTAAGGCTGTCTAGAAAAAGCTTTGGGGACCTATAGAATATTGGGACGACATTTGTTTTTAAAAGGGGCAACTTTTATGGTTTTAAAGTACTATATTATCACAATATAAACAAACCCATTATCTAGTAATTGTTGCATCATCTACTATAAATGCTATCTCTATGTAGGGATGGTCTTTGAATAGACTGAAAATGGCAGAGTTCTAGGATTGGAACCAGCTTCCGGTTTCGACAGTTTGGAGCGATCTTAATTCTAGCCATTCCTAGCTACGTCAGGCTTCTCCTGTACACAATTTGCTTCTGCTAATCTTCACGAGTTGACAATTTTTTTTGCAAAATTATGTAAGAAACGAGCTGAAATTTGCTGATTTTTCAGAATTTTCAATTTAATGACAGGCATACAAGTTCTGAAACAGAACTTTGAATACCAAAATAAGCGTGATTGACGTTGGTAACCTGCTTAGATTTGTCCTCTTTTGTCTTTTTCTCCCTCTTTTCTTCTTCCTCTTCGTCTGAGTCCTCCCACTCCTCCTCCCCTGTCTCATATTCCTCGTATTCCTCACTATCCCACTCTTCCTCATCCTCGTCATCTGCCACGAAGTCTGTCGTGTTCCTGAGACCATTGTCTCTGAATAGAAACAAAAGTTTTGTAAAAATTTTGATGGTTTGTCCAAACTTGAAGTAAACTTGAACTAAATTATCTTGAACTAAGTGTCATCAATTTTTCACGCACGCTCATAAGCCTAATCTGAAAACATGGCTGTGAAAAAAAATTGATAAAATCGAGTAAAAATACCCGAGACATCCGATATTGGCCACGTGATGACAAACCTTCTTACAAGAATTGCTAACGCAATAGATCTGTAAACAGTTACAAAATATGGTAATATTGTTCATACAACAAATAGCAACACAATATAAATTTGTTCAGTTCCTTTTTTAATGATCAAAAATAATGTTTTTCGAGCTAAATAGAAGAATCTGAATTAGATTTTTTGTTCCGACCCCACTTGTGGGGGGGGGGGGGGGGGGGGAGGAACTATATACTCAACTGGGTTTTTTGTTCAGATAATTTTGCTCGATCGATATATTCATCGTAGAGAAATGTGAGCGATATCATTAAAAAGCTGGTCCAGGGTAGAATTAAAAATTAAAAAGATTTTTTTGATTTTCGTTTTTTTTTCGAGGAGTTATCGAGGATTGAATTTTTGTGTGAACACGGGATATTTGTTCACTTTTAGTGTAATTTTTCTTCAAATTAAGATGTTTTCTATAAAAACAGTATTTCAAAATAAAATTTCACGCCAAAAATTGAACCAATTTTGTGTTCCTAATAGACTAAATGCGATAAAAACACTAGTTCTGGTTTCATAGTTCTAGTTCGCTATCAAAAAAAAAATTCGAGTTCTATTTGAGAGCTCTTTTTTTATAAAACTTTACTACTTTTTTTGCTTTTTTAAGTCACCTAGAGACTAGTCACTTTTCATATCGTGGTTCCGTTAACGACAAACCTCCTTTACAGTCAAATGAAGATCAATGAAATCAAAAAAAATCATTCTAAGGAATTGCTCATGTTTTGCCATTACGGAACAGTGCAATATGTTCCGTAATGAGCATTAATTGAACATGGCTAGTAATTTGAGCGGAGAGCTGATGGCTGTTATAACTTTAAAAATAATTTTTTAAAAAATTCACAAACTTGCAAAAAAATGTTGAATTGTTTCGTATTATTAGTTACTTTTGAAATATTTTAACATTATCCAATTATTGATAGTTCCCATTGCCTTAGAGAAGACGTTCAGTTGATCAAAGATAAAGTTGTCAGAGAAAAGCTTATGACTTCGACATTTTCCTCTCGCACTTTTCTACATAAGTTTTTGTTTTTGCCTGTCTTTGTTATTCTCATAGTCAATAACTTGTTGTAAGATCCAATTGAAGAAATATGAATGTCAAACAAATTTGTCGTCCTATCGAGTAATAATTTAGCGTATATACTGGCTCCGTTGAAAGCTATTGAATTTATTGGCTTTGATACTACGAGTTTCCTCAAAAATTTCGTGTTTCTAATGCATTTTTTCATATTTGAGTTATTTTGATAGAAAAAAAGAGTCCCTTTGCTCATAAAATTTTAATTGAAAATAAAAAAGTGACCTTTTCTTTTTTAGCGCTTTCGACACTTTTCTTGTTCAATTTTTTTCTTGAAATTGCTGTTTTTGCCTGTTTTTGTTCTTTGGGTAGACTTAAATTGCTGAGAGGTCTTATAAGCTTGTAATTGAAGATTGAATGAATGACGTTACCTGAAGCAGTCAGTTTATAGCGAATAATCTGAAAGTTTATGATATACGTTTTCAAATATTTTTCAAGTTTTTCATTTTTTTGTTGTTCTTTTCGTCAATTAGTAACTTGTTTTCATTAATGCGAGTTTCCATCCAAGTTATTGTATTTGAAAAACAAAACATATTTACTGATATTATTTGTCACTGATTTTTTGTTTGTTGGACAATATTGCGTTTTTTAAACGTTTTTTGAGTGGTCAATTTTTTCGTTTCTTTTTCTCTTCTTTCAGCACAATCGCGTAATAACAGATCCCAATGGTTTCCAAATGTGTCCCAAGTAAATTTAATTAATCTCTCAGTAAAACTCCTTCAGCTGAATTAGTAGAAATAACAATTGAATTAAAAATACAGAATATTCAGACAAAAGCCAATGATTTTAATGGTAGCAATAGTTTGTGTTTTCGCAAACCGTTTGTAATTTTTTGAGTTTTTCTTTAGTTCGTTTCCATGGCTGAGTCTAACCAAAGACAGGTGCTTTTGGTTTTGTGATGACTTTTTAGTAATTTATCAAGGACTATTTAGTTAAAGCTAATGATTTTAAAGACTATTGAAATTTCTTGGTTTAAAAAATGTTGACTAATTTTTAATTTTCGCCTCATTGTTCGTTCCATTTGTCGATTTGTTACCTAGTTTTAATAAGCAAACTTTCCATCTGCTGTATATTTGGGAAACGTTAAATTTGTGTAGTTAAGATTTTATCTGACTGCATTTTGACGTTGTTACTAGGTGCTTTTAAATTTAGATATTGAGTTTTTGCCGTGAAATTTTTGTTTTTGCTAATTTTGTTGTTTGTTTTTTGTCTTGCAGTCTCTTTAATGTCAAATTTCGCTGTAATGAGGCATGGTATTAGGTATTTCAATTAGCAGATAGGTTGTGTAAGGATTGTTTTAACTCAAGCATCTATTTTTGTTATCTCTTCATTTGGTTGACACTTAAGTCAAAAATATATGAGCTCTGGTCGGAACACCATGTGCGAACATCACAATAACGAGCCTCCTTGTTCTATTTCTCTATTCAAAATACTTATTCCCATTGCATGGTCTAGTTAAATTTTCATCCTAATTTGCTTTGCTGAAAATTGGTTGTGAAATGCAGATTGTTAGAGCTGTACTAGTTCTCTTCATCCACAAGAATTTGCAAAATACTTTACTCAAGATGACCAATTTATCTCAAGAAATCAGTTTTTTTAAGTTTCTTTCGCAATGTTCCATTTTTTGATGTTGAACCGCTTCTAGCAAGGCTAATTTAGTGTTGCTGGTAGATGCTTGGGGCATTCACTGAAAAAATTGAGGAAAAATCAACAATTAATATTCTCAAAATGTCAATTCCTCGACATGACCCGTCTCGACCTTTATTTGTTATTAAAAGACCTTTGATTGACTTTACCATGAATAGACTTTACTTCGAACACCTACAAGAATTATAATGTCTTTTCGTAAGTCTAGTCCTAAACCTGGTTTGGCTTGCTTTCACCTCTTTTTAGACATTCGCGCATTCAAACGGAATTGTTCAATCCGTGATTTAGAGTGCGAATTTCTCCCCCCAAAGTTCCCCTCACAGTTGGTCTTATTACTGCTATTTTTGGTCTGGGACATAAACTTGGCCATTCAATTGATTTAAATATACTGCGAGACTTTTTTGTGTTATACTAAGTCTGCTTTTATCAACACACTTTGTAGTTTTACTTTTGGCATCTGATTTGGACCCAGACACACTGACAGATGACTTCATCACCACCACGTCTCCATGACAACCACCTCCCCCACCCCCCAACACTGACAGAGTTGAGGCTGAGTCAATACTTGTATCATGCAGCAACCCCCCTCTCGCTTCTGGTCTTGCCGTATGTTGTGTTCGCTGCCTTCTGCTGATTGAGTCAATGGATGTCTAATTGAAAATGTAGAAAAAATTGGATTAATGTTGGGTTGGTCGGCAGCATTGAACTAGTTCTTTTTCGAGCAAGACTTTCCGATATTGATCTTGCAAGAGCTTAAGTCAGGCTCTCATTTTAGGCGTCATTTGCAAGTCTCTTGTAAGATATTGCAAGATAAGAGACAGAGTTTGACTAGGGGGTGGACTGTCGGGCGGGATTTAGAGGCATATTATATCCATATAACCTTGACATCTCCCCAGTTGAAATATTGAGTTGAGAGCAAACTTGTGGGCGCTGGATTGCCCTTCAAATCTGTCTGTGCTTCGCCCAATTTGTCCTCTAGGAACTGCAGATGTTGGTCACGTGTGGGTGACGTCACACTGCTGTGGTCTCCCATCATCATTACATCCAGCAGAGTTGGAGAGGCTGTTTAAACAGACCTACTAGATCAGACTGAAAGAATTTTGGCATTATGGGTTTCGGCTAGACCAAACAGTTAAAAAAATTGGCATTGGCTAGACGGAAGGCGCGACCAACGTTCTTCTAGAGCGTTGAGTTGAGTTGCACCGGAACCCCTATCGGCGACCCAAATTGGTCTGGCCAATACATCTCTGGGGTTTGGGACCTCATCGTGGGTCTCCTCAATAGAAATTGGCACAAATGTGAGCAAGACTTCAATTTTGAAAACGCAGCAAAAAACGCAAAATGAGATACAAAAATTGCTAAGGAATCATATTGCTCTTTTCAAAGCTTACCACTTAAGCTACCCGCTTTGAGCTGCTCGCTTCTCGATAAAACCGTCGCCGATCTGGCACTAGGCAAATCACCTGCCGGACTAGTCTGGTGATCAGTCACACTCAACACATCTGTCTGGGTCAATCTAGAATTGTCCCCATTTGACCTCTCATCAGACGATCCAATCAGATCTGACTCATTGTACTCACTTCTAGTAGTTGTTTCAGTGTTGTTATTGTCTCTGCTGTCAGTTCTGCAATCTTCAGCTGCACTGCTTTCGTTTAGAAATTGCATTAGTCGCTTTCTGTGCAATTTTGCTGAAGTTGGTGCCTTTTTACGGATGTGTTTGCGAGGCCTGGTAGCCGGTAGACTAAAAAAGGACAGATTGGCTCAAAATTATTTTTTGGTTTAAATGATCGAAGTTAGCTACTAAATTCTAAGAATACGGACTTCACTGGAGGAATACTGCTGGAATGAATTGAAGGAGCATATTTTGCAAAATATCGAATTAGCTACTGAAAATGATTTGATCCATGTTTTTTCTCCGAATCGGCTTAATCTAGCTTATACAACCTTTTTTTCAAGAAATATGATATCATCATTTTTCATTTCGAGGCGCTGCCTCCGTTTAATAATCTTAACAGAAGGAATGTCCACTTTCGTCGTAAGCAAAATGTGCTGCACGAACCTTGTTGGGCAAAAAAATAACAAAGCCGCTTGAATTAAATAATTTTCAGCTCTAAATTACAGTTTAGAAATAATGTATCTCAATAAGAAAAACAGGTGGTCTAAGTTTTTTCCATAGAGACATAAGTTAAAAAACCCATAGTCTTTTTCAAAATTTTTTGATTTTTTGTTGTTTTTGGCCTCGAAATAAAGGCGAGAAATCTGACCATTCAAACAATATATGAAACAATTAAATACAACTTTAAAGATAAACCCAAGCAAAGCTCCAGTAAAACTGGAAATGTTTCACTAAGAAAATTTTTCCCTTTCATTTTTCAGTGGAAACTTTAAAGTGTTTTAGATTGTAAAACTTAAATCTTTTTCTATGAGTGCAATCTAAATTTCATAATTACACAACGAATTATGGTTTCTTTTTTGTTAGATGAGTAAACAAAAAAATGAAATTTTTAGCTACAAAAAATGCAAAATTGCGCCTTTTTGAAGTAAAGTCGAAGCAGGAGGAACTTTAATATTAAATAACAATCAGATAACAAAGGAAAAAACTTAACAGGACAGGCCCTGACCTGCAATTGAAAGTACTTTAATTGACTAGAAAAACTAGACTTAGAATGGATTGCGAATTGATTGGGAAAACCATTTAGGAGAGAAATGATCAGAAAAAAAAGAACGGCGAAAATCAAAGTCAATTTGCCACATGTGAACTAAAAACCACTAGTACAAAGGCGAACTTTTGTTCAAACGGCGTTTTCTCACTCTGCCTTAAAATTGGAGTGACTAAATTCACACACCAAAATCTGTTTTTTTTGTTCACTTCCTGTTCCGGGTTGACCAATAACAATAAACCAGAAAATCATGAAATTGTGTTAACAGACCGTTAAGAAAGCATAGTCGGAAGACTTCAAAACTGACTCGAAGTGAAACAAAACTTAAAACCCTAGCCTCAAGTTCTAACACTACAGGTTAATTAGATATTATGCAATTCAATTCCAAATGACAAAGGAAGAATAAAAAGTGAATTAGAAAGAAAAGCAAAACAAGATGGTTTGTTTTTGGAGAATCTTCACAAGTTGTGGCTCGAAAACTATTTTTCGTATCAGATTATCTGATAGAGCTGATTTAAAATAGCTCATGGTGACCGAATGATAGAAAAAAAAGATCTTCAAAGAAATGAGATAAACCTTGAAACTGAAAAGAATTAAACGAAACCCAAAAATTTGTTTCTTTATATTTTCTCTAAAAGTTCTCTAAATGTCTCACAAATAGTTCCAACAGAACAATAAGAAACAGTTTTTGTAATGTTTGTTTTTCAGCATTGTAGCTTTTGAGCAGCCCCACGAAAACCCTCAGAGCTCGAAATCAATTCAATCATTCAAACAGACTTCAAAAAACGACAGTTTTTTTAAAAAATTAAGCTTAGAAAATCTGGCCTATCAAACCTTTTAATCTCTGAGTAGCAACACTCATAGGAAAACTATCAACAAAATTTTGGACAAAAATATTACAAAATACAGAAAAACAAAGAAACTGAAGAATTGTAAAATTCAGCAAAAGTATGGCTAAATGAAAAAGAAAAAAAGGATAATAAATTTCAGTACAGAGCAATCTGCCAACCAAACTACAGTTTATGATTTTTTTCTCTAAATTGTGTCGTGCTTCTTTTGAATGAAGGGTTTTGTTACTGACTTGCTAACCCGGCCTCGCACTGAGTAGTTTTTATTTTAAATACGAGAGGTCAGAGTCTTAAACATTTAGGCAAATCCCGACTTCTTTGGCAAAAATATGTGGGAAATAAAGGTATGTGGAGCTGAAAATTTTTAAACAAATTTTTGTGCATTCCAATTAACGAATTTTGTCGGCTTATTAGACTGGTCACGATCTGTTGTTTTGATTATGAAAAGTTTCTCCTATCATATACTCTCCTATTACATACCAATCAAATCCAATACACCGGTCGATTTTCATCATAGAGAACCAAACATACCAAACATGACAAACCTAACTTTTTTTCGCTCTTCTGGAATATGTATTTATTTTTGTATGAGTAGTAAATATAGGGAGCACTGGGAAAGGGGGGGTTATCATGCCATGGGGATAATAGGGTATAGATTTGCATGGGGATAATAGGGTATAGATTTGCATGGGGATAATAGGGTATAGATTTGCATGGGGATAATATGGTTTATAATTGCATGCGGATAATATGTTATATAATTGCATGCGGATAATACGTTATATAATTGCATGCGGATACGTTCTTATGCGGATAATGTGGCGGTAATTGTCTCGCCGTCTGACTTTCTTTTTCCCCTAACTTGACCGTCCGCTTATTGAACTTAGGCTAAAGAAACTTTCGTACAAATTGAACTGAAAATAAAAATTGAATCAGGGCCGTTCAAATTAAAGCAACACACCAAACAAAATCTGAACAAATCTTGCACAAAGTATTTCTCAACACTATTCTGAATTCAACACACTATGAAATTGAGTTTGTACACTGTCCTTTTCACTGTTCGCCGCTACTTTCTGTAGCTTCTAAATCAATGAATGAACAAAAACTTTGTTCCTCCTCTGAGCTGCTTCTATCAAAGTCAACAATTTGGTCATCAGAAATGTCCTCATCTCTTATTCCTCCCGCATTAATGAAACCAGGATCGGGCGGCGAATAGTGGCTGGCATTGTCCAGTAATAGGTTCAAGTTATTGCCGCAGTGTTTTCTCATTCTTTTCTCCGGGGGTGGTAGATATGTTGGAAAGTCCCAATCCACTTCAGTGTCACGAAAAATTTCACTTAAATTGTCACTACTCTCTGTACTGAAATCCCAACTTATCTGACTTTGGTCAGGATCAAACCATCCGTGCGAACTAGACATTTCGCTTTGATTATCGCTCACCACAGAAAAATGTCCATATGGGAGCGTTCGCAACCCATCTCCGCAGATATATCTCTTATTATCGAATGCGGATAGAGATATTTTATTAGCTGTCACCGTTTTCAGTACATGATTTTCGGATGTTATTCTTGTGTTTACTGCTCTAACTGGTTTCGATGTTTGGAGAGTTTCTTTATATAATTCGTGGGTGAGAAGTTTTTGGGCTGCCCTGGTCACACCTTTAGCAGACAACTTGCGACAACCTAAACAAGGTAAACATGTTTTACAATAAGCTCTTAAGTTTTGTTATGTAGTTTCCTCCAACGCACTTGCATTCAATTTACTGAGGGAAGGGGTTAAAAATTATTCATTATATGGACTCACTTTTTGATGTGATTGAATACATTTTGGGTTTGAGGCACACAAACTCGGATATATAGTCTCCACTGAATTCGTCCTTGAATTTAAGGACTTCAGACTTATTGTTGTTGACGTGAAGTGCGTGGTCTTCTGGATAGGATGAAAAATCGAATTCTTTTTTTACTTCCGCAGATTGGTTGGCTAAATCCTCATACAGATCGTTTGACTCAATTCTATATATGAGGCTGTCTGTATCCGAGTACAATAGACGACATTGAAAGTTTTGTCGCATAACTTGATGATGAAAGCGGTACATATAGTACTTAGACAAGTCGAGCACAGTTGCACCCACAATAGTCGGCGTATTCCACGTTATAATTTTCGGCTTGCTGCACATAGCGGCCATGTTCTCCCCAAATATTTTGAATCTCTCAAATTCGAATTTCGAAACAAGTTTTTCTGCTCTCTCCGCATTTCGTGTAATTTCCACCCTCGACTGTCGCCTTTTCGACTCAATTGTTTTGCCATATACAGAATTATTCATGAGTTTATAATAATTCTGTTGGAATTTATTAGTTGCGTTTTTCCGCATATTGCTATTCAAGGTAATCTACGGTTCGAGCCATCGTTCCTGATTGAATTGCAGCACGCGGTGAAGTTTCGTGATACGTAATCCAAGTTGCACATATAATTGGAGTAATTTATAATGGACTACGTAGTTTTTCTTGTCAAACAGTGTTTGCAGTAGTTTAAGGACCTTAGATTCAGGAATATTGTACTGCTCTTTTAGGTTGAATTGGAAATCGCTTAGCCACACGTCTTGTACAATTTCCTTAACAGGCGCTAGCGGATAATCCCTTTGGTTGTCTTGAACGTCTGTAGGACACTCCAAATCTACTTCAGTGAAGTAGCCGATGGCAGAATCCTGAGACATATTCAAGATCTGGCTAATGGTAACTTCATTGGCAAATCTAAAGCTTCCGATCGGAAGCAGCTCTTTCTGCATCACATCACCATACAAATTATTAGCGTCGAGGCACAACCCGAATGTGGAAGCCTCTCCTGGGTTGAAGCCCGGTAAGAACTGATTGTTGGCTTTGAAGTACCTCGTTTCGAATACGGAAGTAATTCCGCCTCTTACTGACTGTTCAATCATGTGCAGGTGCTCGGGTTCTGTCAAAAGTTCTACGTGTGCTTTTGTTATCCGTAAAGCTGCATCTTTTGCCATATTTGGCGCTGTGAAAAATTGCGCCACGTCCAATCTGTGTGTCTGGAAACTGATTTCGCGACAGTATTCTGAACAGCAGGCCAGAAGGGCAACGTCCAATTTCAAATAGGAATCGTGGTAGTCCTGCATTGGCTCACAGTTTAGCAGCTGCCACATCTTCTTCGCTTTATCTAATTCGGACTCATTGATGGATATTTTTCCGTTTTCCAAAGAATTCGTCCATTTGCTGAGAGCCGGCAGCTCCCTCTCCGCAAACTTTGACCGGTCGCTCATGTAGGAATAAGGGTAATAACCCTTCTGCTTCAGAAGTTGTCTGTCAGGTGCAGGAAAATGGGCGAACATAGACTCCATTATACCAAACTCTGACTCTGGCAAGGACTCCACCAGCCTTTCGAGAGATCCGTTGAAGAGTTTGTAAGAATCAACGAAGCGTAGATATTCGTAAACAGGTACGACCTTCTTGTCAGCCCTCTCAATTCTATCAACTTGCACTCCCAGCATCATTGCTATGTATTTTTCGTCTGTTGCTGGTATGACGTTGATTGTTGTTGTCGGTTCGCACTTTTGCAGACTAAGACAAATATGATGGAGGTCATAAATTTGGATGTTGTGTCCAATTACGGGAATAAAATTGGAATTCCGGCGCGCCCTGTTACACTGTGGGTGGGCCCAACCCAGGAAGCCGCCGCTGTAATGGCAGTGGTCCAGATCTTTTTCTTCAGTTTCTGAGAATTCGTTCTCACAAATCCAACACTGTTTGCTCGCATCTTTATGAAGTGATGATCGGTTACCACGGAAGAAAGGGTGTTTGCGCTTCTGTTCGTGTATATCCTTAGCAAGTTTATGAATCATTTGAACGAAATTTTTCATGCACTTTTCCGAGCTGTCCAAATGAGTAAATTTGGGCTCGGGGTTGCCGTGCTCAATAACAGTCAATGCAAAGCCACATGGTTCGTGAACTTCAATTGGTCGCGATGAAGCTCTCTCTTCTCTTGGAGCACAGGAGGGCACGGGTTTGAGAAACGACTCGAAATCAAAATAGATGACTAAGGGAGCAAACCAAGTAGCTGACCAGTTAGTGAATTTGTATAAATTATTGTCTGGTTTTGGCATGCGGATAACAGCTGGTGGATTATTACCGCAAACTTCAACATGATCTTTAAATTGTTTAACATCCTTGTGACACAAGTAAAGACAGTTCCGGCATAAGTGAAGAGTTGACCTGAATTTGATGTTTTTGATGAAGCAGAACAGCCTGCACAAATCTTTGATAAGAACGTAATGGTGTTTATCATTCTCATAAAGAAGAAGCAAATCGAGGCTCAATTCGGATGTTGTCCTTTTAGACACCCGCATTGGAAACAAATCTCGGTTTTCAAATCCAAAAACGTTAACCTCTACGTCGTTAAGTGCTTCAAACTTATCAATGTCATTGAAACCCATGGGCATTGAAAACTCACCAGCAAGCTGAAGCGATGACATGTTTTGATAGAACTAGGGTGATGTTAGCTTTAAAGAGTCATTTCGTCCTTCTTCTCCCTCAAAATTGTTGCACTTAAGATAGGAAGCTGCGATAAAGCTGTAAATGAAACAGTTGTTGTCTGTATGGTTCCGTATGTTGAGAAGGGCTCTACAATTTTGTAACTTTGTTGGTAAGGCAATAAATGAAGATCCAGTGGCCGGTCTGTACTTGGCGAACTTGATATTGACGCGAAAAACTTTTTCAAGCAACCATCCACTTCCAGAAAAGGCAAAGGTGAACAACACAGCGAGCATTTTTTCCACCATTTCTACAAAATTGTCATTTGAGAGCCCTTCAGCGTACACAGGAGTCATCAGAGAGTTAGCGAAGATGGTGATACGCTCGTCGTCTTCATCAGGCTCACGAAATTGTTTGAAAAGTTGCAGTTCTGCAGAGAATTGAACTTTTTGCGGGCCCGCTGATAGTTTTTGATCAATCAGTTCCTGAATTCGCTCCTGTTTGAACTTCATGAACGCCTGGAGGTCTCTTGCTGGCACCATTTCGTCATCCGTGGGTTCTATTGAGTAGGATTGTAGACTGCCATTAAAAGCTGACTGATCGGGGGGTTGAGTAGGTTGAAACTCAGCACCAAAGACTGGAATTGAATGAACTGACCTTGCAAGTTGGGCATAGAGGTGCGAACTGTTGAATCCGAGGTGGCAAGCCCGACAACAGTTTGTGAACCTTGAATGTTGAGTTTGCATGTGTTCCTCCAGTTCTGACATTTTTCGAGATGTAAACTCACACAAAGAACAGTGATAAGTTGGTAATTTCATTTCATCTGGATGAAATTTTGTTTCATGGCGAGAGCGATTTCCTCTAGTGCTAAGCACAGAGTCGCAATACCGACAAGCAAAAGTCATGACGATAGAATATAACAACTTGACTTGAATATAACAACTTGAATTGAATTTAGGAAAGAATTGAATGATTCGGAAAACTAGTATTGCACTTTGTGGTAATTGCATTCGCTACGAAGGGTGTTACATGAAGGCATTCTGTATAACAACGTAGTTTGGTGGGCGCCAAATTCAAACATTTGAATTCGTCAAATTTTATTGGTTGAAACTGGCGGGAAATTTTTGGTTCGAATTTTTATTGAAAATAAACGCAAAAAAGTTGTAAAACACTTTCCGATTTCAAAACTATGTGCTAGTAGACCCTCAGAGGGGTCAAACCGAGTGTTGTTTTTGTGAATCACTTAAAAAAACGCATTTCAAAAAGCGGAGAAAAATGTTGCTTTCTTTTGAGTTTTTCAAAAAATTACCATTTTAGACCTCTTAAAAAACGGGTGGTTAGAGTTGTCCTACGCTGTCAAGTGTGATAAGCAAAATTGCTCCCCGGGACGAGAAACATAGGACCGCACTAAAAAATTGCTCTAAAACGAACAGAAAAAAAGTTATTTTTTCTGTCAATCATCATAAATCAATGTCATTAAATGACAATTACATGACAGAAACATGTGTCTTTTTTCTGAAGCCTTTTTCGATGACAGGTGTTATGAGAGAAATTGATGCCGTGGGCCCACAATGTGCAAAAATGCGAAGAAACGCGATCTAACATCTTTCCTTAGGGTACTTCATATGCTAATTAATGCCAGATGTTAATGTGACATTGATGACCAGATGTTTTGGAAATCGGTGAAGGAGCCATTTTTCGGCCATGATGCTTATGACCAAAAACATCCAGCATGTTCCCACGAAAACATTGCTGTAAAAAAAATTCCAACTTTTTTTTCCGTTAAATTTGACGAGCGTGATGAGATGTTTTGTAGGACACAGTGTGCTGAGGACCCCTGCACCATCAGTTTCATTCCAAGTGTTTTTTGAAGCCCTCATTTTTGGGGTCAAAGGTCAGAGGTCATCTATCAAAAAAAATTTTTTTTCTCAATTTTTTCAAAATTTTTTTTCACAAACCTGCTTTTTTTACCTTGTTGAACGAGAGCGCAAAGCTAGGCGGTGCTGCTAGAGGACGTAAAAACTTTTTTTAACAGAACCTAATGACATCATTTGGGTTTTCAGGTGCATTTTTTCGAATTTTATCTCTGACGGATTACAATTTTCCAATTTATGAATTGGTTTCAGAGTTCATATGCTGCTACTCTTTTGGCATAATGTTAACAGGTCTTTTGAGCCAAAAACCGCACACATTTTGCAAAACAGAAATTGTGTTAATTCCATATAACTTTAGGCTTAACAAGCAGATGTTTAGAATTTTTATTGATTCGGAAGTCTAATTGTGGATTATTACCACAAAAACTAAACAGTTCATAGTGATTGCAGTACATGAATGCCTGCTAGGAAAATAAAAACAGTGATTGCGTCATAGGGGAAAGTGAAAATCTTCCCTGAACAAGTTCGAACATGATCACTTAATTGAATTATATTTTTGTCTAAGTTTTGAATAGAAACACAAAACGGACAAAAAAGAAGTTTTATTACAAATTCAAGAAATAGAAACGAAGTAAAATGTATAACACACACACACACATGCACAACCTAACACCTCAAAACTGAAACAGTTTTTTTATATGAAAGTAAAGTTTTTTAGTTTTAATTAATTTAATTTAATCGAATAAGTCCATCAAAGAATTTTCTGGTCGTCGCTTTTTTGGTGCACCGCTAACGTTTGGAGTCTCTGAACACGTGGGTGTTTGGAAACTGTCGCTCAGAACCTCTCGCTTTGGCGTTTGAAAAGTTGTTCCGGACAGAACGTTCTCGTCAAAGGTATCGAAATCGTTTGGAGGGTTCCTGATTTTAGCAAAGAGAGATGGGCTGGGTGCCGGCGTAACAGTTGGACTTGGGTCAATTGCCGGTGTTGTGGGTAGACTAGATAGTGTCGATTCACTGTTTGGCGAATCAGGTGATGAACTGATTCCCCACAAATTGGCCAAATCATCACAAGCTTGATATGCTCCGAGTTGATTTTCAAACAAGGGTACGCACTCACAGTCGTAGCGGTAGAGAATTCGTTTGGTTTCTTCAGGTAATGTGTCCATATT
Organism: Convolutriloba macropyga; assembly: GCF_964194025.1. Taxonomy (NCBI): domain Eukaryota; kingdom Metazoa; phylum Xenacoelomorpha; order Acoela; family Convolutidae; genus Convolutriloba; species Convolutriloba macropyga. The sequence continues at coordinate 81,230,794 of NC_134471.1, read as the reverse complement.
ACAATCTTGAAAATGCTGGCAATACTTTTGCAGGTAAGTGACCTCCTGAGGTAATAATGCTGCATTCCGAAGGGTCTGTTTTTTTGGGCAGGGCGGCAATTGCATTTATAAGAAGCTTTGGAAGAAGACAGTGATGGTAAGTGTTCCAGACATTGTCTTGTTTTCGTTGTTGGAAGAGAACAACAAAGTTTTCATAAACTGTTCGATAAACCAAAGTTCTTTGACAAGAAGACTCTGATTCTGCGAGAATTTTAACCGACATTTTAAAAGTTAAGTGTTAAAAGAATTCAGTTAAACAGATTAGAATTTGTTGCTGGAAACAAACTGCATTTTGACTCAACACATATATGAATGCCGCCGAATTATAGCTCAGGGTTTCTGTGTACAACTTTTGCATTAGTTTCACGTAAGCTAGGGGGTCACATCTGTTTTTAATTTTGAGCCAACACACACAATTTTAATTTGAGCGTACCAAAGATTGTTATCTAGGGTTACATCTGTTTTCAATTAACTGTTGTTATATATTGTGTTCAATGTGTAGTTTCTTATCTGAGGTCACATGTGCTTTTAATTTGTAGTGTATATGATTGCTTTATGCCTTTGAAATTGAGTTCAACATGTAAGTTTCTTATCTGAGGTCGCATTTGTTTCTAATTTCTAGTGTATATTAGTGCTTCGAAATTGTGTTCAACATGTATGTTTATTATCTGAGGTCTCATCTGTTTCTAATTTCTAGTTTATATGAGCGCTTTATGCATGTGAAAATTGTTCAAAAGATCACACTCGTGCACCATATGTTTGCCATAAAATTCGTAATGAACAGACTCAAGTACGCCGTAGGCGTACTTGAGACTGTATTCGCCAATCATTTGTTTTTAATTGAGTGTTTGATGACACACGTGTAATCCAAGCTTGCCGCCGCCCCTGAGTTTGAGCGCTCACAATTTTATTTGAGAGAGATAAAATTTGGTTGCACCATGCCTTTCACTTCCACTAAAGATACAGAATTTGGCGATTGTTATTTTGACATTTCGAAAACTGATAAGCGCTTAATCAGAGCAACTGTGAAAACGTATGAAAGGACGGGTAGCTATGTGTTTCTAAAATTGTTCAAGAAAGCGGAAAGCGATTACGAATTTCAGCAGAGAGTTTCTCTAACTGTTCAAGAATTTGAGAACTTGATTGAAAAGTCAGCAGATATACGCTCTCAGTTCACAGAAGAGGAATTAACAAAACCCCCTGCAGCAAAAAAACCACGATTCCAACAAAAGTCAGAAGAAATTTCCAAGACCAGCAACAAAAATGGTTGAGGCGATGTACGAGCGCTCACCACATTACTTTAAACAATTTCAAAAACAGTTCAAGTTTCAGATTGTCGAAGAGAAACCTACCCTTTCTAACACAAATGTTTATGCAGTGTGTGCCCATTTTGATTCTGAGTTTTGCGGTTTAGTAACTAACCATTATCACGTTTTGCTTGATACAACAACTTTCGAAAAGGAGACTTTGAAACGAAACCAGAATTTTCCTGTGCATTGTATTTTTACAACCTTCAAATTTTTTTTTTCGACTGCAACAACTTTGGAGACTAATGGAGACGTTTTTACAAAGCTCAAATTGGCGGTTGAATTCAACAGCTCCGCAGATAAAGTTGACTCACAGAGAGTACGCAAACAACTGCCAGCTTTTGCCTGCCACAATAATATGAAAATTAGCAATGCAAAACAAGTGAATATAAATCAAAAACCCTGTGCGAAGATGCCAGTAGTTGCTCAAAAGACGATCTACAACGCCCTTCCTCCATCGAAACAAGTTCAAACTGATTTTGTTAATAGTGAAACTATCCGAAGAGTTGAAAACATTTTGTCTGGTCCTCATTCTGGTGCTTTTTGTCAAATTATGGATATTTTTGTTAGTGAATACGGAAAATTGAATATTGATAAAGATTTGTTGAGTGTTCGCCTTGTGTACGAAGAAAAAATTAAATTTTGAAAAAATAATTTATTGCAATCAAGGAAGGGTTAATACAGCATATGAAAAGCAAAGCGAATTAATTGAGCATCACTCAGTTTTACAATTTTTTGTGAGTTAAAAATATAATGAGCAATATAAATACAAAAAAGTCCACAAAGTTTTGAGTTTTTACTTTGAATTGGCTGATCCTTCAGTAACTGATAAATTTTTGCATTTTCTTCTAGAGAAATTATTCTTTGGTAGACATCATTGTATGACGAAATAGACTGTCCAAGAGGATCAGCAAAGAACAATTGATCCTCCTCCTCTTTCTGGCACAATAGTAACCAATGAGTGCCAAAACTTTCTGCAGTTGCAGCGTTAACAATTAGGAAACTGTTTGGTTTCAACTTTTGGGGAAAATTATTTGCTGCAAAGACACCCAGAAATTTATGCTTGAGTAAAGCACATCTTTGAATAAGATCATTGATATCATCTTCGTCCATTTTTTTTAGTTTGTCAAAATGTGATTCTTTGATACTCTTCTTGCACTATCAACAAAAATTGTACTAGCTTTTTCACCAATAATGAAAATTTCAATATTGTTTGGTAAGGCCACAGAAAATTTTAACTCAACAGATATCGAACAGTTTGTCAGTTCAGGGTGAATAAAGTCATGGGATGCTTGTTGGGTACTGGTCAAATCAAAAACCATTATGAAATGGTTTGGGTAATCTGTCAAACTTATTCCATGTCCATTATCAATGTAAGCTAGATCCGATATTGTATTAAAGTAAAGACGTTTGTCGTCAGCTGTAGATATGGGACTATCTGCCACAGGCAAACCGTTTCGATATACATAAATCTGCTCTAGGTTGAATGTTCGGAAATGAAATGGATTTTGCCGGTTGTTACCCAGAAAAGCTTCATTTGTATTTAAGCAGATCGCTAGTCGGCGAATTGGTTCTCTCGCAAATATGTCTTCTTGTTTCCAGCTGTGTAGACCCGTTGAAGCCAGAAACGTTTTAGTGAGGGTTTCAAGGTGAGGATAGGAAGCGGGACTACTCAATACTGTTTTTTCAATGGCGGACACAACAGTGTCATTAAGGGTCATCTTCCGCACATACAAATTAGCCTCGACAATTTTTACTTTGTATTGTTTCGCAGCCTCATCAGACATTATAACAAAATCATCAATTGAGCTTCTGAATGCAATTCGAAGTGTCACACCACTTAGCAGATGTCTGTCGCAAGTGAAGAAGTCTACAGCAATTTTGCCATAGAAAGTGCACTCAGCTGATTGTCTCACCAAAGTTTTTCTTCTGTTTACTTCTGCAGTTGATAGCGCTCCCAGGTTTTCCTCATAAGAGTAGCTCTGACAGGCCAGCCATGTGTTTTTTGCATTTTTATTATGTGAGAACTCGGTCTCAATGAAACTTTTGTGAGCATAATTTCCGTTAGCATTTGAAATTTTCAGTCCATTAGCAGACACTGTACAATCAGAGAATAGTGAATGTAACACATTATTGCAAAAGTAGGGAGAATCTGTTTTTGTAATGTCAGCGGCGGCTGTAGCGTCATATTTCAAATCAGCTTCAGAAGACTGGACAATTTTACATTTAACTTCGAGGAAAATTTTTTGTAAATCAATGAAGTTGTTTCTGTCACCAGCGACTTCAAACTCTAACATGGGTCCATTTGGGCTGTAGATTGGACCCAATTTTTGACAAAAACTACCATCAAAAGTCACCAGCAGTGAGGGTTTTTCAAATAAATCCAATGAGCTGTGAGTTGCTTCTGATGGTAACAAATTAGCGATCATCGTTCACTTTAGCAAAAAAATCCGACCGACTTCTTTTTGGTGCTCTATGCGTTGAAATGGTCTTTCTGCGTTTCTCGCCTACTTTCATTGGCTTGCCTCGTATTGATTTCCTCCGACGTGAAGTAATTCGTCGAGAGCCCCCGGTCTGTTTTTTAACAGTTTTTGAAATTGTGTTCTTAATTGCTTGTTTAGGAGATTTTTTGTTGCCCACTACATCCAGAATCTCTGGTACACTTTGTTTCAGGAGCTCTTTTCCGATACGTTTAGCAGTTGGCAAAATGAAGCGACGTGCTAGGGGCAGTGCAACACGTCCAATTCCTGCAGCTCAAGTGCCAAAACCGCTTCCTCTTTGTCGATAATGTCCAGAGAAATGAGGCAAAGACGTCGCTTGATTAGCATAGTAAGAATCCATTCTATTGGGAAAACTTTTTGAATTGTAGTGTTAGAATAACTTTTCCAGTTCCCGAAAACGGAACTAATTGTCCTGTTTCCGTCCGCAGTTCAATTGAAATTGATTGAATTGTGTTGGTCAAAAGTTTTTTGTAGTCTAAATTTGTAAAAACGATCCGATGAGTTGGTTCAAGCTCACATACACTACCGTTTTTCAGACGTTGTTTTGAATCAATGACTCTCAAAAGAGGAGCCTTAGTGTCACCAACGTATTGGTATTCAATTGTTTGTATAGATGAAAATAAGATGCTTTCCAGCACAAAGGTCGGCTGGAAGTTCCCCATAATATGCTTTTGTATCATCACTTTTCATAAGCCTGCTTTCATTTGGATTCATTTTGTACCCAATATGAAATCCGTTACCGTCAGGAATACCTTCAAAGCCAATGATGCTAGGGATTTCTTCACTGGGAAACGTAATTCCCTCATATTTCCCTAGCAAAACTTCGTATTTTCCAGAGCTCTTAATTTCTCTGAAAGAAAAATGGGGTAACCCAACTGTGCGCTTAATTGTGGCAAGAAGTTGCGCCACCGTATCAAATGTTCCTGGCATAAAAGCTAGTTTTTGCCCGCTATAAGGTCTAGAAATAACATTGGCTCCAGAAGACATCTTTTGGGAATCTTCATAATCTTTTAAGTTGTATACAGTGAGATTTCCGTTTACAATATTTTCTATTTTTGTTGGGAATATGATTTCACTTAGCGCCACTCGCCAATCACCTGAAAGTTGGATTTCGTCATTAAAAAAATTCCGAAATGATGCAAGTGTGTTTGAATCAAATATTTCCATTGAAGCTGATGAAACCACGTGAACTGTAAACTCGTCTTCAAACCGGTTATTGGACATTTTCAACGAGAGGGAGCCTGACAAGTTGTAATTCTGGTTGATAAAATTTTCCTTGAATTGATTCGTTGTTAGCGTCGACTAAAGAGTATGTTGGTGGGTTTAATGTAGGTATTCCCGTTATTTCAAAGACTTCGTCTGTGAATGATTGCTTATAAAATTTCCGGAAAGCTTTGTCCTTTTTAACTATTCTCACAAAATCCCCAACGTAAAACTTGGGCTTCTGAGTTGTGCTTTTTTGCGCGATCAATGACACTAACCGTGGTACATCGTTTTTGGTAACTTTATTTAGGGCAAGTTTGGTTACCCGATTTACTCTTGAATTGATTGTTTTCACAAATTGGTCTAATTGGTCAATGTAGGAATATGTCCACTTTTCTTCAAGGTACCGATGAATTATCTTTTTTAGTGACCTAATGTTCCTCTCTGCAAATGCAGACTTTTTTTCGCTGAAAGTACTGTATAAATAAATTCCACGTTTGTTGCACAATTGTTTGAAAGCTCCAAGAAACTCTTTACCATCGTCAACCCACACTTTTTCAGGCTGCTTATTTTTGATCATCTTTTGGAATGCTTCAGCTGTTTCCGTCGCATACTTTGTTTTCAAGGGTTCTACACGCAAATATCTTGACAGACAGTCAACTGCTACCAAGAGATATTTTATGTTACGGTTATACTTTGCTAGTTTGTCAACGTGCGCCAAATCCAATGACCAAATTTCATTAATGTCTTTTACAAAAACTTTAAGCCTGGGAAATTTTAATCGAATTGAACGGTACTTTGTGAAAGAGGGTTTTGTCTCCAAGTAGGGCTGCACTTTGCCTTATGGTAGCTTGCTCTGATTATGTAAGCGTTTTGTACTTCCATAGGAAGCTGGTCCTTTTAAATAAAGTTGTTCCAAACGTTTTACTTCAGGAGAAGAAAGACCATTTCTTTTGACTGGTCTTTTTTTTGTCTGTCGCTTCGTCACTTGTTTCTTCGTAATCTCTTGTTGGGGTTGATTTGGATCCACTACTGCGGGGTTTTTCTCGGCTTGGGTAGAATTCTTGTTCACTTTCTGACGAATTTTCCAAGATTTGCTTGGCATAAGTATTTGCAACTAAATGTGGTGATATATCGAGAGCAGTCAAAATTTTTGAGTACTTTTTAATATCAATTTTTTTTGTGCTTTGCTGTAAATTATACAAAAAAGTAGAAACTTTAGCGCCCAGTGGTTCTTTATTGATATGAAGTACATCGTTTCCTCCAACAGAAATGACGTCAGATTGCATAATGTGTTCAAGTAAGATTTCAAATCGCTTAATTTTGTTTTTCTCCATTGGTTCAAGTTCAGATATTATAGACTCAAACTGAGAAACTTTTTGTTTCTTTAATATTGGTTCAATCTCACTGTCTTCGCTGACTGGTTCTGATGTTTCTTCCTTAGTAGCCTCCTTGTTTTCGTAATCACTGCTCATAGTTTCAACAGGCTTTTCTTCTTTTTGTGGTTTTTCAGACTGATTTCTTTGAAATAGTGATAGTTTAGCTGCCTTCTGTTCATAATAAGGGTTTTCCAAAATTTCATTTTTTACGGGTTGATGTGACAAAAACATTCGTTTTGGAATTAAAATGAATTCTTCCCTATGCATTATTCTTTTGTTAAGTATCGATAGCAAGAAAATCCAACAATTCTCACCAATTCTGTTTCTTTGGCTAAAAGTTTCCTCTTTAGTTTCAAACTTGTTTGATTAGATAATAGTGTTTTGAATGATTTCTCGTAACCTTCTAATTTGGTTTTATTAACTGGTACGTTTCCATTGACAATATTGAGTAAGCACTCGCAAAGGAATTTAATGAACTTATTTGGAGCTGTCTTGATTATTTCTCCTACTTTTGAGTCCGATGTATCTAGCATCTGCCGCAGCATACATAGTTCTTTCTCTCTCATCAGTTAAGTTGGTGATAACAGCTTTAGCTGATGGAAGATAGAAAATTGATGGACCTGGAGGAGCAATATTTGAACAGTAACGTAAGACGTCGGATGTTTTTTGGGTCTAAGTCGATTAACAAATGACCAAACTGCTTCCTGATTGCTAGCTCATAACTTTCTTTCAAAAATTGTGTGTTATTCAGTTGTCGACCAATAAAATTAATTTGCTGTGTGTCTCGTGGTGATTTGAACAAAATAATGTGTGTTGTATTCAAATCAATTGTTCTAGACCATTTGCTCTGTTGAAACAAGTTGTGTTTAACATATATTACACTAAGGTTTCTATGTCGCCCAGCAGTTGCTAATTTAGAAAACTCTTTGTCGTTGAAAATTTCTTCACATGAATCGTCAAAAACAAGCAGACAGTTTTCTAACTCTGAAACGAGTTCAAAACCAGAAAACTGTTTGAATTCTATGTTAAGGTTTTTTCTCTAATGACTGATAATTTGGCTGATCATGCTGATAAAAATAAAAGATTTTTTGAAACTCTGGGGAAAAAGTGCCATGTAGTAACATTTTGAAAATCAGCTCAGTTTTTCCGCTACACGATGGCCCGCAAACAGCCATGAACAACCTGTCAGAAGTTGAAATTATTTTGTTCATAACTTGGGATTAGGAAGAGCGTAACCAACTGTGCACGAGAGTAGAGAAAACCAAAATGTTGATTCTTCGCAATCAAGTTTGAAAAAGACTAATTTGATCAGAGAAACAGTTATGAGAAATATTAATATAAAAATTTGTGTAAAATATACCACTTCTGATCGAGGTAATCTCGAATTACAGAACCTCCAAGACTGTCTTTCTTGGTGCTCGGCGTCGAAAACTAAGTCAGTTATACCTCCGCCCGAATCCAACTGATCTTCCGCTTGACTCATTTTAAAAATTTATTTGTGAAAAATGAATTGCAAATTTGCTACAAAATTATTCAGCGATATATATTTCATACAATACATATTCAGAGTCTTTGTCATCATTTCTGAAAGTGATTGTATAATTTGCATTTATTGAGTCTACTTTATCTCTGAAAACAATGGACTCTACATCGTTTTCATTCACCCGCTGCTTGATTTCTTTGGGAAGACTATCATCGTCCAGAGACATCAGAATTGGTACTGCACGCTTGGGCATAGGTAAAAGGGTTAGTTTCAGTCTTCGCATTTTCTCTTGTATAGGCATGGTGCAATTGAAAGTATTCCACGAGAGAAAGATATTTCTTAAAAGCTTCTATTTCAGCGCCACCACACACAATCTGCTGTTTTCTCAGAATTGTTTGTCCACGAGAGTCAATCCTTTCCTCCTTGACTAGTGTTACAGTCAATTGATTGTCGGGCGCTATGCAACTGTTGACTGTCAAACTTGGAGATAAACTCACTTGAAGCAGTGATGGATTTGTCTTCTCTGGACGTCGATTCATTCATCAACCAGTGATAGAACAACAGGGCTTTCTTCCTCGCGCAATGCCTGCTCTTCTGCCTTTTTGGGCAACTCAGTGCATTTAGGTTGCAAATAGGAGTTTCTCGATATAACTTCAAATGTTCAACTTTCGGACAAGACAATGTCTCTAAATTTATTACGTTTTTCTGAAGTAGTTCCGTGAGAGTACTTGTTTTCTCTTTGCCCTTGGCGTAAAAGACCGCTAATGGAAATCGAAGAATAATGCTGTCTATGATTTGTTGCAAATAGCAGTAAGGATATTCTCCCGTTTCCCAGAGAAGACCGTGCAAAAACTTAGAAACCCAATGGTAAGAATTTTGATCACTTGAAGAGAGCGTTTTGTATGAATTGGGAGGTAGAAAAGAAATTATGTCGATAAAGTTCTCAGTAGCAATAGCAAGTTTAACTATGAAGCCAGATTTATTCCGAAAACCTTCAAAGTCGAGAACAACCGCTCGTGATTTCAGCATTCCAACATACTGAACAGTCGTCCTTTGAAGGTTTTCACGTAAAGACAAAATGCAAGGCCGGTCACATACTCGTTTGTGACTGGACAAGGTAAAACGTATGAGTAACCCGGTCCTTTTTCGCTAAACTCATAAACAAAACCCGCAGCGTCATGAAAAATAGCATGCAATCTCAAAATTTTGAAAGATTTGAAATATTTTTCCAGAGACGAATTATCAATACCAATTATTCCCCCATAGGGACGCAGTTTAAGAGCAATAACAAGATCAATTTTGGGATCCAAATGCAAACAAGTGGCTAAAAAGTACACAAATCTTTTTCCATAATCAGGATAATTTTCTTTCAAAAATAAATAGTTTTCGTGAATACTTTTTATTTCTACCGTCGCAATCGTTGATGTCATTCCCTTCCCCAAAATGTTTCAAAATGAATTTGTTTTTTCCTTACATGCCTCCCCAATTGTTTTGTCCTCGCGCTTCACTCTTCCCTCATATTGTTTCCGTACATGTAAATACATTCACTTTTGTCACCATGCAAATAATCCATACGCTATTATCCCATGTAGTAATCCATACGCCATAAAACTAAATTTAGACTATCCGTATGCATACCCTATTATCCCATGGCTAAGGATCATTCCATATTATCCCCATGCAAATCTATACCCTATTATCCCCATGCAAATCAATACCCTATTATCCCCATGGCATGATAACCCCCCCTTTCCCAGTGCTCCCTATATTTACTACTTGTATGTAAACTAATTGTGTGTTATTTCAGTCGTATGACCAGATGAAACCGCGGTTTGGAATCTGGTTCAAGTGTTTTAACTTTACTTGATTCAGAATCTACCCGGTTGGAGGTTTGGTGGTGAATTTTCGTAACAAATGCGGTAAAAATAGGTAATTTTCACCGCGTGTTTCCTACATCTTTTTTCCGTGAATTCAGTGAATTGTATATTTTCACCGCTTTCGAAGGAATTCTTACTAAAAACAAACGGATAGGGGAGCGAACCTCTCACGTACTGCCTGTCTACAACTTCTGAATGCACTGCGCCATCTGTCACTGACGTTTATGATATTTCTTGTGAACTTAAAGCAGATTCAGTAAACGTTGGAAAACAAGTGCAGTGAACTTTTGTAAAAAATTCGGTGAATTTCGCAGTGAATTTATGTAAGAATTGCGTTGAAATGCAGTGATTTATTTTTTTTCACGGCGTTCACCGCATTCACCGCATTTCTTGCATTAATTTACCGCAACAATCGACGCCGTGAACTTATGTAAGAAATGCGGTGAATTTCGCGGTGAATTTCTGTAAGAAATGCGGTGAATTTCGCGGTGAATTTCTGTAAGAAATGCCTTGAAATGCGTTGAATTATTTTTTGTCACCACATTCACCGTTATCAACGCGTTTTTCAAAAATTCACCGCTTTCACCCCATTTCTTACAAAAAATTACCCAAAAACCTCGACCAGTGCATTATATAGCAACTTTGCGAGTACGCGTATAAAAAATGATTCTGACCTTGAACTTATTGAAGTGTTCACTGATGACCTTGAAGGTGGACGAGTTGATCGAAGTGAACTTTTCCTGTCATGTATTGACGACCGAACAGTTGAAGGAGAAGTGGGTGTCAATGTTTTACTTTTGCGTCGTCTTTCTTTATTCCCTGTTTTTGTTCTGTGTCCTTTTCCTTTGGATTTCTTGGAACGCTTCCTACCACTATCTGAAATTTATTACATAACGTCACATTTTATATATTATTGTATTTTTTGGTTTTTGTTAAGTTTGACTCGGCCTGGTTGCAAAACGATTTCATCAAAGTTGACCATAATGACACAAAAATTATTGAATATTTGACGTTCTGCTACACAAAAAGTGCGAAGCAATGAACCAATACTATGAAAAAAACAATACTTGCTTGGAAATGTCTTCAATCGATAAATCTCTATTTCTACAAGGATTTTTTTCAATGACTTCATGACTTTCGAATGTTATCCAAAAGTGGAATTCTAAAGTCTAATTGTAGCTCACCTATTCGAGTGAGTTTATGACCCGCACACGCAAGCAGAGGACAACTGCCTGCAAACTTATCACACGCAGAGATGGTTGCCATCGCATCCTTCGTACCCTTAGCCACAAAACTCATCGCATTTTCACTCTTTTCACACAAAGCACTGGTGGCACCACTACCTCCCCCGGAATTCACCTGGGTCATGTGAATAAACCCTGGCATTCTTTCTGACTTGTCAGCTTTGATACCTCGACTACCACGCAGTGATAGGTTGTTTTTGTTATTGTTACTGTTGATGATAGAGTCAAGGTGTTTAAATGAAGACTTGATTTGTTCATTTTGCTGGTGTTGTTGTTGGTTTTGCAAGACAATGTTGAGATTGGTAGAAGATCCAAATACACTTTTCACCATTCCTAATAAACAGTTGGTTTATATGCTTTTTTAAAAAAACTTCAGGTGGATGTAGTTTTTGCTACCATAGTGTAGATCAATCTAATCCGTGTCAAGGTCTGACGGTTAAAACCGCTTTGAAAAGGTAAGAATAAAATCGTTTGTCCAAACTTACTTACCATAAAATGAACCATATATGGTCCATGGAAGTCCATAGAAATTTTCGTTTAATGATCTTGTCATGATAACTAAGTTTTCATATGTGGTAATCTTATTCGATTGGACTTTTTCATGAGAAGCGATTTTTCTCTTGAGTATTGCGAAAAAACGATTTTAAACAAGAATACCTTAAAATGAAACGTTTTTTGGTGAGAAGATCCCATGTGGTCCATTTTATTATGAGTAAGTTTTCTTATATGGTCCGTACTATGATTAGTCTTTCTCATATATGATCCGTTGGAGGCCAAAAACTTTCATTATAATGTCTGTTCTACGCTTTGTAAGTTTTTTATAAGGCCTTTAGTTTGGGTAAAACTTTTTTGGCAAAAATTTCCCCAAGTTTTGAGATTAACATATATTTTTGTGTTGGTACGGCGGGGTTAAAAATAGTCAAATAACGGAGAATAGAGTGCGAGCAAACAGAACAAACCGAGCCATAAGAATTCTCTAATAGCAAAAAAAATCTACGTATTTTTGTCTAAAAAATTGTCGGAGCAATATGTCAAATCGAAAGTAAAGGCTGAGCTCATTAGGCTTACTCAAAAACTGTAATATAAAAACAGAAAGAAAACGACAATCAAAAACTGTGTCAGCAATTCCAAACTCGGGAAAAAACGATACATTGAAAAAATTTTGCCTGTTTATTTTTTGCTGATCAATTAGTGTTCGAAAAAACAAATAAAATAACCATTTTTTTCAATATTCAATAATAAAAAGATAAAGCAACAGATTTCTGATCAGGATATAATCTTGCGAGTAAAAACTACCTATAATTATCGCTGCTATTAAATATTTAATAATATTCAATAGCGTCGATATTGATCGGTTATTGCTCTTCCCAGTACTAACTTCAACTTCAAATTATAAAAAGTTTATTGATGACTCAGCATGTTTGCTGGTTTTTTTTCAAGAGAAGAACAGTTGGAAATCGAGAACCTGGGACCATTTAATGAACACTTTTTTCATTTCATTTAAGGAAGCAATTTTTAATCAAAAATTTGAAAATAATGAACGATTCATAAACATTTTTCAATGGCGTTTTAGTGTAGGTGAACTATAGTAAAAGGGAGCCTCCGCTTCTTGGATTTTGATGCTGAGAAACGTAGTTTTGGAAACTAAATACAAAATGGGAAAACTAAGAAACTGCCAAATTACAAAATGTTTATAGTCGTTGTATGTTTTGTAGGTTTCAAAAAATCCATATATCGGGTTCTTCGGTTGGTAAGCGTTTTTTAGTCAACCCCGGAGCGGTGAATCCAATAAGGTTTTCTTAGGCTGGCAGTGAAACAAGATAACTGCCGTGAAGTGAGCTGACAGCTAAAAAGTAATAATTCTTTCCATCTGAATTCACCACAATTCCTGCAAAAAATTGTAAAATTATTTTTTCGCAACTTGTGACGAAATCTCTGCCTTTATTTCAAAAAGCTACTTCTCTTTTATGAACCACAAAACGACGTGAAGCGAAACAATTATTTGCAACATAATGGCGTTTTCTAATGGAGGGAAAACGAAACGATGAATATAATTTTTCAGAGGTCAAAAAATTTCAACATAATGTCTGTTCTACGCTAATGGAGGGAAAACAAAAAGATGAATAGAAACTACATCTTATATTATGCCCAAAGCGAATTGGACAAAAATTTAGCAGTTATGCAGTATAGTGTAGTGAACAAGGAGCAAAAAATTGACAAGACCCCTTACCTCCTTCAGGATTTCTGCAGTATTTTTAAAAATGCCTGCCTAAAAACCTCTCGGAAACCAACATCAAAAGTAAAAATTGAAACTTTTTTTTATTTTAGCGAAGATAATTTGAAAAAAAAAATACCAAATTAACCGCAAAGTATATCTAGAGGAGTCATAAAATGAAGAGCCACTTGGTCACACTAGCAACTAATACAAAACTAACCGGTGCATAATATCAATTTTTAACTTTCGCATTTTCAGAATTAAAGAAAAATTGATGGAATGCGAGGTCAACAATCTAAAAACAAGGAAAGCAGTTTTTCGGTCAATCCATAGATTTGTGGAATAGAAACAATTGAATAGTAGAATAGAAAAATAGAAATTATAGATTTTGCCTAAATCTCTGAGAAAGTACCTTCTCGAAAGGTGGAAAAGTTCCTGAGAAATGGAGAAAAAGTGAAGCATTTCTTAGGATGGTTTGAGTTAGGGCAAAATTTTACAGAGGTTAGAGCAAAAAACTGAGAAAATAAACAAATATTTTTGAAAAAAATAAGATTAATGTCCCGAAGTGTAAGACACGTCTTCTCCATAAAAGTGATCAGAATTAGGGTTTCAATCAATTTTTGGTGTATCATGATATACAATACATTCTATCTCAAAGCCTAAAATGAATGCTGGCTGTAGGAACCATTTATGACACCAAAATGCCATGGATGCTTTATAGTGCGCTTAGCTGAAACTGCTGCATAAAGCGTGTAAGGACGATGAAAGAATGCAAAAAAAGTACTTACCGGATTCTTGGATACTATACAGTAATCATATAACAAAATCTAGGCAACCATAGCAAGATCAATTAGGAAGTTCTTATAGCTTTTACGGAACGAACGGTGACTTGTAAGAGAGCCGAAGTGAAAAGAGCCGATTGAAAGTGGTTATAAAATTATAAATTCGTTTATAAAAATTATCAGTCGATGAGTTAAGATAATTTTTGCAGTCAGTTAAATTGGCTTCCGGAATGAGACAACCAAATTTTTCAACCAATCATAACCGAGTATTTGGGAAACGAAATTTTAATATTTTCCAGTAAAAGAAACTGGAAGCAGTTTAATAAATAATTATGTTGAAATTATCCCGGGCCATGGCCGTGCCTCAGCGGCTTATGGGACTTGATATGAAACTATCGCAACCGAACAGGAGACCAATTAACCCACTTAAGTACTTTTCTTGGTAATCATCTGGCAATTTAGGGTAATTAAAGCCAACTTTTGCTTTCGGCTCTTTTTAAATCAAGTCAGTTTCGGCGCTTCTTACGTCGGCTCTTTATAACGTTGGCTCTCTGGCACATATCCGTAAGGAACCATATATGGTTCTTGGACATGGTTGCCATGAAGGACCAACCCGGAACGACTGACAATAATTCGTCCTCATTATTTTTTTTCAAAACCTTTTTCACGATAAAAATATGTTACTCATATGGTGGGAGTTAGTGACGAAAAAGCCTGAAATTGATCACTGTTATTCTCCACTGATTAACATAACCCAATTGCACGTATTGCTAACCTGATAGTCTTCTTCGAGCACATACATAACATGAGCACTCTTCTGTGTTGTGATTTGAATTCCGCATTAAACTACCTCCTGTGCCACTACCCCCATTGAAAAAGCTTCCAATTGAACTGGTGCCCATCTGGTCAGTGGATGATTTCTGCCCACAGAGCTTAGAGCCATATCTAAAGATATATTTTCTTTAAAAAAGTGGATAAAAATTTGTTAGCATTGTTAGCACTCTACGTAAATGTTGTCTTCCTGCGCCTGAAATGTGAAGTTTAGCACAATCGCTGATGTGATAACTATCTTCTTCTTAAGCAATTCTTCCCTACAATCTGGGAAACTACTTCCACTCATAGAGTGCTATTTCTTAACCCTATGGGTTAATCCTTATATTGCGTTTAATATGACATTGCCAATATGCGCTAAGGGTGACTACAGAAAAGGCCGATTTACTAAAGCCAATGTTAGCCAATGCATACTTCGGAAAGAAGCAAAAAAATTTAAAAAACGAGACGAAATAGGCAAAAGTTTGATTAAAATTTCCCCGTTTTTTTGAACAAACACAACTCAAAATTAATATCTATCAAATCGAGAAACCACCTAAACCACTAAAACAACTACGTTCAACCAAAAACTACCCAGTTGCTATAGAAAATGGAATTTGTTTGGCAAAAAACTAAACTATAAAAAACGCATCAATCAGGACAAAATGGCAAAAATAGCTCAAAATTGCGCCTGAAAGTCTAATATTTCTATTTGATGATCAAAAAGCCTCCCCAGGCTCGAATACATTTTTTTGGTTGTTACAAGCACCCCTTATGCAATAAAATTAGAGTTAAAACAAAAAAATAGTTTTGAAAAAGTTGCACGTGATCAAAATATTTTGCTCGCTTCGCGCAAAATTTCTTTAACCACTAAGTTCTCTATTTCTTTCTCTCTCTGTCTGCTTGACTTTTGTTCAGCAGATTGACCGTAACAGTACTTTTCACTTGCATCATTTGACTTCTTCTAAAACACATCCTCTAAAAATAGAAGTCACCTATTCGAATTATGACTGACCTTTTGGCTAGTAGCTGTGAGTAGTGTGGGATAGTAAGAGCTGATGATTTGAATTTGGAGTGAGAATGTGAAGAGATGCCCTCAGTTGCAAATGAAGCTGCTGTGTCATTGTTGTTGGTGCTGCTTGACTTCTGTTGTTGCAACGAAGATAGATTGTCACTGCTTCTACTCATCCTACGAATCTAACAAAAACACACATTAGCTTGCAAGATCTTGCGAGGTTCTTGCAAACAAAAGTTTATCTTGTAAGATCTTTCAAGAAAAAGTTTATCTTGTAAGATCTTGCTAGAAAAAGTTTATCTTGCAAGATATCGCAAGAAAAAGTGTATCTTGCAAGATTCTTGCAAATGAACAAACCACGTTAAAAAGACTGAATTACAAAAGTTTGAGCCAAAACAAAAGTCAAATAAGTATACAGTGACAGAGTTGGCATCTACGGCAAGTGAATTATCTCATTTAAGTAAGTATTTCTGAGGCAATCCTGTCAAGACGAGTTGGTTATACTATAAAGAAAAAGTTAATTTTGTAAGATTCTTGTAAGAAAAAACTTTATCTTGTAAGATCCTGCAAGATTTTGGAAGAAATTCTTGCAAGACGATGCATCGTCTTGCAAGATTCTGCCAGAATCTTGCAAGATCTTGCAAAATAAACTTTTTTCCCGACTAGGGTTGAAAAGCTTTGATTTGAAAAACTTAAAAGCGGCAGACTTGTGACTACTATGACATAGTTTGGCGTAGCTCTGATTAGCAAAACTCTCTCTGGTCTGTTTCTTCTCTCCGAAAAACGTACCTTTTTACAATAAAAAATGGCCTTGCACTTTGCAATATGGCGACACAGAAATTGTAAAAAATTCTGTTGAACAAATCAGTGTCAAGACGAAATTCAGTTCGATTCGGAAAAACGCTTAAGTTAAAAAACATCTGAATCTACAGCTAGGAAAGAACAACTCAAGAAACCTGGGAGTTTATAAAATAATATGCAAATATTGGGGATTGACTCACGTCAGATATGCGCTCAGCTTCAAGTGGGCTGTTGGAAATACTAGAAGTTATTTTTAGAAAGCTTTTTTTTGCTTGCATATTTTAGATATAAAATACAGTTGGGAAAAATTTACAGAAAAACAATTCTGCCAGTGACCTACAAACTATAGTGATTTCCAAATTAGTTTTACATTTTGATTTCCATAAACCTGGTATGGCTTGAACTTCGCCGATTGCGCTTTGTCGACTAGTTCTGTCAGTTTATATAGAAGTCGATTAGTCAAAATGTGAGTCTATCTTATACATAATGCCACAAATGTTTGCAAAATAACTCGTTGAAAGGAAATATCCTTGCACGGTTGCTTAATTCACAAGCCTAAAACTCTAAGTAAGGATAAAGGGTCAGATCAAAACCTCCGTTCAGCGTGAAAAAAATTTGGAGGCTGCTATATGATCTTAAATTTTTCCATCAACTTAAGAACTCCAATGGAAATTAGTAGATGACTAATCGCTTGGAAGCTATACCAGATTGCCAGTTTACCGAGTGTTTACTTGATCAACATTATACGTAAAAAGGAGCGAAGGTGTACGGTCTTTATTCCACAACTCAACCGGACGAGTATTATACTAATTGAAAAGAACGCTTGGCAATTGCTCATCGGATACATAGGGTTACTGTAGACCCTATTAATGTCTGCTTGGTACTATAAAGGTAAATTTAAAAAATAAAATTTTCTCCAAAAAGCATTCCTATTCCTGCACTCAGAGTGGATGGGTCTTGCAAACAACTTAAAATTTATTACCCTGAACTCAAAATATTGTCGACTGACACAGTTGTTTCTGCTTTGACCCTTATTCTTGCTGTCATTCAGATTTTCTTATTTTAAAAAACTTGGTAAATGGTTGATTTTTTTTCTTGTTAACCCAGATTCTATATCTGTTTCAATAAATCAGTACTTAAAAGTTTGAAGATAATAAAGAAATAACAGTTCACCTACTATGACTCTAAGCTGCATTTCCTTGCCTAAGGAACATTCTGTAAGATATCTTGTAAAAGAAAATCAACTAATTTGTCTAAATACTGCGAATGAAAGGTTTCAACGCAAAAGGAGTTGAACAGTTTTTAAATACAAAAAATTTAATCAAACTTCCGGATTTTAATTATGGCAAGAAAAAGAGATTAGATGCAAGTAATATCAAAACAAAAACTTATGTTTCACTAGATCAAAATTAATTAAGTCAGTGGCAAAAAATCAAACATAAAACACGATAACGAAACAAAAAAACCGAATATATTTTACTCTGTTTGGAAGAATTATTTTAGTGATCGGTTCGATTGGTCGTTCAGAGCCTTAACGAAATTTGTAAGAACTTTTAGTTAAAATTCTTAGAAAAACCTTTCAGTAAGCTTTCTAAAATATCTTCTTGGGAACAAATCAGAGTCAAGATAAAATGTAGTTCGATTCTGAGAAACGCTTAAGCTACAAATTTTGAGTCTATAGCTAGAAAAGAAAGGATAAAATTAACCTGACCGTTTATTAGCTGATACACATTTATTGGGGATTGTCTCAAAGACATTTATGCGATCAGCTTTAAGTGAGCAGTTGGAAATACTTTTAGCCATTTTCGAAAGTCTCTAGCTTTTTATGCTTATCTGTTTCAGATTCAAAATACAGTTGGGACAAATTATCAGAAAATAATTCCGCAAGTGCCCAACAAAATATAGTGCTATAAAATTTTCCAATAAAATTTCCCGTTTTGTTTTGCATGAACCTCATAATTACTCAAGTTTTCTTTACGTTAAAAAAGTTGTTCCATGGGTCGAAGTTCTGCTCGGTAGATTATCTTTTTATGTTTGAGATTTAAAATACTGTTGGGAGATGTTTGTAAAAAAAATTTCTGCAAGTGCCCTACAGGATAGATTGAAGAAAAATGTTTGCACTTCCATAAAGTTGGTGAAAACTAAGGTACTTTAACATTGAACAACATCTGTAACAAATTGGGATCTATTCTGTTTCGCCCCACCCCCCAGTATGTTTTACAATCCCCAGTTACAAATTATATGTTGCTATATAGCACGTTACTATGTAAGAAAATAGCACGTGCGCCTGGGGACGTAAAAATATAAGCCCACTAAGCTTGGGGGGGGGGGGAACAGAACATATCCACAAATTGCTTAAAACTCTCCAAAGTCAAATAAATTAGTCAAATAAACTATGACATGAAAGAAGATAAAGGCTTCTATGTTGATATGGGCCTTTACGAGGTAAAGTTAGCAAGTCCTCTCTAGCCCCACACAATTTCGTCAACTTTGTCTGAGATCGCGAATAATCTTTAATTGACTTTTAGACCGTCAAATGTTTTGAAATCAATTGGATAAACTCAATTGGGATAAATATCGTGGAATGAGAAGCCGGAGAAAATTTTGGGTCTTTCCCATTATAGCCCTCCCCATAAAAAATAGCCCCCCCCCCATTATGGTATAATTACCATGATTGGGGGGCTATAGGTTATCTGACCACTAAGGTGGGGGGGGGGGGGGCTATAATGCGAATGACCCAAAATTTTTACTGTCATTTTTAACAATTCCTTTTTGAAAAACTACTTTTGTTCGTTTTTGAATTTCTTTCAGGATTAAACCTTCGTTTTCAAATTTCCAGTTCATTTCTTTTGTTATTATTTCCCTTTCAACTTTGAAACCGTAAGTAATTGTATACTACTCTACTAGTGAATTAAGCGAATCAAGTTTTTGGAGAGGTCGACAATATTCCAATAGTTTCTATAATCCAATTCAACAAAGACTGTTACAAGAAATTTTTGCATTATCACGGAGTGCATAAACGTACTATAAAAAATCTTGCCCTTTCAAAAATGTTGAAATTGAACATGTCTCAGATTTTGCGGTACGAGCACTCGAACACGTATTTTGGGCAACACAATCTGCCGACTTGCTAGGCAAAATAATGTGATCAGAAACTTTTGAGGAGAAATGATATAATAAGTAGTGTCCCAATTGGGACAAAAATTAATTGTGAACTGCAGTTTCGGAGTCTTGAACCTAACCCTAAGGAATGGTGAAATTTCTATTCTCAAATGTCAAGCAAGTTCATATGGTGTTTCTGCAAGATGTGTTGGGGTAAATTAATCGTATCTTTTCCGTTTGTGCCCCCACATTGGTGGGCGCATATTATTTTCACCCCCAGACGCACGTGACATATTTTTACAAAATCATTTACTATGTAATGGCACGTGCTCTGTAACTGGGGGGGGGCATAATGTACGGGGGGGGGGGGGTGTGTTGAAAAAGATTCTTTAGCTTTTATTATTCAGGCGCACGTTTTATACTGCATGTTTTTAATTTCATGTGGTTATTTGGAGTTTCTATTTATCGTGGTGGTGTTTTATTGTTCTCATAAAGATTTACACGTTAAAGCAAAAATTGTTTATTTTTTGAGAAACTTCTGGTTTATAACAAGTTGAAAGTCAAATGTTTAAATATTTCTCATAGAGTATTCGCAACACATTTAACTATGCAGGCGACCTGTCAAAATTTGTTAGCCCCCTAATATGGATTATTTCACGCTATCCCCCCTCACGAAATAGTAGCCCCATATTATTGTATATGGTTTGTTTTCGGTAATAGTAAATGTGGTTGTACATTAATGCTGACTAAGCTCACTAAGTGTGCGTGTGTGTGTGTGTGTGTGTGTGTGTGTGTGTGTGTGTGTGTGTGGGGGGGGGGGGGTTGGGGTTGGAGGTGAGAGTTTTCTAAATGGGAAGGACAAAGAGAGTAAGCGCTTACTTTGTGGACATTTGCATCCTGAGTTGCTTTACTGTATGAGTAGCTGTACATCTTACATTCGACTGTCTCTATAATCTGATAAATAACTTTCTGCTTATGCTCAGATTAATCTAATAATAGATGGCATCATTTGTTATCTTTCCAAAAATGAACAATGAACACGTTACTCAATGGAAAATGAAGACATAAATTACCACGTGCAAAGATGTGGGTCTATTTAGTACTGATTACAAAAATCGGACCTTTTCCGTTTGCACCCCCCATTTATGGGTGCATATTATTTGCAACCCCCAGACGCACGTGCCATATATTTTTCATAATGATTGGAGGGGGGGGGGGTTAATGCAACTTTGGTTAACTTAAGTTGGTTAACCTGATCTATTCTGCCCCGTCCCCCGCTCCCCAATGTTTTCTATGGTCTTAGAAATCATCTGTTGATGTTAAGCACGTTCCCATGTCGAGCTTTGCCTTAAAAAATTATGTACGAATCACGCTGACAGCCGCTGAAAAAGATATATCGTTTTCGTCTACACCCCCCACCACCACCACCTTAACGGGTGCATATTATTTGCACCCCTATCAGCACGTGCCATATTTTTACACAAGGGTATACTATGTAATGGCACGTGCTCTACATCTGGGGGGGGGGGGGTGAATAATCTACTTGGGGGCTCAAACGAAAAAGAACCAAAATAGTATTCAGCTCAAAAGCCTTTCATAAAACACCGCTTAAGCTTAATGTGCTGAAATATCAAAGCATTTCTTACATATTTGGAATCTAACCTGTCTCCCCCGGCTTAGTGGCCTCCAGGCGACCCTGCTAAGTTTTTAAACAATAAAGTGCTATATAACAATACGAACCTATTCTGCCTTTTTCATACTAACTTGCTATGTATAAAAATTATGTGCTGAAATGATAGGGAGCAAAAAAACTTGGGACCCAAAAAAATAGAGCCAACAATTAATGTTTTGTTATTACGGTTTTTTTCAGCTGTTGTCAACGCACATTTCACATAACCGTGCCCCTTTTCAGCAAAATTTCTACAATATATCAACAAAATTTTTCTATTTACACTGTGCTTTCTTTGCACAGTTTTCACAACTTCAATGCTTATCCTACATATTTTGCCATCTTCTCTAACATAATTCCTAAATGATTGTTTGGCTAACTTTAATGTTTTCGCAGCAAATACATAAATTCTACATTTTTAAGTAATTATCTTAAAATTTCAACATTTAAAACTTGCTGTGTACTATTTTCACTCTATTATATCCTTCCTCAACTTTTCTCTTACATATCTTAAGACATTAAGCTTTTTTCAATTTTTGTCACACATTCAAAACAAAATTGGAGCATTTTTGGCTCGATCCACAATTTCAGCACTTGCAGCACCTCTCTTACATTCTTTCTAACATCTTCTTTACCCACTTTCACTGATCTTAGCACTTATATTTCCTTTAATATTGGTTTTTTTACAACTTCTGTTTTTGAAACCAATTTATTCTTCCAACTTTTTTATTTCCCAATTTGGCGCAAGTTTTTAAATGAAAGCACATCAATAAACTCATTGAAAATTAGCACCAAATAAAGGCTCCGATTTGTCAGGGTTCATTATCATCGTCTTCATTATTATGGAATATATTTGGGAGATTTAAAATTTTCTCTCTGTTTAATAAATCTATTTCAATTTATTTTAAAATTTTTCTCTATAATTAGGCTGCTGAACGCGTTGAAATATTCTTTTTTTCTAAGTGCTAAATTATATTGAATGTGTTAAAGTTTACAGTTTTTTGAAATGAGCACAAAATTTTTGAGAAAAGTGCTGAATTGTCAACCGAATTTACCTGCGCAGAACAATATGGTGAAATTGATGAAAAGGGGAATTTTGAATGTGCTTAGCTTAAGTGAGAGAAGTGCTGAAAAGTGTTAATATATGATCTAATTTCATTGAGAAGTACTAACACAATTTTTTACCACATTTATCAGTTGAATCTTAAATGTCGACCCAATCAGCTTTTTTCCTGCAAAACTTGCCTCTAACGAAATTTTCACATACACTGGCTAATACCCATATTCCGTTTTCTATAAAAAAGAGGACCATGGGGGGGGGGGTTAAAGGTTATATGCGAATACAACAGGGGAGGAGAAGGGATGGGGGTCAAATAACAAAATCGGTTCATCCTAATTAAATGGCCGGAAATCATTGGTTTTGAAAAAGTTGTGAAAACAGCTTAGTGTGAACCAAAAACCCAGTCCAGTACTTTCTCCGTATTGAAACTAAAGCACGTTAAACACAAGATTTATATTTCTACTCTACAAAGTTATCAGGAATTAGTTTATGATACAGAATTTAGTTCAACTTTTCGTTTGAGATTATAAATATATTTAAAATTACCATCAGAGCGCGGGTGACATATACTTCACATTTGTATCTTTTCTTTTATATCACTCATCCCTGTATAGCTGATATTCTTGCACTCCCCAAAATTTAGGTTTTTCGAGAATGCCAATGCCATGCTTATTATTCATTTTTACCAGAATCACTGAGAGAAAAGAAAGCATTTTTGCCACAGTTTCCCTCGAAAATTAAATTGATCGGCCCAACTCTTGTTATCAAAATGCACATTGCCTGTATTTTTGCTCATACCAACAAAGTTATTTTATAAGTATATGTAAGATAAATATGTACAGGGGATGCAAAAATACGTGGAGCGTGCAAAATATTTGATGATCTTTTCTATAACATAAAAGATCATCAAGTTCTTTTTAAAGAATGAATACATAATGGCTTTCAAGATATCAAATCGTTTCCCCACACAAACCAAACCTAGTTATAAGCGAACATAAGCATTAAATTGGATATAAGAACTAATGATGAGAAAACCATACCTCAGTTTTTTGGAACGGCATCTGTTAAAATTAGCAATACCAGGTGTGTTTCCTTAAAAGTTTGGGAAAAATTTTTTGAAGAAAGGGAAGGACTGAAGAGTAAAAGAGCCTGATGTCAGCGGAAGTTGAGATGCTGTGGATATTTGTGGTGCTTTTACTGTGGCGTGATAGCCGAGAGGTAAGGTGCGTGGTTCACACGCCAAAGATTGAGAGTTCAATCCCCTGCCTCCGTGAAGCTGTCTGTGTGAGGATGAGCTCTTACTTAACCATAGCTTCAGGTTGACCATAGCCTGACCATTGTCGGCTGCAATGATGGTACCACGTGAAAGTTTCAGACGCAAAAAAGTGGCTATAGTCACCAAATAAAAGAGCAATGTTGCTCATGAAAGATCAGTCTGAAATGTGGGGAATAATACGAAAAAGGGCAGCTGAAAACAGGCTACTGTAGGCCTAATGCTGTTCCGCTGCGATTACGCAGAAACCACAATTATTAATTATTATTGTTTATTTGATGAGTCCATTTCAGATCTTCCCTCGGCAGAAGAAGACTATTGTTAATGCTAATCAACAATTTCTTCAATGACACTGATTGAACCCACTGTTGTGTTTTTCTTCCCAAAAAGCTATGAGCAGGTTTAAACAAGAAATGTAAGCTATGCTGAGACCAATTTTTCTGCTTGTACTCTTTTCTAGAATCATCGCGTTGGGCTCGCGCTTCTTTTGTTGAATTAATTTATTCCATTTCTGATATTTCGTGTTTTTAGAAGTTTGAGATGTTTCGGATATTTTGGATGCTTCGATTCTTAGAGGTCGGCCAATTTTTGGGTAGAATTATTCTGTGTGATGACTATAAATGAATTTTTTTGCCCTGACGCAAGGAACTAAGCCCAGTTTTTTCAATATTGCTTTAAGAGTGTTGGAGGATTTGCAGAGATATCTGCTCCCAATGTCAAGGTTTTCTCTCTGTGAATTGCTCTAACCAGTCGAAGGGATTTTTGTTCTCAAAGGATGTAGTTTCGAATAGTTGATTCAACAGTTCT
The DNA here is from genome assembly GCF_964194025.1 of Convolutriloba macropyga. Classification (NCBI taxonomy): domain Eukaryota; kingdom Metazoa; phylum Xenacoelomorpha; order Acoela; family Convolutidae; genus Convolutriloba; species Convolutriloba macropyga. Next base: position 81,206,227 of record NC_134471.1, on the reverse strand, counting down.
CTTAATGAAAACTGCCTTTAAATCGAGAGCTGCTTTCAGGAAATAGGAATAGAAATAGAAGGTAGTAATTTATCGACAGTAGTAGAAAAATTAAAAGCTGCCCTGCTGAATTTCAAATCACTTGATCAGAAAACAATGCTTAAAAATCCGCCTATCAATATAGAGCTCTATCGGAAGGGACTATGTTGTCTTTGCAAGAATTGTACAGGATAGCCACATTTCCATCAAATGTTAGAAGATGAAATTTTCTGGCAGATATGGTATTCTAGCCAGTTTTCTGAAAGAACATGCATGAATTATTGAAAATCATTTCATTCAGGAATCAGTCAGAATCTTACAAGATGACCAACCGCTCTTGCTTGGAGTTATACCTTGTATTGGCATATAAAAGACTATTAACTAAATAGCTACGGTTTCTCAACAAATTTGCACTAATCTTTCAGTAACCTGGAGTCGGCTTGTACATTACTAACCATTTCATAAAATATATCTTAAATTTATTTGCGCTGTAGGATTGGGCCCCGACATTAGCTCAGTGAAAATTTGTGTTATAAATTGCCCAAAGATTTTTTATTGCAATTAATTTTAAAAAAACAAAAATGCTGTATCCGGAATCCGAGCATGAGAAAAAAAATAATAGAGTATGAATTTCTCTAAATAGAGGACTTTTGCACACTTTAATTCTTTAAATAATGAATTACTCTTAGTGGTAACCTAGCCAATGTTTTCACTCACATAATGAGAGACATATGAATGTTGAACACAAATAAGTTTTTATTCCGTTTTTCATTTTTAGAAGCAGGGTGGGTTGAATTTATGAAGAAAACTAGAAAGGAAGACATTCTTCAAGGGAGCTCTCCTCATAGGTCTTATTCGAATTTTCTCTTTAATTTTGACATTTCAGATATTGTAATATAGCTGTAATAGTGGCTTACAAAAAGCACGATAAAAATCTGCCAACATTACAGTGCAGAGGTATACCCGAATCGTCACGGGCAGATATGCCCGATGTGTGTATCTCCTGTTCGTTTTTACTATGTTTATACATTGAAAGTGGTACAATATTGCAGAAAATAGCTACTTTAGCAGAAACCGGCTAAATGGAAGGGAATATCGTGTCCCGTGTTTGCAAAAGTGTCCTAATTTTAGCCGCGGAATACAAGTACAAACTTTATGACCTATTTTTCGCGCGAGTTGTATCACGCATCCGCTCTATTTACGTATCAATTTTTCGCACACAATGTAGCTCGATTTCGCATATAATACGCAATTAAGACTAATTTAATGCACTTTGAGCATCAAAGTGATTATTAAAGCTTTATTAACTACTTTTGTTAAAAGGAACCATTAATTGAGCTGGCGTGTTAAAGGAATGATAGTCCCATCATTTTCGTGAGCTCATTTCCAGACTATCGGGCGTTAGAAACAGTTTGTGCCGTGCGTTTCGCGTCGTGCATGCGTTCGTGTCGTGCGTTCAGTGTCACCGCCCAGACTAATGTCCATTAACTTTTCAAGAGCTTCTAACTCCGAACGCAGTGAACCACACTGTTACGTTCATTAGAGTTTGGAAATTGCGACTCAAGCCTGGGAATTGTTACCTGAGCAGCCTATAGCACAACAAAGCCGCAAAACATTTCATTCTTGTCTTATTATTAAGACCACCTTCGACTTATTAAAGCTTTATTACCACTTTTGTTAAAAAGAACTCCCACATTATGCTGATTATACTGAGAAGTACTCCAACATTTACACGTTTACAAGCCTATTTAGTTTTTTCTGAAAAATCCCTCCATTTTGTTCTCTCTCTCTCTCTCTTCCTCTAAAATTATTTTCCTTATTTTTTTTTAGTTTAGACACACTGCATCCGTGTCAAAAAACAAAAATTCCTCCGTTGAAGTTGAAGTTTTGTCAAATTTTATTTTTTTTCCGAAAAATCCCGCCATTTTGATCTCTCTCTCTCTCTCTCTCTCTCTCTCTCTCTGTCTGTCTTCCTCTAAAATTATTTTCCTCTGAAGTGTTTGCTGAGCTTTTTTTGCTATTAGTTTAGTCACACTGCATCCGTGTCAAAAACAAAAATTCCTCCGTTGAAGTTGGAGTTTTGTCGAATTTTATTTTTTTCCGAAAAATCCCTCCATTTTGTTTTCTCTCTATCTCTCTCTGTCTTCCTCTGAAATTATTTTACTCTGAAGAGTTTACTAAGCTGTATTTGCTATTAGTTTAGACACACTGCATCCGTGTTAAAAGTGAACAATTCCTCCGTTGGAGTTGGAGTTTGTCGAATTTTATTTTTTTCCGAAAAATCCCTCCATTCTGCGCGCACTCTCTCTCTCTCTCCCTCCTTCCCTCCCTCCCTATCTTTTTCCTTCCCTATCTCTCTCTCTTTTTCACACACACACTCACTCTCTCTCCTCTCTATTTAAAAAATCACACAAATAATAAATTCATATATACACAATCTTTGGCAGTAGACATTAAGACATTAGGCATTAAGACATTCAGCCATTTTGGTAGCTTTTTTGGTAGTTTTTTCATACAGAATTATTGATTACAGAATTGTCATTCTCTGTCAATAGAGTCATTGAAGTTGGATTGGATTTGTGTGACCATTTGATGTTATGCTGCGAACAAGTGACCAGATGACCAGAGGCTGAAACAGTCCGGGGAGTTACTTTGTCTTTATTACTTGGTGTTATTTAAATCAATTTAAAGCTTTAAAAGGCTTCAGTAAAATCTTAATTTATTATTAGATATTAAACCACTTTTGCATGCTCAAAATGCGCGCATTTAATTAGGCTCGATAGCGGATTAGAGATACTTTTAATGCGAATAATAGATACCTAAATTGAGCGGAAACGTGCTACAAGACTTGTAACCAATTTTTCGTTCCGAATGTTCTTTTGCTAAGTATTAAAACCACTTTTGCATGCTCAAATTGCGCGCATTTAATTAGGCTCAATTGCGGATTAGAGATATTTTGAATGCGAATAATAGATACCTAAATTGAGCGGAAACGTACTAACAGATTTGTTACCTACTTTTCGCACCGAATGTTCTTTTATTTCGCAAAATTGTCGGAACCCCTTTTGCGAAAAGTAAGATACAAAGGATGTCATCTAATTTCGTTCATTTCATGTAACTAATTTTCGAGCCAATTTACTAAGGCGGAAATTTTGGGTTATACCACTGCACTGTAATGAACACTTTGTCGTGTAAATTTTTTGATTGAATATTCTACAATAATAAATCGGGTCTCCCACAGCATATATACCCAAAACTAGCTCTATGATTCTGAAGGGTTGGTGGTTCCTCTTTATTTTGTTTCATTTTGGGCCTTACATTATTTTTTACCCCCAATTGGATATGGCACTATTTGCATAGCATATATGTTATATGTTAATGCATTGGAGCTAAGAAAAGAATCATGTTCTGTTCAGATTTAATTTTTTTTAGAACTTGACGGCGTGAATACAAATAAGTGAATATGAAAATATATGAATATAATTTAGTATAAACGAATATAATATACGTTTTCACATTTTCAGTGTCAATTTAGCATTTTTTGGAGATTCAGCAAAGTTATTTTGGCATAACTTTTAGAAAAAATTGCTAACTGGATTGCCATTTTAGATTGTTTCATGATATTTCTCTAATTCCTGCGAGGACTAGAAGTGTTCAATAATAGTGGTTGTCCATCTCGGTAAAGGTGAATTTGGCTGTTGATATGAATTTGTCAAATCGTACTTTAAATGCAGTAAAAAAGCTCACAGACATTTCTGAACGCACAAAAGTCTGGAACGGTCTGAAAATGTTAAGATTGTACCTGGACAATCTTGTACATACCGATTCTCACCTGGAACGTCAGAAATGATCAACTTCAGAATTTTTCCCAAATTTTCTCTGCAAATTTGTTGTTCTTCAATATGATTGAAATATCATTGCAGATAATTTTCATGATTTGTCGGCTGTTTTTTTATCTTCCGATGTTTCACTAATTTGTTCTATGTATGATAAATAGTTTTGCCTTTTATCACTCGATAAAAATACTTTTCGCCTCTCGTCATCCGATAGGAGATAATCAATAACAGCCAACTTGTCCTTTTTGTTGATTGCAATATCTAATACGTTTCCTCTGTTTCCCGTATCGGTCTCGTATTCATGCAATAAAAGGTTGCGTGGGAATCCTGCCTCTGTTATCATTTTCAGTGGACGCATTTGTTTTTCATCTCCGTTATCTAAAATTCAAAAAATGAACAATTATTCACAGCAATGATGACCTCATCTATGTTTACCTACTAAAACTTAATTTGAGAAAAAGAACCAAAAACTAACAATCAAATGTTTTTAAATTTTTTTCAAAGACCTCCAAATGCTAACTTCCAAGTATTCGGTTTCTTTGTCGTTTTTTTAAAACAAACTCAATGAAACATGACGGATTACTTACAATCGTAGTGCATGGACCACTGCAAAAGTGTCTGGCCTTCGAGCACCCGACCAAGTTCGTATTTGAGTACTCGGTACCTCTCCAACACCACAATACCCATTTCAACTGCATCAACCTTCACTGTCTCTTTATAAGTCAACATCTGCAATGCGTTAAACAAAAGATTTCCACCCCACTTTGAGTATTTTTTCACTCTTTCTTCTTCAGTATCGCTGTGATCAAATTCAAGATACTCCATGAAGAAAACGTTACATTTCTCAGTGTCAGAAAATAATAAAATAAACAAGTCTGCTTGTTTGTTCTCCAAACTGTACTCGAAATATTTTTCAAGTTTGAACTGCGGCGAAAGAGACGAATTTTCGGTCATAATACAATCCAGAATTATTCTTAAAGATTTGATTTGTAAAAATTGATGCTCCACTACTAAAATAGCGATTATACTTTCATGTGGGTACCCTTTGTTTAACTCGTGTGATAGTAAATTGCGATCACGAAGCATCTGAACACATTTTGAAACCGTTTCTGTATTTCGCGACAACACACTACAGTAAATCAGATTGAGGGAAGTGAGCGTGACGTCATCCTTTACCTCTTCTATCGACAAAATGCTGGCTCGATCTGTGAAAAAAGTGAACCATAGTCTGGACATAGGCAAGTTTGAACGCACGTTAGTTTGAACATAGAAAACTTTGAACGCACGAAAGTCCGATCAAAGGCAACTTTGAACGCACGAAAGTCAGATCAGAGCATGTTTCGAGAGCTAAAATAGGTAAAGTAGGTGAAGTACTATCGGAAAATATCAACAGTTGAAATAACAAACAAATTTTTGAGATTTTCCAGTATGTTTTGGGTGTGTTCCCCTCCTTCTCTCAACCGGGCTGGTGACCGTTTACGGCGGAGCTACAAGCAACCAACTATGGAAGATTTTGAGAAGAGCACTAGGTAACAAACCAGGTTCAAACTGTTCAACTGATCTACAAAAAAAGGGGAAGAGTAACAAAACAAGTAAATTTTTATTACAATTGTAAATTTAGGAGCGTACCAACTTTGGTTTGGAACACACGAAAGTCTGGACCTAGGCAATTGTGGACGCACGACAATCTGGACATATAGGTCTTTTCAAAGCACGATTTTGTTCAAAAACGAACAGAATATCAATTTTGGCTCGCACGATTTTTGGTTTGAACGCAAGAAAGTCTTGCCATAGGGCCTTTTGAACGCACGATAGTCTGGACATGAACGCACAAATTATCAAAATTGGAGCGCACGAATTTTCGTTTGGAACGCACGAAAGTAAGGACATAGGCACTTTCCGTCTGGGACGGTCTGGACATAACGACTTTCGGTATGACACCTCAACCTGGGTTAACATGGGGTTAATTTTGGGTTAAGATTGTCAATTTTTTTACTCGTCCTTTGCATAAAATTTCAGAATAGTCAATTTTTCCAGCGAACAGAAATTCTTTTGAGCTTTATAAATATCACCTTCTCGTCATTCTTGTTGGGTTCAGCCTCTCAAACTTTTTCAGTACACCTAATTATTAGAGAGAACAAATGGAAAGTGGGTACGTGTAAAATTACAGACCCCACCTCCAAGAATTAAAGCAATATATTTTTTTTCTGTATGTCGGTCTGATGAATTAGAAAATCTGATGAGTTTTAATGTTTGTCAAGATATTCATTCTGCAGTTTTATTCTCATAGATCTGTTTCAGGTGACATTGGGTTCCATAAGAAAGAAAAAACAGTTCAAAATAGTTTTGTATGGAATATATCAAGCAAAAAGAAAGCCCTGCTAATAAAAAGACTGCGTTCGAAGTCTTGCATTTTAGAGTCGAACACATCATTGGGTAGGTATGTTACAACGTCAACAAACTGAAACCAGCCCATTGGAATTGTTATACGGGGAAAAAAGGAGGCTTTATTTTAGGTCCGGCATGGGCGGTGGAAGAGTGTAACGTTTTGTTATCAACCGCGTTAAATTAGGACAATGAGAAGTTATTTTAATAGAATTATATTTAATCAAAAATCAAACCATTTTAGCACATATAATGCTGAGTTTTAATTGAATGACTTTTCTGGAGCGCTTGTTTTGAATGTGTTTTATTCTAGCTAGTGCTTCCTGTTCAACAGACTACTCGTCTGATGCTAGGTACTCTTTGCTGTTAATGTTTATAATATAATTGTATCGCACTCGTTCCAAATTCGGAATTCAAGAATCGAATGGTTCGAACTTGGATGTTTCGGCGCGCACAAAGTTTTTTAGGTTCGTTGGTTCCCTATATCTTAAGCTATGCTTAAAAGCGGATATGGTAAATAAATTTGACAGTTAACAGGAGGTTGATCATTGTTATCGTTTTTTGCTCTTGTGAAACAGCGGTATGAATAAAATAACAACACTCTCCGCACTTCAGTTTTGTTAGGCAACCCGGTCACTTCTTTTTTTTACACACAGCATTTCATCTACTGAAATTTACTCCAGCAAGAGTTATCGGTCAAAAATCGAATGGTTTGAAATCTTAAAAATTTGATGGTTCTTTCATTAGGGGTCTATTAACATTTTAGGGGTCTTTCTCGTTATATTTCCCACAGTTTTGAACTCATACACTCCATTGATGGCCCACGTTGGCCAAACTTACCAAAACCTAGTAAAGCCCTAGTACGGCACCGTATAAGTCTTTGATCAAAACCGTACTAAGATCTTGTTAAGTTTTCTACGGGCCGTAGTATTGCCGTACTAAGGTTTCTAAGGTACTGTACTAAGACCGTACCAAGAATAATAAGGTGCCGTACTACAGTTCAGTTCTTTGTAAGGTCATTTTTTCTGAGTTTTGAAGACTTATACCCAGTACCAGAATTAAATAAAAAATGACATGTATGAAGTAAATGTAATATTAAAAATCGACTTCAGATTGTCAGAACTCGCGTGGTCTCCTTATACTTGAATCTAATGGAACTGATGTTTTAAGACAGCTGGGAATACTGAGACAAATAAGTATTCAAAAAACAAAACCTAAGAAGATTTCTAAAGCTGGCCCGGCCTTATCAGGGAAGCAAGAAGTTTTGTAATATCAAACTGTTTCGATGCAAAATTTCGTGACCATCGAGTGTAATATCAGAACAATATAACGTTTGAAAGCAATACCTTTGAAATCTTACAAAACTTAATACGGCCTTAAACGGCACCGTACTATATTTTGTAAGTTTTCTACGGCACCGTATAAGTCTTAGTATGTTTTCAAAGTTTCATCTAAGGTGGTCAACCTGGGGGTATGTAGACAGTACTAGGAAAAGGGGGCGAAGGGGGGGGGGAGGGTGTGCGTTTCAAACACAGTTGTCGTATAGAGCTGGAAAACCATTTTTTAGTTATTTGTATTATAGCTTGCAAAATTTGAAAAAGTGAGTAGCTGCTCACCCGTACTAGCTGCCGAAGATGGAGTAAGTTGATCCAAAGGATGCAAAAATAGACTGGAAAAGGCATGAACCAATTGTAATCTAACGCCTACAGACTGTCTCTTCACATGCTCAATTGTGTTCTCTCTATCTGTGCTCATCTTTTTCCTCATTCGAATATTCCACCAATTCCACCAACGACCCAAGTCTTTATCCCTCGGCTGCAGCCATCCGGTATTGGTCGGTGGATCTGTCATCATTTGGTCAAGTAAAACAACAAAATCACTCGTATCTGCAGATAGATATGATAAAACGCCTTCGTTGAAACTCTCAAAATCTGATTGAGAAACGTTCAGTATAATTACACCAACTTCGTATTGTGCTCGAGACGCAACTGTTGTTATTGTTTTCTTGAAATCGGAGAGACTTCCTTCAAATATAAACAAAACTGACTGGAATTCGGAGCCAGAAATATCTTCCACGTTTTCCTTTTTGGTATGAACAACAACTTGAGTCGCATTCCATATGTTTTTCAATTGGTCCAGATCAAAATCTTCGCGCATTTTCTGCTTTGTTAAAATGACTATCAATCTATCACTAAAAATATCTTCTAATAAATTATTTTGTCTCGTAAACTGTAATTCGTCAATTTTGTCAACATACTTAAGGGCTATCTTGTTCTGAGCAGCAGTAAAACACCCCGGAATTCTGACAGTTTTAGACGGAAAAGGTAGAAAACCCGTTTCATGCTGTATCAGTTTATGCGTGACTTTGCTGATGTGACTGGAACTCCGAAACAAAATGCTCAAATTTTCAATCTGGAATTTATTTGGAAGCTGGACGCCGTTGCTAAAAGCAGTATAGTGTTCGCCAGTTTCGGTAAAAGATATCCAGCAATAATTGAAATCAAGCAACGGCTTCCATACTTTTTGCTTGGCTGAAAAATGCTTCGGATTCATTTCATCAAAGATAATTGCTTTTTTATTCTTCTATTATAGTCAAAATACTCAATTTCATAAAAATTTTCTGTTGTATGATGTCATTATGTTACAAAACGTACACATTTTTCTTCAGCAAATTCATTCAAAATTTTAATCATTGCCAAGGCTCATGTACGATTTTAGTAAAGCAATTTAAATCAAATTTGGTTCAAAATTGAAATATCCGTCATTATTATCAACAAACAAAATTATGAGCAACCGTTGAAAAGTTCGACAAGACTTTGTCACTGTTTTCCACGGTTACACCTTGAATGCTCCACACGAAAGTATTTATTTTCCACGATAGTTAGCGACATGTAAATTAAACCAATAGAGAAGAGCTTAACTGTTCTATAGCTGCAAAAGGGTCCCTCGCAATCCTCATTTGGATTAAGCAATTTTAAGAACTTTTCAGCCGCTCCCACATCATCGTTTACCCAAAAATTAATCGACAGAGCTTCTCGGAATTGGGCGTCTTAAGAAATTTAAAATATTCATAAGGCAATTGAAATACAGGCTAAATGGAGAAGTCTGTTAACAGTTTCTCTGTGCTACGCTATGTCTATACAATGGTCTTTTTTGTTGTCACTAGGAATGATAGTTCCAAAATTCTGCTTTTAAAATTGTATATTAAACTCTACTCTGCTATTTTCTGGCGAACGAAAAATTTCAACTATAACAACAGTTAATGGAATTTGCGACGTCGTTTGATTGTGAAAAGGTGAGCACTTGTCTTTAATTATTGACTACTGTTAGATATTGGCATACAAGCTTTGACTTAATTCAGAAAAACCAAACAGAGCTTTCGCAATACATTATTACATTAAAAGAACTTTTATATAGACTTTGTGTTCTTGTGAAAGTTTTATTAATGGCGTAAAAGGACAAAAAGTGTCAGAGGCTTAAAAAAGTGTTGGGTAATTTGTCATGTTGATGCTATCTTTTTGAAATGTTTTTTTAATAAATAAAAGGTTTTTCAGTTAGGATCTTAGTATATTTTGAAGGACTCCATGATATGAGCTGTGATGATAACTGAGAATCATATATCATTTTAACAGTGTTCATCAGAGCTCTCTATTGACGCGAAACAAACGATGTTCTAACGTGTTCACGCAGTAATTCTTGCTTTAATGAAGTAAGGGTTGTTAACGTTAACATTTTTTACAAATAATTTACTCAACTATTCCTTTTTTGTTGGTTTTCTGAGCTTTTAGAAAAAGTTGCCAAGATCAGTGAAAATGTGCACGTCCCTTTATGCAAAATTTAGCGACGATAGCAATGAAAAGCTAGGCGACTAATCCCCGAATCACGTCACTGTGTTTCGCTCGGACTTCTACTATTACTTTATCATCTAAATGGTTAGAAATTGCCGCTCATTATTCGATTTTTTAATTGTTACCCGGAAGTTATTAGTTAATCCGTCTTGATAAATTCGTAAAAATCCCTCAAGTAAACAAAATTTCTTTTGAAAAAAAATTATACAGAATAGTATCCGCCGCCATCAAACGTGCGGAAAAGAGTGACGAGGTTGAAGGATTAGAGTCAATTAGACTTGTCATTAATTTGCGCAGACTGTAAAATGCCCAAAACGCCGACTTATATACCAATGTTTGAGCGGGTCGGAATTACTCGCACTTGCTTATTTTCCTGATGTTAGTATATGGGTGTGGAAAACAGTGTAATTGCTCAGAATATATACTCAGGCAGATGTGTTTTTGGCAACGAAATGTAATTAGACAAGAGATGAACCATGCTGATTCTTGTGCAGATCAAAAAACAGTCAGAAGGGTTAAAATAATTTCTCCGAAATCTAAATCACATTTTCTAAACAGTCTAAGGTAGAGTTAATTCAAGATACCTGAAATTTTGATGTGCATTATTTTTTGGAAGCAAGTTTTTTTTAAGTTGTCCTTTAAAAAAAGTATTTTGACTAACTTCTTCCACTTTATCGACATAAGATAACAAATTGTTCGGTCGAATGCCCATTTTTGTAACCTTGCTTTTCCTAGCGTTGTTATAAATTTTATCTAACATTCTAGTTAAATATTTTTCAAATAGAGTTTTTGCTTCGTCATAAACGAATAAGATTTCGTTGACATCTTCATTAACTGCAATCTTTTCACACATGGCTAAGAGAAGTGCCGTTTTTCCACTTCCGGGTTCGCCTGTTATTAAAAGGTGGCTGTTACCTTCATGTAAGATCCGATGTTGTTGAGGACTTAACACGAAAACGAAATCAGTGCCAACTGTCAACTTTTTTTCGCTCGATTTCTGTTGATTTTGGAGCCAGTTTTTAAACAGTCGAATATAACGGCGATCTATATCTAAAGCTGTATTATTGTGGCTGGAATCTTTTTGCTCTAAAACTGCATTTAGACTTGCAGCACAGATTACAGACTGAAAATAGTTTAGAAAACTGTCTTTTTCTGGGGCTGCAATTGAACCTTGGAAAATTTGATCAAGGGTTGTTTCGCAGTTTATGACTTCAAAGTCGTTATTAAACCGGACGAGTATCAAATTTTGGCTTGATTCTTCGCTCTCGACCAGAAAGAACAACCATTTCAGAAGGTTTTGATGACCTTTGCAGGCGTTTTTAATAACAGTCAACTCATTCACAAGCGTACACTCGCTTAATCCAGGAATGAAAATAACAATTTTTAATAAATCTTCAACAAGAGATGAAAACTCTTGCTGCGTTTTTGTTTTACTTTTTTGTTTGTAAGGAACCCAAATTGAGTATAAAATTAGTTGCATTTGAGGAAGTAAAGTTGTAAAACACTGTCGAATTTTGTTGCCGAGGGCACTTCGCGGATGGTCGGGGTTTTCCGACATTCCCACTTCGAAAACAACAATGTGACCACTTCCCAAATAAAGCCAATCAATTTCAAATTGCTGAGGAGTTAAATGTTTCCCATTCAAAATGGTTCTTAAGTGATCACTCGAGAATCCTTTTATTAAAATTCCTGAAGGATTTTTGAGTTTTGATAACAATTTCTCGGAAAAAATTCGGACCTCGCCCATATACGGAGCATATTTTTGCAAACTTCCAGGCTCGCCTTGATCTGTGTACGAGTAAAGCATATTGTCGGCAAGTTGGTTAAAATGAGGAATTGTTTCCAATTTCTGATTGCGATTTGGGAAATAAAAGTTGAATAAATTGATAACTTCGTCTATTTGATCTATCGAACAGGGTTGTGCATCCAAAAATTTAAATTTTTGAGGACAAAGCTGGTAATAGTTTTCGTGTTGTAATTCTTGCACGTAACTCAAAATTAGTTTTTCAATAAGTCTTTTTATGTTCGATAACTCAGATACAAAGCTAGTCGTCAGATATTGACCAAGTTTTGAATGAAACTCTTCTTCTGAAATGAATTGGGTGTTCAGAAAAATTTTTGGGTATATTGTGTCGTTTTCCTGGTAACAGAAAACAGTTTCTTTCATTCTCTTAAGATTAGAAGGATGATTTTTCATGACTTTCTGAGGTAAACAAACAAAAAGGCGAACATTTAGTTTTTCTGAAGTTATTTGATTGTTTTGATTCAGTAAACAAACAGCGTTATTCAAACACTGAAGTTGATCTTGAATCGAGTTGCAAACTTTTTCAATGGTCTCAATTTTTGAGAGGTTGTTCACACTTTTGACAATTATAACCCTGTCAAAATGGGGTGCTGGAAAATAAACACAGCCATGCTGAATTTTATCCGGACTACTTCCCTGACCCGATGAAGATGGGGAGTCTGAAACTTCCAGAGGTCCAGGGTCGAGGTCAAACTGAACTCGCTTGCAGACAATTAGTCCACTTAGATTTTTGTCCATTAGTGACTTGACAGTTCGCCCGTTTCCAAGAACACAAGCAATGGCTGGGTTCATTAATTGGAGTTCTTTGGGTGGTTTAGGAAGCACAATTAAATTGTGTTTCATTTCATCTAGTATTGTTTCAGACATTGAAGATATAAAACTATTATTAGAAACTATGGTAGTTTTTTTTATATAATAAAATAACTGATTATATAAACCAGCGTATGATTATAACTGAATTAGTTTTAGATATAGTTATCGATACAGTTTCAGTTCAGTTGCATTAATTTTAGTTATAGTTTTAATCTAACGTAAGTTTGCTTACGTGAGTTAAAAACAAGAAAACAATAATGAAGTATTTATTTCTGGACAGCTGAACAATAAAGCACTGCTTTGCAAAAACAAGACTAAAATCGTATAATTCGAAATTCTCCAAAGCCTTGTTTGTGCAGACGGCTTAACAGTTTTCTAAGCATGCGCTTTTTAGTGGAAACCGTTTTTTTTCTTATTCAAATACATGTATAATGTAGAAAATTTGATATTCCATTTGGTTTCCAGCCGCTTAAACTATAAATTTGTATTGCGGATTCAAAATATAAATAAAAATGGTCGGTAACATGCGTCCGCCAATAAAATTTTACCCGTTTCATCTCGCAGACTGAGTCATAACTGTTAAAAAGCTGTTTTAAAAAAAATGTTTGCCCAAAAACCCCTTCAATTGTTTTCTTGTTCTCCACCGACTATAAGACAAAAAAATATTATAAAAGCAAAAAGAAACTGAGATGCCAAAGTGATTGCCACTTCACGTTCGAACATTGTTAAAAAATTAGATAGAACAAAAAATAGCATTGTAGACAGCTCTCGGAAAATATTGATTAAACTTCACCAAATACGTAGGCTACGTGAATCCTTATGCATAAAATTCAGCAGTAGTAAAGTTTTCGTAATTTTCAGAAAAGAAAAATTTATGCTATGTTACCAACAAAGCTTAGTTTTAAAAGAAATTTGTAATCATTCTAAGAAAAACGAACAATTAAAAATGACACGTTTTTCAAAGGAATAAAAAAGCTGACAAAATGTTCAATTTAATCTCCAATTTCGTGTCTGTAATCAGACAAGCATAAAAACGGCAACCAACTTATCACAATGGAAAAAAACAGAAAATTAAAAACAAAATTGAAGAAACTCGCAATTTCGAGTGGTAGAAATGAATAAAACTTATCAACTCCACTGCTTACACAAAAATTTTGTCCAAAACTATACAAGCAAGGTTTCCCATCTAATCTACTTACCAGATGTAATACAAAAAACTGTTAGCTTGCGGGAGACTACATCCAAATATTTTTCTTGTAGTGCCGTTAACTATTTCAGATGATCAAAGACTATATTTTTGATTTTTGCAGTTGCTTTATTTATCCTTAATTTACATTGTTGAGGTGGTTCCAGGCACTTTGTACGTGTCTTTTTTGTTTTTCTTTTTTTTTTGTTTTCTTGTTATTCTTTCTAATCAAGAAACCTTGCGAATATCAGAGCTGTTGCTTTAATTGGACTCTTTTTAGCAGTTGATCACTTTTGTGATAGAAGGATATTTTTTCGCCAACGTATATTCACAAACTAGCTTCCTTTTGTGCACATTATTTCCGTCTGCTCTTGAGTTTTGTCTTTTCTCTGCCTGAATAGCGTCGCTGTGTTTTTCCCGTCCTCCTGTATACGAAGATTATCATCTAATAATGAGCGAAAAATACAGCCGACTTCTTTACTATCTGAGGATAGAAAAAAATCAAACTGTGAGTTGTACAGAATTGACGTCTTTGTGGAAAGAGTAAAAATTGGCAGACCAATTTCTTTTAAGGTTTAGTAGTAACACCGTGAGGTTCAAGCAAAAGTTACAGAATTTTTGTTTTTGTAGGACAACCCGTTCCATGGGTTATTAAAAAAGTGGTTGTTTGACGCGACAAAGGGAAAATTGATAGGACGATTTAAAAAACGTAGCATTGTGCGTACATTTCCTTTTTTAATTTCCAAAGCAGATTCTTGTTTCTTGTTAAAACTGGTTTCTTAGGAAAATGTTTACTCAAGATTTAAGATTTTATAAGATTAATTAACGGTTTTTTATCCAATCTGTATCGTATCTATATAATGTACAAGCATACCAAGTTCAAATATCAACATTAACATTAACATTTGAAGTGACACGGGCGGAAATCAACTAGACGCAATTTGTTGAATTTTTACTGGCCAATCTTGGTCAATTTAGTTCGAGTATGACGTAATCTGGCCTTCCAATGGCATTCAAATACAACCAATAAATCCGTTTTCTATATTGATAATTTTATATCAAGACTGTATTTGTCTAAAGGGGCGCGTTTGGCTGACTTCGCTATCAAACTAGTCGTTGGTCAAGCCAGATGTAATATTATACTTGATTAAGTATTTTAAATTTCAAAATTTGTCGCAGTCGGGGGCTCAAATCAACAAGTCTGTAATCAAGATCAAATGCGCTAAATAGGCTTGCTTAATTGCTTTTCAATTCAAATATGTACACGCCTACAGGATCGCTGCTTAAAATTTACTCGCTTACTTTCCGTCCGCAACGTCCTCCGGCCTCAAAAGTGAAATTTTTAGACTGAATTTTACTACTGATCGAGTAAAATAATCCCCGCAGAGGGCGAAAGGCCATTGCTGCCATGGCTGAGGCTTTCGATTGGGATATTTACTGCGACGTTTCAGGCTTGTCACATAATCGTCCGCTAATCACGTTTTCCAAATCCATAAGCATAACACTTAGCAGGCACGCAACGCGTGTGTTGGTTGAAAACCTCTTCTTCAAGAAGCTAAGCATATTGCTTGACCTGTTATCCAGAAGTAAGTGATTAGGAGTTATGGGATCTTCTTCTTTAGGGTCATAGCTTACAGAGGTAAATGGCCTTTTATTTAAAGATGATTCAAGTAAACAGCACGTCGTTAGTGGAACTTCAGAACTTCCTCTGTCAGAAGACGTTGGCTATTGACTGCTTAGAAAGTGCTTTTAAAAGTCATCACCGTTCGTTCTAACGAACCACAACGATGTGGGGCGGATGGATATATAAAATGTCACAAAGTATTCTTTTCAGACATATGGTTTACAATTGATTTTTGATTCCAACTCTGGATACAAAGAAAGGTCCTTAACGGTAGCAATGAATTTCGTAACATTGTTCAACCAGACAACGTCTAGTTTTTTTCTTCACACAAAAACTTTTCATTTCTTAAAACACAAGAACTTTTTTGTCCTTTCTCAAACGCCAATGACTCAGATTGAACGAGAAAAGGAAATTTCGCTTCAGATATTTTGATTTTTGAGCGTTTTTTCCTATCTGAGCGTTTATTCTTTTCATTGGTCCTAATGGTTTGCTGATATCAAGTGGCCGCATTAAACATTTAGTAGAGGCAGACTAAGACATCAAACAGTCAAATATATTTGATAGCCGCCATTCCGCAGTTAATCTGATTCTAATAAAGGAGCAATTCGATATATACCTCGTGCGAGTTTATTTCTTGCGAGCATGCATACACCAATTATACGCAGTCCAAAATCCTCATTCCGCGTTGAGGTCTATCAAGTTCACTTGCGTATTGTGCCGCAAACGAAGCAGAAATGCTGTTCAACGAATGATTTACCAGCCGAACTTCTCTCCTATGGTTCTCCTCCCTTCTCAAAATCAAGAATTGACTCTTTTGGTTCGTTTGATGTGTCAGTCAAACGCTCAATTGAGAGTTATTGGTTTTTCTTTTTCACCTGCTTAACTGCATGCGCCTTTACGTCTAATTCTTAGCAAACTGCGTGCAAAATACCGAAATGATTCAATTAAAATAATTTTTGTAGAGCGTACTAATAAAAACGTCCTTTGTGCTCCTTTTAGGCTTAATGTTTTATGCTTCAAAAACGTATCGGTGACCGAACGAAGCCGAAAGTTTGCTCAAACATACATAAAATATTAAGTTAGATTTTCCGCTCTTTTTTCAGGCCTGATGAACACTTTTTTTTGGTAAATACGAACTTGAAGTAATCCCCGCAGAGGGCGAAAGGCCATTGCTGCCATGGCTGAGGCTTTCGATTGGGATATTCCCGCAGAGGGCGAAAGGCCATTGCTGCCATGGCTGAGGCTTTCGATTGGGATAATTACTGCGACGTTTCAGGCTTGTCACATAATCGTCAGCTAATCACGTTTTCCAAATCCAGTAAGCATAACACTTAGCAGGCACGCAACGCGTGTGTTGGTTGAAAACCTCTTCTTCAAGAAGCTAAGCATATTGCTTGACCTGTTATCCAGAAGTAAGTGATTAGGAGTTATGGGATCATCTTCTTTAGGGTCATAGCTTACAGAGGTAAATGGCCTTTTATTTAAAGATGATTCAAGTAAACAGCACGTCGTTTGTGGAACTTCAGAACTTCCTCTGTCAGAAGACGTTGGCTATTGACTGCTTAGAAAGTGCTTTTAAAAGTCATCACCGTTCGTTCTAACGAACCACAACGATGTGGGGTGGATGGATATATAAAATGTCACAAAGTATTCTTTTCAGACATATGGTTTACAATTGATTTTTGATTCCAACTCTGGATACAAAGAAAGGTCCTTAACGGTAGCAATGAATTTCGTAACATTGTTCAACCAGACAACGTCTAGTTTTTTTCTTCACACAAAAACTTTTCATTTCTTAAAACACAAGAACTTTTTTGTCCTTTCTCAAACGCCAATGACTCAGATTGAACGAGAAAAGGAAATTTCGCTTCAGATATTTTAATTTTTGAGCGTTTTTTCCTATCTGAGCGTTTATTCTTTTCATTGGTCCTAATGGTTTGCTGATATCAAGTGGCCGCATTAAACATTTAGTAGAGGCAGACTAAGACATCAAACAGTCAAATATATTTGATAGCCGCCATTCCGCAGTTAATCTGATTCTAATAAAGGAGCAATTCGATATATACCTCGTGCGAGTTTATTTCTTGCGAGCATGCATACACCAATTATACGCAGTCCAAAATCCTCATTCCGCGTTGAGGTCTATCAAGTTCACTTGCGTATTGTGCCGCAAACGAAGCAGAAATGCTGTTCAACGAATGATTTACCAGCCGAACTTCTCTCTTATGGTTCTCCTCCCTTCTCAAAATCAAGAATTGACTCTTTTGGTTCGTTTGATGTGTCAGTCAAACGCTCAATTGAGAGTTATTGGTTTTTCTTTTTCACCTGCTTAACTGCATGCGCCTTTACGTCTAATTCTTAGCAAACTGCGTGCAAAATACCGAAATGATTCAATTAAAATAATTTTTGTAGAGCGTACTAATAAAAACGTCCTTTGTGCTCCTTTTAGGCTTAATGTTTTATGCTTCAAAAACGTATCGGTGACCGAACGAAGCCGAAAGTTTGCTCAAACATACATAAAATATTAAGTTAGATTTTCCGCTCTTTTTTCAGGCCTGATGAACACTTTTTTTTGGTAAATACGAACTTGAAGTAGCGGGCGCATGCAAAACCGGCTGGGTTATTGTCTCCAAACGAGCTAAAGTTCTTGCCTCTCGCGTAGCAGTTCTATAATGATCAATTTATATCGCTTTCTAAATTAGATTTTGAACTCGGCAGATCATATCAGCAAGCACGATATAGATTAGAGATATATGGTAATTAGACTGAGACCAAAGTTTTATATGAAAAAAATCCAATATTCCGAAGTCCAAAGTTCCAAAAATCACAAAGATGTGAAATAAGTAAGTGGTATGAAATGTCTTATTTTTTCTGTAGTGAAGAACTTCATGTATTTTGTTTTTGAGTTTCACTAAATAAATGATAACAAAAATTTTTGGACGTATTCGCAGTAGTCGGGTGAAGTCATCTTGTATCACGGCAATGAGTTCCCTGGGACACTTAATTTGATTGCCAGGTGTTCCTCGAAGAACACGCAATCAAACGTCACGGATCAAAAGTCAATCGAGTTTTCTCTGCTTAGTGACCGCTTATTGAGAGGTCAAAAATTTGCACAAGTTATGTTTCGAGTTTTCGAGAAGTCAGCCGGAACTGAATTTCAACAACAGTATGAGAAACAGCTACACCCCAAAAAGGAAACAGATTAAATATGCACCCAATGAATGCTTTCAATTTGTAAACCCCCTCCCCCCCCCCGACCGTAAGTGCATCCCGGACCTTTCTCACAGTGAGTTTCAGCGCTGTATCATTGACTCTCAATTGTAACCATTACTGAACCAGTCAAATAGAAGTGTAAATACTTCTGCCAGTCTGCCCAGAGTCGATAAAGAAACATCCCAGTCTGTCTTTTTTCTTCGCAGCCTAATTTACATTATTGGTGAACACTGCAGAGAACGTTTCACATCATCAGACTGTACATACAACGAACATAGCAAATTTTGAAAATTTCGAATTACTGGTGTCATGCATAAAATTTTTAAGATGGCGATACCCTGAACAGCCATTCTAGCTCTAACTAAACCATATTGGTGCGTTCAACTAAACCATATTGGTGCGTTCATCTAAACCATATATTGGTGCATCGGCGGAGGTCGGTGGCTGAGGTCGGAGGCGGAGGTCGGAGATCGGTAGTGGAGGTCGGTAGCGGAGGTCGGAGGCGGAGGTCGGAGGTCGGTGGCGGAGGTCGGAGGCGGAGGTCGGAGATCGGTAGTGGAGGTCGGTAGCGGAGGTCGGAGGCGGAGGTCGGAGGTCGGTAGCGGAGGTCGGTAGCGGAGGTCGGAGGTCGGTAGCGGAGGTCCGAGGCGGAGATCGGAGGTCGGTAGCGGAGGTCGGAGGCGGAGGTCGGAGGTCGGTTACGGAGGTCGGAGGCGGAGGTCGGTAGCGGAGGTCGGAGGCGGAGGTCGGTAGCGGAGGGCGGAAGTCGGCGGAGGTCGGTGATGTAAAAATGGTCTCTCTGTGCTCTCGTAATACCAAAAAACGTTTAGCGGTAGCGGAGGTCGGTGGAGGTCGGTAGCGGAGGTCGGTGGAGGTCGGTAGCGGAGGTCGGTAGCGGAGGTCGGTAGCGGAGGTCGGTAGCGGAGGTCGGTAGCGGAGGTCGGTAGCGGAGGTCGGAGGCGGAGGTCGGTAGCGGAGGTCGGAGGCGGAGGTCAGAGGTCGTTGTGCGAGTTGCGTAGAAGTAGAAGGTAGAAGTAGTAGTGCAAGCATCGGGCTTCGCCCGTGGGGTGTCAATCCCAGTGTTCATCAGTGTGTTTCCGTTTATCTTTTCCAGTGTCTGAATAGTAGACTCAATGGTAGACTCATATGTTGTGTATTTCAGATTTGACTGTTGCTTTGTGTTTGATCCCTTTGTTTCCCTGAATTTGTTCTCCGTGAAGTACCCAAGTGAAATGGCCAGTGATATTAAGTTTGATTTTTGTTTCCACGAAACTGTTATACATGCGTGTGAAGTCGATTTGTTGCTTGCGATTGTAGATACGAAGACGAAAGATTGTCACGGGACAGTAAATCTGATAAGAGTAGTACCATCAGCATCAGAAAAGGTGATCAGGAAACGAAAGAGGGTGACCAGAAATAGGAACGTGAATGTACAGAAAGTGTTTTTATGTGACCACTGCGACTACGATTCGATTGCCAATTAAATTATTGACCGCCACATGAGATGAATCCATGAAGAGAACGCAGAGAAGCATAAGTGTAAGTTATGTAACTTCACTTCAATGTACCCCTACAGCATCAAAAGGCACGTTACTAGAACCCACCAGAATGTTGAAATGTCATCGGAATCCAGTAGTATCACGGTCAGAACTCGAAGGACGGTTATTCAGGAAACATCAAGTAGTTGCAACAGCAAAAGGGACAATGTTGGAAGGTCGTTGGAGATAGGGTCTGTAAACAGTTTTTGGATGTAGTTTGAGTTTGACTGTTACCTTGTTTTAGTTATTTGTTTATTTATACTTGTTTTGTACTTTCTTTACTTTGTGTATTACTTCGTCTATGTTACTTGGATTACTTCACAGTAGACGACAACTCACTTAATTAACTCACTTAGTCTACTACATTGGGTCAATTGATATAGGCATCTGGGCTCCAAAATGAGATGAGCAGTTCTACGCTGGAACAAGGAAACAAGCTCTTACGTGTATTTCGACACCGCCTTTACCTAAAGAGAACTAACTTGTAAATTAAAGTATTGATTTTCACAGCTAAAAATGCCAATTACAATAACAACTCGGAAACTCTTGCTGTGATTAGTCCAAAAACGATTCGACATTTTGCTACTGCTAGAAATGAAATTTCAACTGCTTATTCTTTATTCTGTTCTTTATTCTTTATTCTCTATTCTTTATTCTTGTTTCTGATATCAGCGCGTTCAAATATAACTCAGGAACCAGTCTCAGCAAGCGCACCTTTCATCCTATCTAACGTGCCATCTCAAATTATAGATTAGTGTTGCTGTTGTTGTCGTGTTGCTCTCAAACGTGCTGTATTTCTCTACTGGGCGTGCGTTAATTGTCCTGTGCTCTGATCTGTGAACTCAGATGAGGTTAAACTATGCTTTCCACAACCAAAGTGTGGCCGACCCAGAAATTCAGACCCTCTTATGATACCTCCATTCATGAATTACACCTTTGTGCAAATTGCCGATATTGATACAAATAGATTGTCAAGTACCCAGCAAAATGAATGGTCGTTTCAAAGAGTAACTTTTATGTCAGTTTTTGGTGGGAATGTCGGATCGAATTCAATGTTAAATGAGTCCATGAACTCAACAACTGCGGGTGATTTTTCGGCTGAAAATAGTTCGACCAATCAGGTTGCTTCATCGGTGAAAGACCTAGTAACGTCTAGGTGTGAATCAGACGATGATTTGAAACTATCTGTCATTAAAAACCGAATCAAGAGGACAGGGCGATTTTTGCAACAGAAACCGAAAGTTGATGACAACTTGTTTGGTTACACTTATGCGAAGCATATCTCTAATAGGGTCGAAAAGGACTACTCATTGTATTACAGAAAGGTACATTCTCAAAAGCCTCAGCGAGAGTTTCCAGACACGGTTGACACGATGACACTGATGACACGGTTGATACCACGACACTCACCTCAAACCAACATGAGCAGCAGCATAGACTAGAAGATAAAATTAACCAGAGCACCAGAACTGAATCGCCCGCAGCATCATTAGCAAGTAGTCGATCTAATTCTGCATTGATGAAGGAACTGTTAGTTGTTTCTGTAAATCTGATGCGTTAATTGTTTGAGCTATCATAATTGCTATAGTTCACTAAGTTGAGCTCACTAGTTTGACCTAGTCACGCGCTGAATTAATTCAACTTTCCGCGCTGCTTCTTTTCCCCATTCGCGTTCATTGAAACAACGCGTTATATTATCGTTTGCTACACGTGGACACGCTGACGAACACGACAGCAGCGTTCCAGGTGTGTCCACCCGACATTCCAGGCCAGACGAGATTGGCCCACGTCCACTATCGTCAGCAGTAGCACCTCCCACACCCGGCCAACAACACAACGGACCCCCCCAAAGGCGAAACGTATCTGACTGCTCAAATCTGATTAAAACTGATAGAGTGGGGTGTACGTAGGGGGTGGGTGGGGGGGGGGTAACGGAGTTACGGTAACGTTCGCGCGGAGCGAGACGTGGTTTGGTTGGGGGGGGAGGGGGGAGGGTCCTTGATGTTAAACGTTAGAAGGCAATTTGCCATCAATTATCAGAAAGCCCGGTCATGTTTTATTGCCCGGGTCCAGTTTTATTCCTTCGCTGGTATAGTCGATTCATTACAGAACAAATTTAATTACTCTGTTGATCTTTGATCTATTTCAGAGCCTTGTTGTTCGTTTCTTTTTCAAAAGCAAAAGTCAAAGCCAGTTGAACATCTGACTTCCATCAATTATCATTATGTCGCAAAGCAGTCGAAAAGTTGTAATGGTTCAAGACCCGGCGGTCGACGAAGAATTGGCATACAACAATGAAAGTCGTCAAGTTAAAATATATCAACTACGTGCTATGGAACCATTGGATAATATCGGTCAGCAGTTTGATAACAATAATGCGGGAAACAACTCCAGTGTTGTAAGTTTGGTTCATATTATTATTATTATTATTATTATTAGTATTAATTTTTATTATTATTAATATTATTATTATTATTATTATTGCCTATGTGTGTGTGCGTTTGTGTTTACGTGTGTGTGTATCTGTGTGTGTTTGTGCGTGTGTGTGTTTGCGTACGGGTGTGAGTGCGTGTGTGTGTTGGCGTGTGTGTGTTTGTGTGCGGTGTGTGTGCGGTGTGTATGTATGTGTGTGTTTGTGTGTGTATATGTGGTGTTTGTGTTTGTGTGCGTTCGTGCCTGCGTGCGTGCTTG